>NC_069505.1:163483103-163805603 GCF_027579735.1 Bombina bombina | reverse complement strand
AAGCGTATTTATTTTCAGGTCTTCTTCTTAGGCCTGCAATTTCTTTGGCTGATGTTGCAGCTGCTTCAACTTTTTGGTTGGAAACTTTAGCGCAACAAGTATCGAATCATGATTTGTCTAGCATTGTTAACTTGATTCAACATGCTAATAACTTCATTTGTGATGCCTTTTTTTGATATCATCAAAATTGATGTTAAATCTCTGTCTTTAGCTATTTTAGCTAAAAGAGCTTTGTGGCTTAAATCTTGTAATGCTGATATGACTTCTAAGTCCAGATTGCTATTTCTTTCCTTCCAAGGTAATAAATTATTTGGTTCAGTTGGATTCAATATTTTCAACTGTCACTGGGAGGGAGTTTTTTTGCCTCAAGATAAGATCTAAGGGTAAATTTAAAGCTTCTAACCGTTTTTGTTCTTAAATAAGGAACAGAAACCTAATTCTTCCCCAAGGAATCTGTTTCCAATTGGAAGCCTTCTTCAAATTGGAATAAATCCAAGCAATTTAAGAGATCAAAGCCAGCCCCTATGTCCGCATGAAGGTGTGGCTCTTATTCCAGCTCAGATGGTAGGGGGCAGATTAAGATTTTTCTAAGATGTTTGGATCAATTCGGTCCAAAATCATTGGATTCAGAATATTGTCTCTCAGGGGTACAGCATAGGATTCAGAGTAAGACCACCTGTGAGAAGATTTTTTTTTCACGCATTCCAGCAAACTCGGTAAAGGCTCAGGCTTTCCTTAAGTGTGTTTCAGACCTAGAGTTATCTGGGGTAATCATGCCAGTTCCGTTTCAGGAAAAGGGTCTGGGGTTTTATTCAAATCTATTCATTGTCCCAAAGAAAGTAATTTCATTCAGACCAGTTTGGATCTAAAAATTTTGAATTGAAGAGTACCAACTTTCAAAATGGTGACTATAAGGTCTATTCTGCTTTTTGTTCAGCAAGGGCATTATATGCCCACAGTAGACTTACAGGATGCATATCTTCATATTCCGATTCATCCAGATTGCTTAAATTTCTGAGATTCTCTTTTTTAGACAAGCATTACCAATTTGTTGCTCTTCCTTTTTGGCCTAGCGACAGCTCTAGGAATCTTTTCTAAGGTTCTTTGTGTCCTACTCTCTGTTATCAGAGAGCGGGGTGTTGCAGTGTTTCCTTATTTGGACGATATCTTGGTACTTGCTCAGTCTTTACATTCTGCTGAATCTCACACGAATCAACTACTGTTGTTTCTTCAAAGATATGGTTGGAGGATCAATTTACCAAAAAGTTCCTTGATTCCTCAGACAAGGGTCACCTTTTTAGGTTTCCAGATAGACTCAGTGTCCATGACTCTGTCTCTAACAGACAAGAGACAATTTAAATTGGTTTCAGCTTGTTGGAACCTTCAGTCTCTATTATAACCCTTCAGTAGCTATGTGCATGGAAGTTTTAGGTCTCATGACTGCAGCATCGGACGTGATTCTTTTTGCTCATTTTTATATGAGACCTCTCCAGCTTTGTATGCTGAATCAATGGTGCAGGGATTATGCAAGGATATCACAATAATTATCCTAAAATCCCAGTGTTTGACTATCTCTGACTTGGTGGTTAGATCACCATTGTATAGTTCTAGGGGCCTCTTTGGTTTGTCCAACCTGGACTGTGATCAAAACAGATGTGAGTCTTTTCAGGTGGGGGAGCTGTTTGTGGATCTCTGACAGAACAAAGGGGTTTGGAAATCTCAAGAGGCGAGATTGCCAACCAATATTTTGGAACTTCGTGCAATTTTCAGGGCTCTTCAGGCTTGGCCTCTGTTGAAGAGAGAACCATTCATTTGTTTTCAGAAAGACAATATCACAGCTGTGGCATATGTCAATTATCAGGGTGGGACTCACATTCTTCTAGCTATGATAGAAGTATTTTGAATGCTTTCTTGGGCAGAATCCAGCTCTTGTCTAATTTCTATGGTACATATCCCAGGTGTAGACAATTGAGAAGTGGATTATCTCAGCCGTCAGACTTTACAGTTGGGGGAGAGGTCTCTCCATCCAGATGTGTTTTCTCAGATTGTTCAGATGTGGGGTTTTCCAGAAATAGATCTGATGGCTTCTCATCTAAACAAGAAACTTCCTAGGTACCTGTCCAGGTCCAGGGATCTTCAGGCGGAAGCAGTGGTTGCGTTGACACTTTGTTGGTGCTACCAACCTGCTTATATTTTCCCACCTCTAGTTCCTCTTCCAAGAGTGATATCCAAAATCATCATGGAACAGTCATTTGTATTGCTGGTAGCTCCAGCATGGCCTCACAGGTTTTGGTATGCGGATCTTGTTCGGATAACCAGTTGCCAACCTTGGTCTCTTCCATTTAGGTCGGATCTTCTGTCTCAAGATCCGTTTTTTCCATCAGGTTTTCAAATCATTAAATTTTAAGGTATGGGAATTGAATGCCTAGTGCTTAGTCATAGAGGTGTTAGGGTGCCAGGAATCAGACTGAGACGAGAAGTGCAAAAATAATCACACCTTTATTAATAGCAAAAAATAATAAAAAAGTCCACAAGTCAAATAACAAGCCAGGTGTCAAAACCAGAGCTGGTAGTCAGACGAGCCCGAGTCAGGAGCCAAAGTGAATAGTCAAACGAGCCGGAATCAGGAACAAGGAAAACAGCAGAGTCAGGAACAAGCCAGGGATCAGGAACCAGGAAGGACGTCAGGCAGCCAGGTAATACACAGGAACTCTCACAAACAGGTCTGAGACAATGCAAAGGCAAAGCATACTGAACAGAGGCCCTTTAAATAATAAGTGATGACAATTCTGAGACTGCATCCTGTCTCACACGGATGATGCACACCAGTCTGGCCATAAAAGGAAGTGCAGGAAATGAGCAGCATCCCCCATAATGCACCATAGTCAGCAAGAGATGTGAGTAAAATGGCTGCCAGCAGCACATTGCAAATAAACAGGGAAAAAACCCTGACAAGAGCTTTCTCTGACTCAGTAATTAATACTATGTTACAGGCTCGTAAATCTGTTTCTAGAAAGATTTATTATCGAGTTTGGAAGACTTATTTTCATGGTGTTCTTTTCATAAATTCGCTTGGCATTCTTTCAGAATTCCTAGAATTTTCCAGTTTCTTCAGGATGGTTTGGATAAGGTTTGTCTGCAAGTTCCTTGTAGGGACAAATCTTTGCTCTTTCTGTCTTATTTCACAGAAAGATTGCTAAGCTTCCTGATATTCACTGTTTTTAACATGCTTTGGTTTGTATCAATCCTGTCATTAAATCAATCTCTCCTCCTTGGAGTCTTAATTTGGTTTTGAAGGCTTTACAGGCTCCTCCATTTGAGTCTATGCATTCTTTGGATATTAAACTACTTTCTTGGAAAGTGTTGTTCCTTTTGGCCATCTCTTCTGCTAGAAGAGTTTCTGAATTATCTACTCTTTATTGTGAATCTCCTTTTCTGATTTTTCATCAGGATAAGGAGGTTTTGCGGACTTCATTTAAATTCTTTGCTAAGGTTGTGATTTCTAACATTAATAGAGAATTTGTTGTCCCTTCCTTGTGTCCTAATCCTAAGAATTCTTTGGAGAAATCCTTCCATTCTTTGGATGTGGTAAGAACTTTAAAAATTATGTTGAAGCTACTAAAGATTTCAGGAAGACTTCTAGTCTATTTGTTATCTTTTCTGGTTCTAGGAAGAGGGCTTCTGACGTTTCCTTGGCTTAGTGGTTAAAGCATTGGTTTCATTCAGTTTATTTGGGGTCGGGTCAAGCCCTGTCTCAGAGAATTACAGCTCATTCTACTAGATCAGTCTCCACTTCATGGGCTTTTAAGAATGAAGCTTCAGTTGATCAGATTTGCAAAGCAGCAACTTGGTCTTCTTTGCATACATTTACTAAATTCTATTGTTTTTGATGTATTCGCTGCTTCGGAAGCAGTTTTTGGTAGAAAAGTTCTTCAGGCAGCTGTTTCAGTTTGATTTTTCTACTTATGTTTTACGTTTTTTCTTTTCATTTAATGAGAATTAACTTATATTTTGGGTTGTGGATTATTTTTTCAGCGAGAAATGGCTGTTTTTATTTTTATCCCTCTCTCTCTAGTGACTCTTGCGTGGAGTTCCACATCTTGGGTATTGCTATCCCATACGTCACTAGCTCATGGACTCTTGCCAATTACATGAAATAAAACATAATTTATGTAAGAACTTACCTGATAAATTCATTTCTTTCATATTGGCAAGAGTCCATGAGGCCCACCCTTTTTGTGGTGGTTATGATTTTTTGTATAAAGCACAATTATTTCCAAATTTCTTTGTTGATGCTTTTTACTCCTTTCTTTATCACCCCACTTCTTGGCTGTTCGTTAAACTGAATTGTGGGTGTGGTGAGGGGTGTATTTAGGCATTTTGAGGTTTGGGAAACTTTGCCCCTCCTGGTAGGATTGTATATCCCATACGTCACTAGCTCATGGACTCTTGCCAATATGAAAGAAATTAATTTATCAGGTAAGTTCTTATATAAATTATGTTTTCATGTCCCTTTAAACAACTTTCTAATTTACTTCTATTATCTAATTTGCGTCATTCTCTTGGTATCCTTGGCTGAAACACATATCTAGATAGGCTCAGTAGCTGCTGATTGGTGGCTGCACATAGATGCCTTGTGTGATTGGCTCACTCATGTGCATTGCTATTTCTTCAACAATGGATATATAAAGAATAAAGAAAATTAGATAATAGAAGTAAATTGCAATGTTGTATAAAATTATAATTTCTATCGGAATTATGGGAATTTTTGTTTTGGGTTTAATGTCCCTTTAATACAGCATAGTCAGTTTTGTACTTTTTACTAATGCTCTTTGCAATTAACAGCCAGTAAGCAAAGTAGAAATTTGAATAAGCCAATGAAAATCAGTTGGATGTGCTTATCGGCCAATGAGCATTCAAAATATTTCAACAATGCTCTTTCAGATGGATAATAGATATTTTTTCAGTTTAATGTTTCTTTAAAGACAGCTCCATAGAATTTTTTTTATTTTAAGAAGCTTAGTTGATGCAACAATTCAAAAACTGATTGGTTGCTAAGACCTTAGAATCTTAAAAAAAAAAAAAGTTATAGGGCATGACCTAAATATGCATGAAATAAATCCCTGTAACAACAAATGTTTTTAATAAAAGAAGGTATGGTACTGTCTTAATTTAGTTACTCCATGATGGAGTCAACAGTGAGACTGAAGAAGTGCCATGTTCCCTTTTATTTTTTTATGTTGGTGTTGTATTAAAAATAGCAAAAGACCTCAGGAGCAGAAATACAATACTGGGAGCTAGCAGGTGATTGATGGCTACACACGTATTCATCTTGTCATTGGTTAATCAAATGTCTAGCAAGGATTAAACATACAGGTATATGCAGCAAGCAATAGTTTAATATAAAATGTTCTAACACATAAACTTGTATAGCTTTTTTAATGCACTGTTTATATACCTTTAAAACCTTACAATATAATTAAAAATCCAGTTGCTGTTTTGTTTATCCTACCCCAGCTTTTGGTGGCTTTATGACACACTTTTTTTATGTAGTGAAGCAGATTTATATTCATTGAGATGTGTTCATTTTTTGACACTCGCTACGCTTCAAAAAAATGTCTATTTTATAAAAATTCAAGGGTAAGTGGTTGTGGGGAAGTGACTTAGCTAAAGTAAAAGACAGGCAGCTGCGAGTAGTAGTAAATGGATCATACTCAGATTGGACAAAAGTAATCAGTTAAATCCCCCAGGGATCAGTACTGGGCCCTGTTCTTTTTAATATTTTTATTAATGTCTTGGAGCAAGGATTAAATAGCAACATCTCTATTTTTGCAGATGATACAAAGTTGTGTAAGGTCATTAGGTCAGTTCAGGATTAAATTTCTTTACAAGGAGATTTACAAAAAATAGAATAATGGGCAGATAAATGGAAAATGAGATTTAATACTGGAAAAAGCAAGGTTCTACATTAAGGCAACATTCTAAAAGGCAACCTATTATTTAAATGGGACTAGACTTAGCCAAACAGAGGAGAAAAGGGATTTGGGAATAGTAATAGATAACAAGATAAAGATGAGTGCACAATGCAGGGCAGTGGCCTCTAAGGCTTATAAGATACTAGCATGTATTAAAAGAGGCATTGATGCAAGAGAGGAAAGCATACTTCTGTCACTATATAAACTAATAAGAAGACCTCACCTTGAGTATGGAGTGCAGTTCTGGGGACCAATCTAAAAAAAAAAAAAAGACATTGCGGGATTAGAAAAAGTTCAGAGAATGACCACAAAGCTAATAAGGGGAAGGGAGAATTTAAGCTATGAGTAGAGGTTAGCCAAAATGGGTACATTTTCTCTAGAAAAAAAGGCGCTTGAGAGGTGATGGTTACAAAGGCCCATATACAGAAATGCTCTGTTTATTCCAAGAAAATTGTTTGGGACAAGAGGTCACAATTTAAGGCTGGAGGAAAGGAGATTTAATCTCCAGCAACATAAACATTTATTCACTTTCACCTAGATTACAAGTGTTGCGCTATAGAGGGTGCGAAACGAACGCAACAAAAGGTGCGTTATTTCACCCTCCATAGTGCTGCCATTACAAGTTTTTGTTAAGCACTATGGAGGGTGAAATAACGCACCTTTTGTGCATGCAATATGGTTGTGTTGAGCTCCATACCGCACAAAATACAAGCACTGCTTTGACGTGCTTGTGCATGCATTTCCCATAGACATCAATGGGGAGAAAGTGTTAGAAAAAACCTAACACCTGCGACCGTGAAATGAAAAGCTTTGTAACGCAACCCCATTGATGTCTATGGGGAAAAAAGTTACGTTTAAACCTAACACCCTTACATAAACCCCACATCTAAACACCCCTAATCCGCTGCCCCCACATTCCCGACACCTACATAATGTTATTAACCCGTAATCTGCCGCTCCCAATATCGTTGCCACCAAAATAAATCTATTAAACCCTAATCTGCCGCTCCCAATATCGCTGCCACTATAATAAAGTTATTAACCCCTATTCCCCCGCACCACAACATCGCCAACACTAAATAAAGTTATTAACCACTAAACCTCTGGCCTCCTACATCACTGCCACTAAATAAACCTATTAAACCCTAAACCGCCATCCCCCCACATTGCAACAACTTAATTAAACTATATTAACCCCTAACCCTAAACCTAACACCCCCTAAATTTAACATAATTAAAATAGGCCTAAATTAAACTTACAATTTTTAACTAAATAATATCTATTTAAAACTAAATACAAACTTACCTGTGAAATAAAAATAAAACCTAAGCTAGCTACAATATAACTAATAGTTTAACAGGTAAGGTTGTATTTTTTTTGTTTAACTAGGCAAACTAGTTTGCACATATTTATTAACTATTTACTTACTACCTTGTTAAAATAAATACAAACTTACCTGTGAATTGAAAATAAAACCTAAGCTGCCTTACACTAAAACCTAACATTACAAAAAAACAAGTAACATTACAAAAAATAAAAAACACTAAAATTACACAAAATGAAAAAAACTACCATTATAAAAAATAACAAACAAAATTATCCAAAACAATAAAAATGATTCCTTTTCTAATACCTGTTTAAAAAAAAGAAAACAGCCCAAAATAAAAAAAACTAATCTATAATAAACTACCTAGGTCCCTTAAAAGGGCCTTTTGTAGGCCCTTAAAAGGGTCTTTTGTAGGGCATTGCCCTAAAGAAATCAGCTAAAAAAGAAAAACAAACACCCCCTAACAGTATACAAACCCCCTACCCCCCAAACCCACAAAATAAAAATAAAGTTAAACCTAATTTACCCATTGCCCTGAAAATGGCATTTGTATGGGCATTGTCCTTAAATGGGCATTCAGCTCTTTTGCTGCCTATTAAAAATTAAAAAAAATGGCGATTCAAAAAAAAAAAGCACCCCAAAAAGAAAAAAATATTACACAAAATAAGAAAATAATTTTTCAAAATAATAAAAATTATTCCTATTCTAATACCCCGTTTAAAAAAAAAAAAAAACACCCCAAAATAGAAGAAACCTAATCTATAATAAACTACCAATAGCCCTTAAAAGGGCGTTTTGTAGGGCATTGCCCTAAAGAAATAAGCTATTTTTCTAAAAAAATAAAAACAACCCCCCCCTAACATTACAAACCCCCACCCCCCATCCCACAAAATAAAAAAAAAACTAACTAAAAAAACCTAATCTACCCATTGCCCTGAAAAGGGCATTTGTATGGACATTGCCCTTTAAAGGGCATTCAGTTCTTTTTCTTGCCCTGAAAAGGGCATTCAGCTCTTTTAAGAAAAGCCCAAACCCTAATCTAAAAAAAAACCCACCCAAAAAAGCCTTAAAAAAACCTTACACTAACCTCTCTTTAGGTACTCACAGATGCTGAAGTTCGGCTTGAACAATCTTCCTCCCAGTGGCTCCATCTTCATCCAGGCAGCTCCATCTTCATTCATCGAGGGATCGGCATCTTCTTCACCCCTGCAGAGGAGGAGCGGTCGATGTGCAGAGGCGAAGGTCCAAGGAGGAGGTCCAGGCATAGGTCCAAGGCGGAGGTTCATCGATCCGATATGGAGGTCCTCTTCATGCGATCGTCTGCCGCACACTGAGGATTCAAATGCAAAGCACCCCTTTTATACTGGGGGTACCATTGCATTCCTATTGGCTGAAAAATGTAAATCAGCCAATAGGAATTAGAGCTGCTAAAATCCTATTGGCTGTTCAAATCAGCCAATAGGATTTAAGTAGCTCTCATTCCTATTGGCTGATTCGAATCAGGTAAGTTTTTATTTATTTTAATATAGGGATCTTATAAATTTAATTTAAAGTTAGGGGCTTGTTAGGTTTAGGGGTTAATAGTTTAATTAGTTTTTGGCAATGTGGGGGCTGTCGGTTTAGGGGTTATTAGGTTTATTTAGTGGTAGTGATGTGGGAGGCCAGAGGTTTATGGGTTAATAATTTTATTTAGTGGCGGGGATGTCGGGGAGCAGCGGAATAGGGGCTAATTTATTTAGTATAGTGTGGGCAATGTTGGGGTGCTGGGGAATAGGGGTTAATAACTTTAGTGTAGTAAAAATGATGTTGGGGAGTGGCGGAATAGGGGATAATACATTTTATTAGTGGCGGCGATGTCAGGAGCGGCAGATTAGGGGTTAATATGTTTATTATAGTGTTTGCGATGCGGGGGGCTTTGGTTTAGAGGTTAATAGGTAGTTTATGGGTTTTAGTGTACTTTTTAACACTTTAGTTATGAGTGTTATGCTACAGCTTTGTAACGTAAAACTCATAACTACTGACTTTAGATGGTGGTACGGATCTTGTCTCAGATTGCGAAACATATCGTGTCGGTAAAGGCTGTAACGCAAGTTTTTTAGCCTCACCGCAAAACTCATAATGGCAGCGCTATGGAAATCCCATGCAAAAACGTCATTTTTTTTAGTGTGGGACTGACGTTGCGTTACAGGCTAAAAGGCTCGTAATTGCTGTTTGCCGTTGCTGTTTTAACGCTGAAATGGCCATACAAATGCCTTTTTCAGCTTAGGTTTTTGTTAGTTAGGTTTTTTATTTTGGGGGGTTGGTTGGGTGGTGGGTTTTACTGTTGGGGTTTTTTGCATTTTTTCCAGGTAAAAGAGCTGATTTTGTTAGGTCAATGCCCTACAAAAGGCCCTTTTAAGGGCTATTGGTAGTTTATTGTAGGCTAGGGGTTTATAAATTGGGGGGGGGGGGGTTATTTTTATAGAGCTATTAGATTGGTGTAATTGTTTTTATTTTTGATAATTTTGTTTGTTATTTTTCGTAATTTAGTGTTTGTTATTTTTCGTAATTTAGTGTTTGTTATTTTTTTTAATTTTAGGCTTAAATTTTTTTAGTAGTGTTAGGTTTATTTTAATGTGTAATTTAGTTTTTTTAATGGGTAGTTATTTTAATTTTAGTATAATAGTTTAGTATAATAGGTTAATTGTTAGTTTAAACTTAGGTTTTTTTTCATTTCAGAGGTAAGTTTTTATTTATTTTAAGATAGGGATATTGTAATTTTAATATAAAGTTAGAGGGTTGTTAGGTTTAGGGGTTAATAGTTTTATTTATTTTTTTGTGACGTGGGGGGCTGGTGGTTTAGGGGTTTTTAGGTTTATTTAGTGGCAGTGATGTGGGAGGCCAGATGTTTAGGGGTTAATACATTTATTATAGTGGTGGCATTGTCGGGGAGCGGTAGAATAGGGGTTAATAACTTTTATTAGTGGCGGCGATGTCGGGGAGCGGCGGAATATGGGGTTAATATCTTTTATTAGTGGCGGCGATGTCGGGAGCGGCAGATTAGGGGTTAATAACTTTATTTCATGTGTCAGCAATGTCGGGGGCAGCAGATTAGGGGGGTTTAGACTTGGGCTTTATGTTGGGGTGTTAGGTTTAAACTTTCTTTTACCCATAGACATCAATTGGGTTGCTTTACGGCGATCGCCATTCCGCACTTCAGGTGTTAGTTTCATTTTTAACACTCTCTCTCCATTGATGTCTATGAGGGAAAACATGCACGAGCACGTCAAAGCAGCCCTCGGCTTTTGTGCGGTATGGAGCTTAACGCCACCATATCGCACGCACAAGGAGGCTTTTCAGAAACTCGTCATGGCAGCGCTATGGAGGGTGAAATAACACAACTTTTGTTAAGTTGGTTTCGCACCCTCTATAGCGCAAAACTCGTAATCTAGCCGATTGTTTTTTTACTGCAGAGTGAGTGCATACACAAACCTTATCAAGATCATGATATCAGATGTTTACATTACAGAGCCTTACACATCCTTAGAGCCAGGGAGTAACATCTCCTAAAATTGTACTAAGGCTCTTAGCTTTTTGGAATATTCAACATCATGTGTTCTAAAAAGTGTGTGTCTTGCTTCTCAGTATTCAGTATCAGTTGAATCCTAAATTACAAATAAAAATTGCACCCCTGCCATGAAAAGATGTAAGACTCAAAGACAACCATTCAGCCCTTCATTGGTTTTAATTTGCTGTCATTAATCAGAGTGTATAAATGATATAAATATAAATACAGTGTGTGTGTGTATAAAACAATATGTTTCAACACTTTTTTTAGGACTAGATCCCTGTTTAGATATGGTGTTCAGCTAAAAAAACAAAAAAATACAAAGCAAAAAAACATTTCAATTGATGTATATTTAAATAATCGTCTTTGTATCTTTCGATGCAGCCTATCTCCCTTCCATGAGATCATACTTAGGTTTGCTCAAGAGTAGGGTTCCATAATCACTATATGGCAGCAGTGCACACAACAATAGTTCTCAAGATATGTTCAATCTTGAGCCTATTTAGGTATGCTCTAATGGAAAGGAGCTGCTTTTCAACAAAAAATATCAAGAGAACAAAGTGAATTATATGATAGAAATACATTGGCATTTGTTTTTTAACTCTTTCTAAATCATGAAAGTGTAATTTTGACTTTTATGTCCCTTTTTCATATATTTGAAATAATTTTTGATGTGTGTCCCTTCCAATAAAATGAAGGTCTTTGAGATTTTTTTGATTTTTTTTAAAATGTTTATTTACTAATAGTGATGATTACTAGCTAGTAAACCAGACAAACTGTTTCATCTGGATTTACAACTTCCAATGTCTTTATTTTTCAAATTAATGCTACTTTAGGTGCACGTTACTAATAAAAAAAATAAAAAATAAACACTTACATGTTTAGCCCATAGATGAAGCCCACTTTAATGAAACATAGCATAACCTTACAAAGAAAATGTCATAACCAGGAACAACTTTTTTTTTTATCAGGCAAAACAGACGGTTGACCAGGGTAGCTTCTTCAAGAAAGTTGCCTTCATAGTGGGACAAGAATTACAACTTTTGCAATCATTCTCTTATTGCGATTGTTCTCAATATTTCTATTTCAAGTGTGGAAAAATGTATATGCTAATGATGACTAGCATATTATAACTTTAGGGGGCTACTAAAAACTCTCATAGGGGTTATTCAAATTCAGATTAAGCAGTATCTATACTATAATCGTGTTTGTAATGCGTCTGTCGGTGTCGCCAGTTGCGCACGCATCCTCAAAGGAATGTTGGCTGCACAAGGCAGCCAAAAGAATGTTGGCTGTGCGCACACCTGAATGAATCCACCTGGATGCAGCAAAGCTACATCCCGGTGGATTCCGAAAATGGCAGGGTGGTGGATTCTTTCACCAGCCTGCCATTTTCAGAATCCACCTGGATGCAGCGTAGGCAAACCCGAAGCCTTAAAATAAAAAACATGCAACCGCCCGCACAAAATAACTAAAAAACATGTAACCTACCGCAAGAAATAAAAATACGTAACCACCCCGCGTGAACTATAAGCAAAAAGAATAACCTCCCGCATGAAATATTAACAAACACCTAAACCGTCAACCCCCACATTGCAAAACAATAAAGTATTTAACCCCTAATCGGCATATAACATAATTAAAATATTAAGCCCTTAACCCTCAACCACCCACATCGCAATAAACCTAATTAACCTATTAACCCCTAAAATAAACCTATTTAACTTATTAACTCTTAAACTGCCAAACCCCCACATTGCAATAAACATAATTAACCAATTAACCCCTAAACCACCAAACACCCACATCGCAATAAATGAATTTAACCTATTAACCTCTAAACTGCCAAACCCCCCACAACGCAAATAACTAATTTAATTACTAAGCCCCATAACCTAATACCCCCTAAATTAACCCCAATTACTACTAAAAAGCCCCTCCAAAATAAAAACACTCCCTAATCTAAACTACCAATAGCCCTTAAAAGGGCCTTTTGTAGGGCATTGCCCTAAGTTAAACAGCTCTAAAAAATACTAAGTCCCCCCCAACAGTAAAAACCCCCCAAAATAAAAAAACACAAAAAAACTAAACTATCCATTGCCCTTAAAGAGGCATTTGTATTAACATTGCCCTTAAAATGGCATTCAGCTCTTTTACTGCCCTTAAAGGGCAAAAAGCTCTTTATCAAGCCCCAAAAAAATAATCTAAAAAAAAAACACCCCAAAAATTTAAATAAAAAAGCTTAAACCTAAGCCCCAAATAGGTACTCACTGTTCCTGAAGTCCGGCGGAGAAGGTCTTCTTCCAGGCAGCTCCATCATCTTTCATCTTCATCCGGAGCAAAGGTGCGGAGCTGTCTTCCTGATGCCTGGATCCTCAGCCGCGGTCCTCGGCGGCGGCGGTCCTTAGCAGCGTGGAGGCTCCTCTTCATGCGATCGTCCGTCGCACACTGAAGATAGAATGCAATGTCATCTAGATTTTAAGTTCCCATGGGAATAGGGCCCTCAATTCCCCAATGTTGTCTCTTATTGTATTGTTTCTCTGTTGTACTTTTAATCCTTGTACCCATGGGCAGTGCTGCGGAATCTGTTGGCGCTTTATAAATAAAGAATAATAATAATAAAGGTACCCCATATTTGTTGGGGCACCTTGCATTCCTATTGGCTGAAATTTTGAAATCAGCCAGTAGAATGAGAGCTACTGAAATCTTATTGCCTGATTTAAACAGCCAATAGGATTTCAGTATCTCTAATCCTATTGGCTGATTTAAATATTTGAGCCAATAGGAATGCAAGGTACCCCAAATTGATTGGGGTACCTTGCATTCAATCTGTAGTGTACAACAGATATCGGATGAAGAGGAGCCTCAATCTTGACAAGGACTGCCGGCGAGGACTGCCGCTGAGTATCCATGCGTCAGGGAAGACAGCTCCTCGCCGCTGGTGAGGATCGCCACTGAGGATCCACTGCTCCGCACCTTTGCTCTGTGTCACCTATGCTCCGGATGAAGATAGAAGATGATGGAGCTGCCTGGAAGAAGACCTTCTCTGCCGAAATTTTGGAACGGTGAGTACCTATTTGGGGCTTAGTGTTAGGATTTTTTTTTTTTTAAGATTAGGGATTTATGGGTTGGAAAAGAGCTGATTGTCCTTTTAAGGGCAGTAAAAGAGCTGAATGCCCATTTAAGGGCAATGCCCATACAAATGCTCCTTTAGGGGCAATAGGTAGTTTAGGCTTTTTTAGTGTAAGTTTTTTTTTATTTTGAGGAGTTTGGCGGGTGGGGGATTTTTACTGTTAGGGGATAATTTATTTATTTATTTATAAAATATTTTACCAGGAAGGATACATTGAGATTTCTTTTGTTTTCAAGTATGTCCTGGGATCACAAAACATTGTATTGATACAATAGGGTACAATAAAATAAAAAAACAATAATAATACACAATGTATGCAAACATTTAACATAGAGCAGGTACGATATATTTAATCAACCATGACAGGAGCATTCTGTTTTGAGATATGTATAGAGGGATCTCTTAAAGGATTTTAGGCTTGGGGAAGTTTTTAAAGTGTGAGGGAGGTCATTCCATAATTGTGGCGCTCTGTAGGAAAAGGAGGATCGAGCTGCTTTCTTTTTGTATTGAGGCAAGCTAAATAATGTGCTGTTATTGGATCGGAGGTTATAGGAGGTGGGAATAGCAGGGGAGAGCATTCTGTTCAGGTAGGGTGGGAGCTTCCCAGAAAGGCTCTTAAAGACAAGGCAGGAAAGATGGAGGGTGCGTCTGGATTCCAGCGACAGACAGTTTAGTTCTTTTAGCATGTCACAATGGTGGGTCCTGTAGTTACATTGTAGCACAAAGTGACAGAACGAGTTATATAACGTATTTAGTTTATTAAGGTGAGTTTGCGGACCAGGTGCATATACTATATCCCCATAATCCAAGATAGGCATCAGCATTTGCCGTACAATCTTTTCCTTTACTGTAGGGCTGAGGCAAGATTTGTTTCTGTACAGGGCACCTAGTTTTGGATAAAGTTTAGAGGCAAGTTTTCTATGTGGAGTCCAAAAGATAGATTGGGGTCTAACAACATACCTAAGTATTTAAAAGAGTGGACTGCGGTCAGCGTGCAATTGGATTTTGTTTTGATGCGAAGATGGGAATTTTGTTATTTTTGTATTTTAGGTCCCGTTCCAAAGATCATTGTGACCGTTTTGTCAGTGTTTAGGAAGAGGTTTTTTTTCGAGATCCACTTTTCTACCTCTGTGAACTGGTCTTGGAGCACTGCTTCAAGCTGCGGCAGATCAAATTTGTTTGCATAGATTACCGTGTCGTCTGCGTACATGTGTACAGTTGAGGATTTGCAGACATTAGGCAAATCATTTATAAATACTGTGAATAGTAGGGGGCCGAGAATGGAACCTTGGGGAACACCACACGTGACTGGGAGAGGGAGGGAGTCACTGTTAGAGACAGAGACATATTGTGATCGATCCGATACATATGATTTAAACCAGGTTAACGGGCGATCAGCAATACCAGAGATTTTTAGTTTGAGAAGTAGTATGTCATGGTCCACTGTGTCAAAAGCCTTTGCAAAATCAAGGAAAATAGCTCCAGTTAGGTCTCCTTGTTCCATGCCAGTTTGGATGTTGTTGTAAACTTTTAGGAGGGCAGTTGTAGTGGAGTGATTCGGTCTAAAACCTGATTGATCAGGGGTCAGATAGTTAGAAAGTTGCTAATACTTGCATAATTGCGTATGGACGCATTTTTCTAAGATTTTTGACAATACAGGGAGCAATGATATAGGACGATAGTTAGAAACCAAGGTTAACTCCCCACTGTTATGAATAGGCACTACTCTTGCAGTTGGTAATTGGTAATTTGTTTAGGTAAAAGAGCTTTTTAACTTAGGGAAATGCCCTACAAAAGCCCTTTTAAGGACTATTGGTAGTTTAGTATTAGATTAGGGGTTTAGAGTAGAGGTGGTGGGGGGATGGAGTTAAGTAATGACAGATGTAGTCCCTTTATTTGTATTTGAATACATATATTTGATATATATATATATATGTTATAATGAATATTGTTAACTGGGATCAGTATCTGTTGTGGGATCTCAGAGAACAGAACTAAACAACTAGAAAAACTAATTGTATGAGGAATACAATAGAATTCACAGCAGAGATTGCCACAGATTGTTTATCATATAAACTCCAAATAATGGATTCAGATAGATTTTACCTTATAATCTTTATTAAAGCAACTAGGAACCAACATTCACACAGTGGTAGCGGTTAGAAAATTAAAAACACTTAAACCCAATCATGCATGTTAATTGTATATAGATATATAGGTCAACATGGGCGTCCAGCAGGAGTAGCTTTGTCTCTCCTGTCTGCCGCTTTTAACTGCTTAGCCTTGTGCATAAACTATAGAAATTCTTTTGCTAAAAACGGGTCAATCATGGTGCCTACTTTAGACTAATAGTTAAAAGTTAATACAGCCCTCGGATTGTAAGGGCTTAGCTTATTATTTTTATAAAATTCTAAGTACGCCCATGTTGACCTATATATCTATATACAATTAACATGCATGATTGGGTTTAAGTGTTTTTAATTTTCTAACCGCTACCACTGTGTGAATGTTGGTTCCTAGTTGCTTTAATAAAGATTATAAGGTATGAATGTTATGGACCTTTTTAAAAAAATATAATGTAAAATCTATCTGAATCCATTATTTGGAGTTTATATGATAAACAATCTGTGGCAATCTCTGCTGTGAATTCTATTGTATTCCTCATACAATTAGTTTTTCTAGTTGTTTAATTAGATTAGGGGTGTTTTTATTTTGGGGGATTTTTTATTTTTATAGGGGTATTTGTTTAGATTTACATTTTTTATTTTGGATAGCTTTGTTTATGTTTTTTTTCTATACTTTTACATTTTTTATTTTTGTAATTTTAGCTTTGGGGTTTGTATTTTTTTTTTTTAATAGACTGCCCTCTGGGCATTCTTATCGCCTAGTTGTAAAGTAATGTTTGTGTCTCTCCTGCACATCCAGAACCTTGCATAGAGAGATAAACAGCTATCAAGATATAATTTTTGTCTTTCTACAAATATTTGAGGGAACATGCAGTATTGATGAGAATTCCCCAAGACTAACAGGATTACTTTAGAGACCATCCTAGAGTCATTTGATGATCATCAAACTACTGTAGAAGTTCTACTTAGAGCTCGATTTATCAATCCTTGGTGGACAGGGGTGGACATATTTGCCCTTGTCTATCTGAGCTCTCCTCTGGTGGGCAGCAATGCACTGCCGGAATTTTACATTGTGCAGGGGGCGGGGGTTGCACGTGAGCACAAAGGAGTGCTCGCGAGCAACCTCGTCCCTGCCCACGTACAGTGAATCATGTGTGGACAGGAGCTGTCAATCTTCCCGGTCAGAAGAGACCAGGGAGATTGAAATTCTCCATCTAAAAGGTGGAGAAAAGGGTAGGGAAACATGGTCTCTTGTGCAAACTTGCAGTTAAAGGAGGAGAAGGGCTTGATTTGATAAATTAAAATCTTAGTCTCTAAAATGTGTGTTTATTTCTTAGACAAAATTTCAATCCATACATCCAGATCCCTGTAAAAGATTACCAATGTGGGGTAACACAATGTTCTAGCTGTCATATGGTTGATAAAAAAAATGGTGAAGAGTAAATCCATTTACTACTAAGATTAGATATAAAAAAATATTAATCAAGGGAACTTCACCACAAATATACAAATTCCCGTTAATACCTTATGATATAAAGTAGTATAGTTAATTTCTTCAGATTATGGATCATATGACCTCCTAGATATCATATGGGCAATGTAAAAATGCAAATTCCTCAACACAATAGCTACTTACTTTACAGTTGAAAAAATGGAGTGTAGTAAATCTATAAATAAATATAGTATTTGCTTTTCTACATTGATATTTAACACTTATTTAAACCCTTCCGGAAAAAAATGTCTGCAGATATCCTTGGTTATATTGTACATACATTTGTCAGGTTCTGCTTTTCTATAATTCCATATTCATGTGCCAGAGGTTAGAATGATCAAGGGCACAATGTTATACACAAAGCATAACATGTAACAGTTTCTTTTTTTCCTTACAGGAGAAATGCTTTTAACTCATAGATGCTTACATTATGACAATATCTGAATAGATATGCAAAGCCCCTATGAACTTTAGCAGAATTTAAAACAATTCAGGGACAACTGTTTCCATGCTTCATTTGAAAGTGCTGAAGGCAGTGTTGCCTCTGGTGCTTTTCACTGCTTACAAACGCATGCCTCATTGATTTGCTCCTGGAATGGCAGCAGGCCTTCTCAAACAGAACTTGAACACATTTTTCCTTGAGGAGCAGGGAAGCAGTTTTTCTTGAGGTATTTTTAACTTAAAAATATTGTTTTAAATCCTACTAAAGCTTCATATGGATTTCCTGTCCCTTTATTATAGATGAAAACCAAGAGGTCATACTGTGATTAAGCTGCTTCAGTGACACATGGGATATTTCCTTTATTTCTGTTTCATTTTTAATAAAGTTTCAATAAAGAAGTTGTACTAGTTCTTGCTTAAAGTGATAGTAAATCCTAGTGTTTTTGAAATGCTTTGATTTACCAGTGCAACAAATAAAGGGGACTTTCAGTCATGAAGTATAAAATACTTCATGCTAAAAGTTCCTTTATTTGTCTACAGCGTTCGCCATGCTGAGCTCCTTAGGCAGCCCATGTTAAAACGCTATTTTGCATTAAGGTGATCTTAACCAATAGCATGCTTGCTGGCCCGCACGGCTATTGGCTAAGAGGTGGAAAAGCCACCTCACTGAAAAATAGCGTTCTACTATGGGTGGCCTGAGGTGCTCAGCGTGGCAAACACTTCAGACAAATAAAGGAACTTTAAGCATTAAGGGCTCAATGATATAATCTTCGCCAGCTCAAACCTACTTTTTCTCGCTGACTCCCACAGGGCTGCCCCAGTGCAATGATCACAAAAAAGGGGCAGTCCCTGCGAGTGGTGAGATGGCTCCTATTAAAAGTAATGAAGCTCGCTGGATAGGGACACTTCGCTCCTTAGTGCTAAGTTTGCAGGGAGCAGGGGGAGCACTTTAAAATTAAAATCCTGCAGCCAAGATAACTCACATTATGCTGCTTTCTGCATAGAGCATCTTACATTTGCCTATATTTTAGTATGCATTTGTTTTTCTATTGGGGTTTTAAGTGTTCATATTGTTTTGACAAAAGCTTGCTACCTTTTAGATGGCGAGAAAAAACTGTGAGATCTGCAGTGCGAAAATCTTTATAGAATTACGCTGGGATTAGAGAGACAGTTTCATATACGCCCATGTTCATCCCATTTTACGGACGCTTTGCATTTTGTATTTATAAGTTCAAATTTCCGTGTGATTAGTGCACATCCGGTGTACTACAATTACGATTTGCGCTGTGCATATTTAATTTGATTTAGTCGTGTGTAAATTACACACAAATTTAACTTTTTTGTTAACATACGATTTTTGGTGAAGAATTTTGTTACGATTTTTGATGCACCTTAACAATACAATTTTTCCCTGCTTATTTTTGTGTTAATGGTTCAAATATTTGTTTTGTATGTTTAAAATACAAATTTTATTGTGCAATTTTCATATGAAGCGAGACACCCTGTTTTCAGGGTAAAAAGTGGCTTTAGGTCATTCCACCAGGGAAATAGGACTGGCGAGCATTCTTTAATAATCTCGCCAGCCCAGAGAGCTTTCAATCATCGAGCCCTAAGTATTTTATACTTCATGACTGAAAGTCCCATTTATTTGTTCCACTGGTAAATCAAAGCATTTCACAAATGATAGGATTTACTATCCCTATACGTATACCTAATTGGTTGACCTTCCATTTTTTCTAGTACATTGCAGCTACCAAAAGGTACTTCAGCTTTAACAAACAGCATTGGTGCAAAAATAAAATGTTCCAATGATTTTGATCATTTTATTTTTTGCTTTACCTTGTCCCTTTCAATATACAGCTTACGAATTTCAAATCACTTCCTTTCATAATAAAAATAACACTAGTAAAGCTTAAAGAGCATGGAAATTTGTATTCAGTATTGTGTATTTTAGTACAGGGTTTATGTTTAAGGGTAAAGGACATTTTATTTTCTATTCCTGTAACATTTTTTATACATTTTATAAAATGTATTGCACAAGGTATGCATATACAGCACATTTGTGAAAAGGCTGTGTCAGGGTGGCATTTGTCATTGAAAATATAAAGCTATATCTATCTATATTGCCCTTTTTATGTACATATGTTTGCTGGCATCTGTCAATATTTTACAAATAAAACTGCATTTTTAAGTTGAATGTATAACAAAATGCTTTATCTAAAAGGCATTTACCAAGCACTGCTTTTTTATAAGATAAAAGACCCCGAAAAAAATATATTTCTCATTTTACGCATACATTTTTTATGAGAAAGAGTGAAATGTGTACTTGTATTTACTATTTCACAGACGATGCTCAATTGCCGTTAGCGAATTATACAGCTGGAATCAATTAAGTCACAGCAATTTGACCTACGGTATGAAAACCTAAATATAGAACAAAGTCTGTTTAGTGTCATAATATTCTGTTTTGAGAATGCATAACTAAAAATGGCAGAATACATTAATAAATCAGTTGTATGCATTTTTCGGATTATATAATCCTCTTACTACAATATTACATCATGCATTTGCAGGTAATGAAAGTAAGGACGTTACTGAAAAGAAAAAAGATACGAGTAAACTGATACAAAAGTGTTAATATTAGTAAAATAAAAAAAAAGAAATAAGGACAAAAAAAACTGTTTATTTAAAGGATGTGGAAATATATTTCAGATAGAGCATACACTTTTAATTCATTAAAGGGCCATTAAACACACATACATTTCATGCACCTCCCTCCAAGTATGGGTGCTGTCATTTTGGAACCTAGGTTACACTGCAGGTATCTGAAAGAGAGTTGCTACACATGTACAAACAGATCAGGACTGGAATGTAGTGAAAGCTTGATTTCAACATGGCGGCATTGTGGGGAATAAACTCAATACTAAGCTTATGCAATGTATTCAGTATTTAGGGGTCGATTTATCATGGCCCGAAATCAGCCCCAATGCAACTGTTTCCGTGCGAGCCTTCAGGCTCACTGAAATTAGGAGTTAAGAAGCAGCGGTTTTCATAACAAATATAATTGGTGGCACTAGTTGGTAAGTGGGCCTGGCACACACGCTGGCAGGCAGGCAACTGCAATTCAATTGCACTAGCAGACTGATGATTCAAAAAAGTTTTTATTTAAAATATTTACACTACTGTTATAACAAATATGATTCGTGGCACTAGTTGGAAAGTGGGACTGGCACACACGCTGGCAGACAGGCAACTGCAATTAAATAACAATAGCAGACTGATGTAAAAGTTTTTTTTAAAAAAAGTTACACTAATGTTACAACAGATAGGAGTGATGGCACTCAGGATAGAAGTAGGCACAGTATGTGCTGGCAGCCTGACACACAGGCTGGCACTAGTGGCAGGCTGGCCTGGCAACTAAAATTAAATAACACTAGAAGACTAATGTAAAAGTTTTTTTTTACAAAATTTAAACTAATGTTACACCAGATAGGAGTGGTGGACTGGCACTGAGGATGGAAGTAGGCACAGTATTTGCTGGCAGCCTGACACACAGGCTGGCACTAATGGCAACCAGGCTGGCCTGGCAACTAAAATTAAATAACACTAGAAGAGGACTGATGTAAAAAAAAAATTTAAAAAAATGTTACACTAATGTTACACCAGATATAAGTGGTGGAAAAAAGAGCTATTAATCACACTATATGATGTGGAGCTGACACACAGGCCTGATGGAAAATGAAATTAGATTATACTAGCAAAATGATTTAAAAGTTTTTTTTTTTAAATTTACAATAATGTTAAGCAGATATGAGTGGTGGCTGGCACAGCAATTAACCACAGTATATGCTGTGTAAGCCTGACACACAGGCCTGATAGAAAATGAAATTAGATTACACTAGAAAAATGATTTAAAAGTTTTGTTGTTTAAATTGACACTAATGTTAAGCAGATATCAGTGGTGGCACTAATCACAGTATATGCTGTGAGCCTCACACACAGGCTGAAAGCCAGGCAAATGCAAATAAAATTACAAATAAAAAAAAAAAACGACTGAAGTTATAGCCCTAAAAAGGGCTTTTTGGGGTGCTGTCCTTACAGCAGAGATTAGATGAGACCTTCAGGACTGTAGTGGACAATAAATACACTAGCCTAGCTATCTATTTCATTATAATGTCAGCAGCAGCAACACTAAAGCTCCTCTCACTAAGAAAGCAAGATTGTAATGAATCTAAAATGGCTGCTGCCAAGGAGCTGGGAGGGTCTGTGAGGGAGTGTCTGCTGCTGATTGGCTCAAATGTGTCAGAAGGCTGTGAGATACAGGGTCAAAGTTTCCTCAATGATGACACATAGGGGGCGGATGGAACATCGCATATGTTCGCCCGCAGCAGCGAACGCGAACAAGCTATGTTCACCGGGAACTGTTCTCTGGCGAACAGTTCGTGACATCACTAGTCTAGACTCTAGACTAGTGATGTCACAAACTGTTCGCCAGAGAACGAAATTAGAGAACAGTTAGAACTCTAGAGAGCCCCTCATTTAAAAAAGTGTTGTTTTTATTTTTTATACTGTGCTTATACTTGTTACCACCAAGACACACACAGATATATTTACTATTCATGTCCCTATACTTAACATTTTCCAGTCATGTTTGGCTGATCACAATCCTAATTCTTGATAATTAATGACACATTTGCAGGATAATTTTTAACTTATCAAATTCCACAGATAAAAAGACTTGATAACCCCCAGGCAATACTTTTCCCATTATTAACTAATAACCCAAAACATATTTGAATGGAACTTGCACATTAGCAAAACACATTCACATACAGCCTCCATATTGATGTTATGAAGCAACGTTACTAAATAGATGCAAATGCTACCTGTAACCCACTTAAATAAGATAAAATGAATAGTAGATACTAATAAAAATAGAAATTAGACCTATCAATAACTCAATAAACACACATAGCCATTATACAGATAATGCCTCTGTTCAAATCCGTTGAAGGGGCATAAAACTCAAAAAAAAAATCTTCATGATTCAGATGGAGCACACAACTTTTAACAACTTTCCAATTTACTTCTATTGTCTAATTTGCTTAGTTCTCCTGGTATCCTTTGTTGATGTGAATATCATACTTAGGTAGACTGAGGAGCTGGAAGCTATCTGCTGATTGGTGGCTGCAAATATATGCATCTTGTCATTAGCCCACCAGATGTGTTCAACTAGCTCCCAGTAATGCATTATGCCTCCTTTAACAAAGGATACTAACAGAACAAAGCAAATTTGATAAATTAAACTTTCATGATTCAGAGAAAGCATGCGATTTTAAACAAATTTCCAATTTACTTACATTATCAGAATGTGCACATTCTTTTTATATTTACACGTTATGAGACACCATCTCCTACTGAGCATGTGCAAGAATTCACAGACTATACGTATATACATTTGTGATTTGCTGATGGCTGTCATGATACAGGAGGAGTGGAGATAGATAACAAATCTACTGCTCATTTTAAATTCAGACTAAGTGCTATTGTATTGTCTTTTTATCATGTATTTGATGATTATGCAAATCTACTGTATTTACTGGTCATTTAAAGAGACATACAGTTTTGGAGTCACTGCACACTATTAAAAGGGATCAATTAATATACAGAAACTTTAACTTGTGAAGTAAGCACGAAACACACGTAAATATCATTTTGATGGTCTTTAATCCAGGTAATTTATTTCCAAATCAGGAGATTAACAAGGCAAATAATGATTTTGGGATCTTCACAGTCCTTTAGATAAAAAACACAACTTATCTAATGGTTTTCCACAGAAAATCACTGTTAAAATCTATGGAGATTTTTGTAAATAAATCATTTGATACATTTTTTCTAAAGGTTTATAATCTACCTCATGTTGTTGTCAGGAAATATTGATTCATGCTCAAAGTGTATTAATGTCAAAGGCATTTTTTTGTTGTGATCACTAAAAAAATTACAGTAACTAGATTGGCCAAAGTTCAGAGATTATCTGCCAAATATAGAAACAAAATTGTGATCACCCCTTTATTAGGAATGCAGTGTTTACTGTCCCTTTAAACATGGGAGTTCAGGTAGGGGGGAAGAGGGGGCATTTCCTCCCCACCTAGAGTAAAACTGCAGGAAAAAAAAAAGACAATAGAATGTCCATTTTTATGTCTTTTTTTAATTTCAATGTAGTTCAGTGTTAGAGGAAGAAGCACAGCATTCTGGGAGTTAAGCATTCTGGAATTTTTTTTATTTTTGTTGTTTTGTTTTTAAATTCATTTTTATTATTGAGGACACAACAAAATGATACAAGATCCGCAAATATATCCCAGTGTTTGACATCATTAGAAATTAGGCAAAACACAACCAGCAAGGTGGACATTTCAACAAGGAGGATGCAACTTTCAATTGACAAATTGAGTCATGGTGATATAAAACAGATGCAGTTCAGAACCATCAGTTATGCATGCAAGCATAGAAAATTCAACAGATAGTTTGCACGTGTCCCTCAATATCTTTTGTAATTTATTCATAAAATAACAATCTAACCATATTAACTAGCTTAATATTACCAAACTACTTCAAGAACTAAGAGCTGTGTATTAAAGTCATCCCCTTGGGCCTAGTGAAGGAGAGGTGTGGTGGGGAGGAGGGAGAGAGAGAAAAAAAGGGGATTAGAAGAAGGATTCAATAAGAATTGTTTTAGAGTCTCGAGTTCTGTTCTGAGAGGGTCTTGATGCAAATAATGTTGTCCATTGTCCCCTTAGGGCTGCCTCTAACATTATCACATGGTGCACAAAAGGCTTAATGTAGCTTTACTAAGGGACACTTCCACTTCCTTAAAAAAGGTAGTAGTCTGTGTTTAGTATCCCAACAAATATCCTGTTGATCAATAAATAAGTGTTTGAATAGAGTTCTCTTAAATTGTGTCAAGGTTGGAGCAGATCTAGAGCACCATAAGGTTAAGATGCAGTGTCTCACGACTAATGTGCAAAGTGTTAGTAGGGGCTGTATTGTGCTGCTAACATTACTCCATGTAAACAAGTATATATTAGTGGTATTAAAAGAAATATCAATATCCAAGTTTGTTTTAAGCCAGTATTGTATATGTCCCCAAAATCATTTAACCAAAGGGCAATCAAAGAAGTAATGAAATATGGAGGGGTCAGGAAGTTGACATTTTATACACTTGTTTGGGTGTTGAGGGTTCCATTTTGCCCTTCTACTAAGGGTGATGTAGTCTCTGTTATTTAACCTGATCTGTGCCTCCCTCAGTGCCAATACCAGAGTAGCTGCCTTGGTTTTCATTAGACTATTCTTAATATCTAGAATGGACACTTCGTTTGTGGTGTCCAGTCTAGATTTCTCCAAAAGTTTTACAGAGAAAAAAAGTCTATGCGCTGGAAATAGATCAAACTCACATAAAAAGCAGGTAATGCCAAAAACCTGAATAGTCACTATATAAAAAAAAGGGGAGTCATATTTGTGCGCCTATGTAATAACACTGGCTTAAGATCTATATTAATGGCAATATTAAATAAGAGAAATAACAAATTATAAAACTTCCAATTAAAACAGTAAAACTTCCAATTAAAATTATTTTTAAAGGAAAATGCTTTTGAATAACTACCACTGATATAAGTAGGTTTAAAACAACAATTTTTTTATCATAAAATAGGGTATAACAATTGGTATTAAATGTATAACTGTATTGGTACCAATCTCTCTTAAACACAGCTAAAATATATAATAAAACCTATATTGCTTAATGTGCAAAGTATGCAAAAGTATTAGTTACTACTAAGAATAGAAAGTGTGTATTGATTTCATGTGATACAACTGTTTAGCTGGATACAGTATATCTCATATATATATAAACCAGATGGTTGTGCAAATTCAGAGTTAGAAACGGTTCGATTCTCGTTTTTGGGATTACCTGCTTTTTATGTGAGTTTGATCTATTTCCAGCGCATAGACTTTTTTTCTTTCTCTGTATAAAATTGAGCGTATTCCCGTGTATTAAGGTCTTGCTGTAGGAAAATGGCTAATAAAGATAGTATTTTTGATTTAAGATCCAATATGTATGAAGATTTAAGACTCTAATAAATAAGTATAAAGCAGAATTTCTTAAAACTTTAGAAAGTAAAAATGAAACATTAGAAGATCTTATGGGACTATTAGAGAAGAAAATGACTACTGAATTGAAACATAAAACAGAATATTTATTTTTAGAAAAATATTTAGAGGTTAAAAGAGTACCGAGGGGACTCAGGATTACAAAAGAATGTGCATTTAAAGTAAATGATGAAAACTTTAAACAAAAATGGAGAGAAATTTTTGGAGGATGCGTCTATTAAACTAATGAAACTAATTAAAGACTACAGAGGTGATGTTCTGATCAAATTAGGTAATGAAATAAATGACATAGAGTCAAATTGAGAGATATTCAAAGATTCTACTGAATATAAAAATAGTGAGAAAAAATGAAAAAATGCGATGGATGAAATGAAAAATTATTTACTAAAGGTAAAAGTGGACAAATTTGATAGGGATGACCAAGATTATAAACAGTTTGCAGAGGGAAATTATGCTGATACATATACTTCACATAGATGGAGATATAACAGATTTAAAGAAAATAAAGAATCGTAAAATAATTCTGAGACAGTTGAAAACAAACAGCAAACATATCAGACACCTAGGAAATATGTAAACCATAGAAATCAAAACCAATGGACTGAAGTTAAATATAACCACTGTCAACACAACAACAATGGCACATTATTCAATAAGGACAATAAGCAGCCAGATTTTAATTAAAATAGAAGGTGGTATAATGATCATAACAGAGGCTCCAATTATGATCAAAATAGGAGCTATAATAATTATTATAATAAGTGGAATAATATAAACCAGCGCACTGGAACAATAAGAGATACTCATTTTCCACTACAAAATAGATTTGCTCCTTTAGAAAGAGATAATTATAGGTCCCACAATTATGGATACAGAACACAGGAACACCAACACTCAGGTGAAAGAATACATATACATCACCAATCAAACCCATCTACATCAATAGACCATCATTTTTTAGAGAGAGGCCCCTACATAAGCAGACAACCGATGTTAGAACAAAAAGACCAGAGACAAGGCCAAAGAAAAATACATTTTTCAGGAGACGAGGAAAACGGGGGAGAGGTCTACACAAAACCAACCGACAAGCGAATATGATAGAGGGTAACAATAAAAAAAAAATGGCATTTACAATTTAAGTAAATATACACTAAAAGAAGAAGAAAAAGGTATTGTATTAAAAGGTCTCTCATTTACTCCCACAACAAAGATAAAGAAATTCAACACTTATATAGACGCCAATAAATTTATTAGATCACTAACACTAAAAAGATATTTTAGTGAAACAGCACTTGAATGTGAGATACGGCAACAACAGCAACAACCACCCGTAAACTCTCTCACAGATACAAATGGGTTTATCCACTCAGGCCTAAAAAATCAATCTACTTTTTATCCTAAACATGAAAAAGGCCCAGTAATTGAAACTTTTGAAAAATTAATAATGAATGACATAAAAAATATATCTGAAAAGAAAACAAAGAATGTAACATTTAATGTATCTAAGAAACAAGAGAATCTTATAAAAGAATTTGAAAATAATTATGAGATTATTTTTAAAAATGCGGGCAAATTAGTGAAAATCTTCTCACAGACACAGATACATATAAGAAAAGTAATATTAACCCTAGCACCTTTTTTACCTGGGAATTAAAAATTCTTTTAGATAAAAATAAACAACTAGGAGTGATTAATGAAAAAGAGTTTGATTTCTTATTTAAAAAGGTACCTAGAATCCCAGTCTTCTACATATTACCAAAAATTCATAAATCTTTAACAGATCCACCGGGAAGACCAATAGTATCAGGTATGGAATCAATAACAGTTAATCTTTCCCAGTATGTTGACAGATACCTATAACAGTATGTAGTAAAATTCATATTAAGTCATAACTACTTCCTTTTCGAAGATTTCTTTTATACACAAATATGTGGGGCTGCTATGGGAACTAGGTTTGCACCCAGCTATGTGAATCTCTTTATGGGATTATGGGAACAACAACTTTTAACTACAGAAAAGCTGGGTGCAAACCTAGTCCTATATAAAAGATATATAGATGATCTACTTATTATTTGGAGAGGGACATCAGAATCTTTTGAAAAACTATTTGAAAGTATGAACAAGAATAACTATAATATCAGATTCACCAAAGAAATTAGTAACAACAGACTGAATTTTTTAGATCTAGAAATTTATATTGAAGAGGGTGTAATAAACACAAAAACCTATTTAAACCGGTAGACAGCAACAATTTTATACATTCTACGCCGATAACAGATTGCTCATATCTGAACCACTGGAATCATCCGATACTACCGGAAGTACTTACGCCACCCCCGCATTAGTGGGCGTGTCTGGGACGGAACACAAGCTATCTTTGGCGTTTATGGAACACAAGTTGGATTTCGCTTAAGGAAAAGAACTGATGATTCAACTAAGAAGTAAGGCGAACCAGCACTTAACAAACAATCATCAGGTACAAAAAGAGGCTAAACAAGTTAAAGACTATAGCATACTTACGCTAAAAACAATATAAGCACTACTAACCAGCTGATTCAATTATCTCAGCTAACTTCAAAGCCTCTGCAAAAACTAAAGTGTCTACGAGACCAGAAAAACAATAAGGATAAATACAAATCGAACTGTTTCTAACTCTGAATTTGCACAACCATCTGGTTTATACATATATGAGATATACTGTATCCAGCTGAACAGTTGAATCACATGAAATCGATGCACACTTACTATTCTCAGTAGTAACTAACACTTTTGCATACTTTGCACATTTTTCAGGCTGTATTAAGCAATATAGGTTTTATTATATATTTTGGCTGTGTTTAAGAGAGATTGGTACCAATACAGTTATACATTTAATACCGATTGTTATACCCTATTTTATGATAATATATTGTTGTTTGAAATCTACTTATATCAGTGGTAGTTATTCAAAAGCATTTTCCTTTAAAAATTATTTTAATTGGAAGTTTTACTGTTTTAATTGGAAGTTTTATAATTTGTTATTTCTCTTATTTAATATTGCCATTAATATAGATCTTAAGACAGTGTTATTACATACTGTAGGCGCACACATATGACTCCCCTTTTTTTCATATAGATTTCTCCAAAACACTAGTTTGAGCTTTAGTAGTATGTTGTCGAAGAATTTCCTGAAAGATTTCTGATATTGAAAAGTTCCCCATATTAAATGCAGCTTGGGGATCGCAAACGGAGCTTGACTCCATAACCCTGAGTTAGTATCCATTAGCGCTTTAACATAGTGCCTAAGCTGCAGATATGCATAGAAATGTTGGTTAAAGGTGGCTTTCAGATCCTGGAATGTTTTTACGGTGTGCAACAATGGATCCAGAACATCTCCCACCCTCTGCAGCCCCGTCCCACCCCATATTCCAAAGGGGGCATGTTCATCTCCCCCAGGGAAACTAGCATTGCCTTTAATAGGTATGTATTTAGGAGCAGGATGTGTGTGTTTCAATAGTTTGTGTGCCTGTGACCAGGCTGTGAGTGGAACCCTGTATAGGAAGTTATTCTTTATATGCTGAGGCAGGTCTCTCATTGGACAATATGGGAGATATGCCAGGTTGCATGGTTGAATCACTGTCTCCTCTAACTGTTTGTCGGAGAAATGTGCTGTGCCCAATTGCCAGTCTAGCACCAATCTTATCAGAGTCGCCCAACTGTAATATTGAATATGTGGTAAACCTAAGTCTCCATTCAAGAAGGAGAAGTGTAGTTTAGGGGCCGCAATTCTGCAGTTCTGGACTCCAATTCCCAGCATGCATTATTTCCCTCTCATAAGCAGCCAGCACTGGTGAGATAAGTTCTGTTACAGCTACACAAAATGTTTAGGGGTTTTTTTTTTGCCTTTTTTTTCCTTGCACCCTTGTGGCACTGTATATTTTTTACTCGTTACACAATCAGCAATGCTGATTGACACCAATGAACAAGCAAAATATTGCTAAATCCTGCTGCTACCTGGATAACTGCTAACAATCTATGTGTACAAAGTAGTAGAATAATGGCAGGCAGCTTGCAATTGGAAGGGGAAGGAAACAGTGATTACAGTGAGCTAGGTCTGCCTAGTATGGCTCCCCTTGACTCCCCTATTATTCTGTGTGTGCATTATCATTTAAAGGGATATTAAACACTAAATAAATGATAGAATGATGCATTCAAATAAAGATTAGTCTGAGAATAACAGGTAGATGTATTTTTTTAAAGTTTCATTAGTTGTTAAAATGAGTGTAAAGTTTTAGTGTCTATAAAACAATGAGAGCTGCCATGTTGTAACTTAGGTTACCTTCTCTCTGCAATGGACAATTATAAATAAGTCACTAGAGTGTGCAGCCAATGGCTGTGTGGAATATAACAGTGTTCTGCACTTCCATTTCTAACAGGAACTGAAAAGCTCAACATTTCAGAATAGAATTACAGAAAAAGGGGGCAAAATAAACTGACCCATGGCCTGTTAAGGGTCCTGAGGACTGGAGAAACACTGATCTAAATCATGAATGTCTAATTATGACTTTACTCTCCCTTTAAATAAAAACAGTCTGCAGGCAACACGTGGCAGGTAGTATGGTACAAAGCCGCTCTCCAGGTCCCTTTGTTAAGACCTCACTTACACACTGCTGCATATGATGCTGAGTATAAAACGATAGGAAAACAGGTTAATGTGTCTATATGTGGCTTATTTTGGCGGATTATATGTTTTCAAGACCTATGAGCATGGACTAAACTTTACTTTTATTTATGAGTAATACATAAACAATTGTAAGTATGGATATGTGTTTATGCTGACAGGATTGTTTAATAAAATATATATATATACAATATATATTTATTATGAAGGTAAATCATTCAAATATTGTAAAAACGTAGCTCTAAGCAAACCTCCCAATATTTCCTGCTGCACAAATTCCCTTCCATTTTTATTTCAGCTTGTGTGTTTGATTGTGTGCCAGACTCAGTATGTGTGAGTGACAGTGTGTGTCAGTATGTATGTTTCATTGTGTGTCAGTATGTGTGAGTGACAGTGTGTGTGTGTGTGTCAGTATGTATGTTTCATTGTGTGTCAGTATGTGTGAGTGACAGTGTGTCTGTGTCAGTATGTATGTTTCATTGTATGTCAGTTTGTGTGAGTGACAGTGTGTGTGTCAGTATGTATGGTTCATTGTTTGTCAGTATGTGTGAGTGACAGTGTGTGTGTGTGTCAGCATGTATGCTTCATTGTGTGTCAGTTTGTGTGAGTGACAGTGTGTGTGTCAGTATGTATGTTTCATTGTATGTCAGTTTGTGTGAGTGACAGTGTGTGTGTCAGTATGTATGGTTCATTGTTTATCAGTATGTGTGAGTGACAGTGTGTGTGTGTGTCAGCATGTATGCTTCATTGTGTGTCAGTTTGTGTGAGTGACAGTGTGTGTGTCAGTATGTATGGTTCATTGTGTGTCAGTATGTTTGAGTGAAAGTGTGTGTGTGTCAATATGTATGTTTCATTGTGCTTCAGTATGTGGGACTGATAGTGTGTGTGTGTCAGTATGTATGTTTCATTGTGTGTCAGTTTGTGTGAGTGACAGTGTGTGTGTGTTAGTATGTATGTCTCATTGTGTGTCAGTTTGTGTAAGTGACAGTGTGTGTGTGTCAGTATGTATGTCTCATTGTGTGTCAGTTTGTGTGAGTGACAGTGTGTGTGTGTGTGTCAGTATGGATGTTTTATTGTGTATCAGTTTGTATGAGTGTCTGTCAATATGTGTGAATGACAGTGTGTATGTGTTAGTATGTCAAGGTGCTAATGTATCTGTGTGTGTTAGTCTGAATGTGTCTGTGCCAATGTATCCGAGTGCATAAAAGAAGTGTATGAAAGTGTATTATAAACTAGGGGCTCCATGTACTAAAGCGTCAATTTGCTCACCAAAAGCGCGTCTGTTCGACTCGCTAGAATTCGCAGGTAGTGAGATGCTGCCCGCTCGCCATATGCACTTAAAAACAGTGTAAAAATTGTCGCGTCTAATCCGCATCAAGCGCAGGTGAATGATTCATACATCTGATGCCTCGCTAGTAGCGAATGTACTATTATTTTCTTACAACTTGTCAGTCATGTTTGTCCCACATGACTGTAAGGTGTCAGAAACGTCACATTTGTCGCAGGAAGTTATTTAACCACTATATAAAGTCCACTTTATCTATTTTTTCAGATCGAAAAATTACTGAACCTGAAGCCTTTCAAGCTTATATATTTATTTTTAATAAATTAAGTATGTCAACTTCAGGATCTGATTCGCAGACAACCAAATCCAAGAATCCACACTTCTCGCACCAGCAGAACCTGGTTCTTGTTGATATGGTACTGGATTCTTATGACTATTTATTCAGTTTTCGTGCAAAGCAAACTTCCAGTTCCCGCAAAAAGAGTATCTGGACTTGTATAAGTGATGCTGTCAGTGCTCAGGGCGCCACAGGAAAAAGGACATTGACCATATAAATAAAAGGTACAACGACGTTAAAAGATTTGCCAAAGCGAAATTGGCAAAAGAAAAAAATTCTTCACGTGCTACCGGAGGTGGAACAGCTGGATCTTACGCTTATAATTCTAATTTTTGGGCCACACACCATCTGTACATTAAGAGAATGGCAAGACTTTCTGTTCCGATAAATCTCCTCCCATAAACGTGACGGTCTAACTGGGTACAGTCTATGGCCCCAAGTACATTTGGCATTCCTGCCACACAATATAATTGAGACTTTATCGATTGCCACTCTTCTGTGGTAGATGGTAGACAAACATATTATGGGAATATATGCATGAGTGCATTGATAACTTTTGTTAGATGACGGGGAAAGCAGATTGACTGAAACCAATCATGATGCTGGACACTGCCTGAAACGATCCGGTGGCAAAAAAGTGCAAGGCAGCAAGAAACTTGTCCGGGAATGGCCATTAAACGTGCCGTCACTGGCTCTAGGTACTGTGCAATTTGAGCATATAAAGTCAATATTGAATGTCGACCCAGACGGAACCTTTGAATAACCTCTCTATCGGAAAGGCCATCTAAAGGAACCTGAGGAAGGAAAACACGCTCTACCCGCAATCTCCTTCTTTTAACAACATTTTCTATAGCATCAGGTTACCGAATTAGCCTTTTCCCAATGATTTGCATCAGACGAAGAATATATAGCTGAAGATGTGTCTCCATGGCTAGCATGATATTTATACAGTGAGTAAAGATTCAAGTGTATTGTCCTTCTTTTATATCACTTGTAGGCATATATCTTATAGACCCTATTGTTTATTATTGTGCTTGCCACCTATAAGCTGGTGAGGGATTTTTCACAAGCTAGGTGCGAAAAAATTAGCGTGCGTAGAAATAGATTGTTTAGTAATTACTGTTTATTGTGAGATTTATGTTGAGCGAGGATTTTTTAGTTACAAAAAAGACTAGAATATAAAAGTTGCAGACAAGTTCGCTCGACACTTGTAAATGTCAGTTTTCAAATGAATTCAGGGCATAGTACATACGATGTTTGATCCGCTCGCAGAAATGTAGACGGAAAAACTCACAAACACCTTGCAGACAGCTTAGTACATGGAGCCCTAAGACTAGCATTCTAGGGTAATTTTTAACCCCTGATTTGTTTATATATACATATATATTTATATAATATTTCACTCCCCCTCTGCCCCTGGAAACATTTCTGCGGTCGCACATGCCTTTAAATGAAGCTTTAGAAGTGTATTTTAAAATAAGTATTCATTCCTCTGCATGTAATATACTGTATATAAATACATTTATAATTCTCCTTGGGATCATATCTGCTATTTGAGCTGCTAATAGTGTTTATTTTTTTATTTATTTTTGTAATAGTTACATTCAAATAAAATTCCCAGACCAATTTTATTTGTATTTATATACATTACATGAAAAAAATGTCATTGGGTTAAAAGCAAAATGTTTCACATGAAAGAAAATTGTTTTGTGAGTTTTTTTTTTTAACAAGCAGCTCTGTCAATGCAAAAGCATTTTTCATCTTCAACCTGTGAATGACTTTCATGAAATTTATAAAGGTTCTAACAATGTCACTGATATCTTCACGGCAAATGCATTTTCCAGGCAAGAGCAAGCATGGAGAGAGTTTTTTTTTTTTTTAAATTTTTTAAAGAATTTCGTGGAAGCAATTTTACATACAAATGCAATGCTAAATGTCAAATGCTGACAACATCTTTTTTCATTTACCAGTCTAATGACTTATGCATTGTATAGGACACAATAATCCACATATCACTGCTCCAAAGTAGGTGATAAGTATTTGCAATTATTTAAAGACATTTCATTTTTTTTTTTGTTTTGCCAAGCTTTAATACAAATCAAATATGAAAATGAAAAAAGTTGTTACAACGCTAATAATAATATAATTATATGGAGTACAGAGGCTAGACCGTATGTGGAAAGAGGTCAAAGTTGATAGAATATGCAGATGTACAAGGCTATGGAAAATAAAAAGCTTCTTGAAGAAGATATATTTTTGTCAAGGTATCAAAATTGTACATAGACCACCAGATACCAGTGTTATATGCATGCCTTAGAGGGATGCAACTGCACCTCACTGATGAGGCCCATAGAGGCCGAAAAGTAAGTCTGGATTTGTTTGTTTTCTCTTGTTCAAAGGAGATTTGCCTGGTATTTCGTCGCTGGACTGTCATTTGGCAGGGTCAAACTGATATGCTTCAGGAGAATTTACCTTTGTGAAAGGCATAATGTGCAGAAAGAGTTTGTACCCAGGGAGTAAGGAGGGGCTAAGCAAGGAAGTTTTTCTAGCTTCAGTTCTTAGCCCAGTTGAGTGCATCTCTCGGTTTTTTTGTGTTATACGTACAAACTTGTGGATTAAATGTTATGAGTTTTAAATTTGATTTTAGCTGATGGGCATGAGCAATCAAGTCCTGCACCCATAGCCTGTATCACCTAAGGTCAATAACAACATAAGACTGCAATCAAAAGGTATTGTGGATTGCAAAAAATCCTTGACCATACATACACTGTGTAAAAAAAGTCACAAAAAACATTTTCTAATGGTTTAGAATACAGTTTTATGAACACATCCAATGCTAATTATCTCACAAGTTAATACACAATACCAACATATACTGTATATGATTTCACAAATTTACCAAAATGTGTGTATATATATATAGTTTTTACCAGTGTGCCAATATATTAGTTTATATTCTTGTTAATCAATCTGTGGTATATGTACCTATAGGTGTACCTAAAGCATTTGTAATTGGTACTCCAGTACTTGCCCTATTATTATTTTTTGCTCTGATAACGCTATTGTAAAGATTCAATATAACACAGAAATCAGTATTTCTCGGCTCTGCCTTGAAGCAAGTAGGGAAACAGAATCTGTCTAGTTTTAGGCATTTAAGAACTGGAGTTGAGAAGCTCTGACATAAAATTTGTCACAGGGAAAGTGCCAGGTAAAGTGAATATCATTATGAAAAGGAGTCGTGGAGCCATGTGCCAGATATAGGGCCACAGTTCAATATCACAAGGATATTATGGCATGGTGGAAAGTAAATGGTCCTAAGCCCAAGTTTGCCACAATGAAACAAGTCTAAGATGAGCTGTATAAATTATATGTAGAGATGTTATAACGTGAATATTACTTCCCTCATTATATTTTTTATTATATCTAATGTAAGTGGCATAATATACAATAACTATATGTGTGTTGTTTTTGTGTTTTATTCTTTATTATTTATTGTTTTAATATCTTCAAAGATTTTTTATGTTTGCATTCCATAAAACTGGGTTTTAAAACAAAGTTCTAAGAGCAGAAAACTATATTTAATTTGATATGCATGATCTGTGACATTTCCACAAATGACATATGGGGGGGAGACAATTGCTGGGCACGTGAAGATGGTGCCTGGTTTGCTGTTGGAAGGGACAGGTGGAGTTGGGGGATGGGCAGAGTAGTGGTGGGAAAATGAGGGATGGTCACAATTTGGGGGGCACTTGGGAGGCCAATCATTATGCTGAGGGGCTAAAACCTCCTGATGATGCCACTACTTTATTGGCCTTATTTTTTAACCTAATAATATTTATGTTTTGCAGTTGGAGGTACTAAGGGCAAATATTTTTTGCCTCTAGTGGTATATGCTACAAAAAGGCTGAGAAACACTGGTTTATATCAAATGTTGTTTCCCCTTTTATTTATTTTAGATACAAGAGTACAATAAAGTCATGCTAAATTCCCTGTCATTTAAACATTTTAGCTATATATTTTAAAATAATCTATTTTACAAATTAAGGGCTAGATTACAAATGGAGCACTAATTTATTGCGTGCCCATAAACAGGCAAATTCGCCCTTTTTATAGGCGTGTGATAAATAAACTTGCGGTAGCAATTAGCGCTCAATAAATTAACCAGAGATCAGACCTCTGGTTCATTTTTTAAATGTCCCCAAATTGCCCCTAAAATAATGTATGAGGTCCATTTTTAGAAAACAAAAAATGTCGAATTTAAAAAAAAAAAAAAAAACTGCACTAAGCAGTTTTTAGGAGTTAGTGTGCAGGTGCGGGTGAAAAATATGTATATAATTATACACACATACATTTAAATTTGCTGCCCATCATTGCGCAACTTACCCCTTTCGCTGCGCTAGGTTCTCATACCGTCTCTGACGGCATGAGAATGAGGCACCCATTGCAGCCTATGAAAGTGCACTCTCGCGAGGTCACATTTGCAATGCACCTAACTTGTAATACCATACTCTGGTATTACTAAGTGGATCACAAATATGGCTTTCACAAAAGAGATATTTTGCGCTCCACTTGTACTCTAGCCCTAAAGGAGCATTAAAAGTCAAACAAAAAGCATGCATACGATAACACATCAATTAAATAGAGTACATTTTTTTACAAAACAACAGCTAGATTACGAGTTATGCGCGCTATAGGGAAATTAACGAACGCAAGAAAAGTTGCGTTATTTAACGCCCTATTGCGCAGCCATTACAAGTTTTTCAAAACCCGGCTTGTGCGTTCGATATGATGCTTTTAAGCTAAATACCACACAAAAAACAAGCCCTGTTTTAAGGTGCTCGTGCACACTTCCCCCATAGACATCAATGGGGAGAGCGGGTCAGAAAAAAGTCTAACACCGGCGATCGCGGAAAGAAAAGCTCCGTAATGCAGCCCCATTGATGTCTATGGGGAAAAAAAACCTAATGTTTAAACCTAACACCCTGACATAAACCCCGAGTCTAAACACCCCTAATCTGCCTTTTAAGGGCTATTGGTAGTTTATTGTAGGCTAGGGTTTTTTTTATTTTGGCTGGGCTTTTTTATTTTGATAGGGCTATTAGATTAGGTGTAATTCTTTTTTATTTTTGATAATTTCGTTTGTTATTTTTTGTAATTTAGTGTTTGTTATTTTTTGTAATTTAGTGTTTGTTATTTTTTGTATTTAGATTTTTAGAGTAGTGTTAGGATTTTTTTTATGTGCAGTTTAGTTTAATTGAATTGGTAGTTATTTTAATTTTAGTTTAATAATTATATTAGTTTAATTGTTAGTTTAAATTTAGTTTTTTTAATTTGACAGTGAAGTTTTAATTTAAGATAGAGAAATTGTAATTTTAATATAGAGTTAGGGGGGCGTTAGGTTTAGGGGTTAGTAGTTTAAATTAGTTTATTGCGATATGGGGGGCTTGCGGTTTAGGGGTTAATAGGTTTATTATAGTGGCGGCGGTGTAGGGCTTAATAACTTTAGTATAGTGGGGGCGATGTGGGCAGATGGCAGATTAGGGGTAATTATAGTTAAATAGAGTTTGCAATGCAGGAGGGCGGCGGTTTAGGGGTTTATACGTTTATTATAGTGGTCACGATGTCGGGGAGCGGGGCGGAATAGGGGTTAATAACTTTAATATAGTGTTTGCGATGCGGGAGGGCCTTGGTTTAGGGGTTAATAGGTTGTTTATGGGTGTTTACTGTATTTTTTAACAGTTTAGATATGAGTTTTATGTTACAGATTTGTAGCGTAAAACTCATAAATACTGCTTTTAGATGGCGTTATGGATCTTGTCGTTTTAGGCTGTAACACAGTTTTTTTTAGCCTCACTGCAAAACTCGTAGTGGCAGTGCTATGGGAATCCCATGAAAAAACGTAATTTTTAGGACAGCTATACCGACAAGACTTGTAATGGCTGCGGTGCTGTTTTAACACTGAAAATGCCATATTTTAGTTAAAAGATGAACGCACAACTTCTAATCTACGTGTAAGTCAATAAAGCTTTTTAAGCTGATGTTGAAACAGGAAATGTATGTTTGTGTACAGATAATCAAGAACCATAGCCCCAACAATAATGGTAATTTTACCATCAAGTGGAATATCTACAATTTTACAGAAAAAGTCAACACAATAAAAATGAAAGGGAATTGCTAACTTTTTTCACTGTGTGTATTTAAACCTTATATGAAGAATTCAGTGTGGAATTTAATGCCCTTTTCGTGTCTATTTAAGTGTTTATCAAGTCCAGCTGATGACTCCATAGTGTCAAATTATGGCAAATATATTATTAAACAAAATGAAAGACAACGCATCCGTAAAATGTATTGAATACGTTTTAATGTCAAAGAACTAAACACACAGGACATCTCGCTGAATAGCACAACAGTCACAGGTCACTACAGTTTTATATAAACATACAGGGACAGATAAAGTAGCAGCTTCACCTGTTTACAGACCTCTGATTTAGCCAGTGTAGGAGTCCACTTATTTATTTGTGGAATTAAGCATCATATTAGATTAAAACATCAACCCACTAAATGCTGAGGTTACATTTTGCTCAAGAGAATATTCAGGTCAGGTTAAGTTCTATAGATGTGAGAATTCACTCCCATTATAAAGCAAGCATACAAAGTGGCAATCACTATCTCATCACATGCCATCAAATAAATATATAATAAATGTTAACCTATATAATCTTTAAAGGGATTCTAAACCCAAATTTTGTCTTTCATGATTCAGATAGAGCAAGCAATTTTAAGCAACTTTCTAATTTACTCCTGTTATCATTTTTTCTTCATTCTCTTGCTATCTTTATTTGAAAAAGAAGGCATCTAAGCTAAGGAGCCAGCCAATATTTGGTTCAGACCCTGGACAGCACTTATTTATTGGTGGTTGCATTTAGCCACCAATCAGCAAGCATAGCTCAGGTTGTGAAACAAAAATGGGCCGGCTTCTAAACTTTCAATCTTGCTTTTCAAATAAAGATAGCAAGAGCATTAAGAAAAATTGATAATAGGGCCCCTATTTAAGAAAGTCTGGCAGACCTGATCCGACAGTGCGGATCAGGTCCGCCAGACCTCGTTGAATACGGCGAGCAATACGCTTGCCGTATTCAGCATTGCACCAGCAGCTCACAAGAGTTGCTGGTGCAACGCAGCCCCCTGAAGACTCGCGGCCAATGGGCCGCCAGCAGGGGGTGTCAATCAACCCAATCGTACTCGATGGGGTTGATTTCGGTGATGTATGTCCGCCTGCACAGATGAGGCAGACAGGTTATGGCGCAGCGGTCTTTGTGACCGCTGCTTCATAACTGCTGTTTCTGGCGAGCCTGCTGGCTCGCCAGAAACACAGGGCATCAAGCTCCATGCGGAGCTTTATAGATAGGCCCCCAAGAATAAATTAAAAAATTGCTTAAAATTGTATGCTCTATCTGAATCATAAAACCAAAAAATTGGGTTGTGTCCCTTTAACTAGTTTTGGTACTAAAAAGACAATTATAATATTCCTAAAATCATATTGTTATTAATGATTTTACTTGGGAATACATCAGTGTGTTCCCCTCATATAACACATAAGTTTGAACTAACCAGTAAATTCCAATATCATCTAAAGAGAACATTAAAGGGACATAAAAGCCTATATTTATAAATGTAAAAGAACATTTTAGTTTTCAAAAGCACGTATTTTGGAATAAATATCTATTAGCAAAAATGCTTCTACTAAAAGCTATCACTGTTTCAGTGCAAGGGAAGCCGAAGCATGCTCCATGCACCCTAATTTATATACCGTGCCTACTCAGATAGTTGGCATGTATCATCTCAATTATTACTAAATTTACATTACTGACAATGTAATACATGCCCACAGAATTTACTTCATAGTCACATTTATTAAGGAATGATGTCCAGAATATACAAAAGCAACCTTTCAGGCAGTACGCCCTTAATCATGCCATGATTAAAGGTAAAGTAAACCTAAATTTTTTCTTTCATAATTCAGATAGAGCAGGCGATTTTAAGCAACTTTCTTATTTACTCCTATTTTCCATTTTTATTTGTTCTCTTGCTATCTTTATTTGAAAAGCAGGAATGTAAGCTTAGAAGCTGGCCCATTTTTGGTTCAAGACCCTGGATAGCACTTGCTGATTGGTGTAATAAAGGTTTGTTTCTTCAATTCACAATAGTTGTGTGTAATAAGGTTTGTTTCTACAATATACAATAGTTGTGTGTAATAAGGGTTGTTTCTACAATATACAATAGTTGTGTGTAATAAGGGTTGTTTCTACAATATACAATAGTTGTGTGTAATTAGGGTTGTTTCTACAAGTCACAATAGTTGTGTGTAATAAGGGTTGTTTCTACAATATACAATAGTTGTGTGTAATAAGGTTTGTTTCTAGAATTCACAATAGTTGTGTGTAATAAGTGTTGTTTCTACAATTCACAATAGTTGTGTACAATAATTGTGTATAATAAGTTTGTTTTTACAATAAACAATAGTTGTGTGTAATAAGGGTTGTGTCTACAATATACAATAGTTGTGTGTAATAAGGGTTGTTTCTACAATATACAATAGTTGTGTGTAATAAGGGTTGTTTCTACAATATACAATAGTTGTGTGTAATTAGGGTTGTTTCTACAAGTCACAATAGTTGTGTGTAATAAGGGTTGTTTCTACAATATACAATAGTTGTGTGTAATAAGGTTTGTTTCTAGAATTCACAATAGTTGTGTGTAATAAGTGTTGTTTCTACAATTCACAATAGTTGTGTATAATAAGTTTGTTTTTACAATAAACAATAGTTGTGTGTAATAAGGGTTGTTTCTACAATATACAATAGTTGTGTGTAATAAGGGTTGTTTCTACAATATACAATAGTTGTGTGTAATAAGGGTTGTTTCTACAATATACAATAGTTGTGTGTAATAAGGGTTGTTTCTACAATTCACAATAGTTGTGTGTAATAGGGTTTGTTTATAAAATATAAAATAGTTGTGTGTAATAAGGCTTGTTTCTACAATTCACAATAGTTGTGTGTAATAAGGCTTGTTTCTACAATATGCAATAGTTGTGTGTAATAAGGTTTGTTTCTACAATATACAATAGTTGTGTGTAATAAGGCTTGTTTATACAATAAAAAATAGTTGTGTGTAATAAGGGTTGTTTCTACAATATACAATAGTTGTGTGTAATAAGGCTTGTTTCTACAATTCACAATAGTTGAGTGTAATGAGGGTTGTTTCTACAATTCACCATAGTTGTGTGTAATAAGGTTTGTTTCTACAATTCACAATATTTGTGTGTAATAAGGCTTGTTTCTACAATGCACAAAAGTTGTATGTAATAAGATATTTTTCTACGATAAACAATAGCTGTGTGTAATAAGGCTTTTTTCTACAATATACAATAGTTGTGTGTAATAAGGTTGTTTCTACAATAAATAATAGTTGTGTGTAATAAGGCTTGTTTCTACAATATACAATAGTTGTGTGTAATAAGGTTTGTTTCTACAATATACAATAGTTGTGTGTAATAAGGTTTGTTTCTACAATATACAATAGTTGTGTGTAATAAGGTTTGTTTCTACAATTCACAATATTTGTGTGTAATAAGGCTTGTTTCTACAATGCACAAAAGTTGTATGTAATAAGATATTTTTCTACGATAAACAATAGCTGTGTGTAATAGGGCTTGTTTCCAAAATATGCAATAGTTGTGTGTAATAAGGCTTTTTTCTACAATATACAATAGTTGTGTGTAATAAGGTTGTTTCTACAATAAATAATAGTTGTGTGTAATAAGGTTTGTTTCTACAATATACAATAGTTTTCTGTAATAAGGCATGTTTCTACAATATACAATAGTTGTGTGTAAAATGACTTGTTTCTACAATATACAATAGTTGTGTGTAATAAGGTTTTTTCTACAATTCACAATAGTTGTATGTAATAAGGCTTGTTTCTACAATATACAATAGTTGTGTGTAATAAGGCTTGTTTCTACAATATACAATAGTTGTGTGTTATAAGGCTTGTTTCTACAATATACAATAGTTGTGTGTAATAAGGTTTGTTTCTACAATATACAATAGTTGTGTGTAATAAGGCTTGTTTCTATAATATACAATAGTTGTGTGTAATAAGGCTTGTTTCTACAATATACAATAGTTATGTGTAATAAGGGTTGTTTCTACAATATACAATAGTTGTGTGCAATAAGGCTTGTTTCTATAATATACAATAGTTGTGTGTAATAAGGCTTGTTTCTACAATATACAATAGTTATGTGTAATAAGGGTTGTTTCTACAATATACAATAGTTGTGTGTAATAAGGCTTGTTTCTACAATATACAATAGTTGTGTGTATTAAGGTTTTTTCTACAATTCACAATAGTTGTATGTAATAAGGCTTGTTTCTACAATATACAATAGTTGTGTGTAATAAGGCTTGTTTCTACAATATACAATAGTTGTGTGTAATAAGGCTTGTTTCTACAATATACAATAGTTGTATGTAATAAGGTTTGTTTCTACAATATACAATAGTTGTGTGTAATAAGTCCTGTTTCTGTAATATACAATAGTTGTGTGTAATAAGGCTTGTTTCTACAATATACAATAGTTGTTTGTAATAAGGCTTGTTTCTACAATATACAATAGTTGTGTGTAATAAGGCTTGTTTCTACAATATACAATAGTTGTGTGTAATAAGGTTTGTTTCTACAATATACAATAGTTGTGTGTAATAAGGCTTGTTTCTACAATATACAATAGTTGTGTGCAATAAGGGTTGTTTCTACAATATACAATAGTTGTGTGTAATAAGGCTTGTTTCTACAATATACAATAGTTGTGTGTAATAAGGGTTGTTTCTACAATATACAATAGTTGTGTGTAATAAGGGTTGTTTCTATACTATACAATAGTTGTTTGTAATAAGGCTTGTTTCTACTTTATACAATAGTTGTGTGTAATAAGGGTTGTTTCTACAATAAACAGTAGTTGTGTGTAATAGGGCTTGTTTCTACAATAAACAATAGTTGTGTGTAATAGGGCTTGTTTCTACAATATACAATAGTTGTGTGTAATAAGGTTTGTTTCTACAATATACAATACTTTTGTGTAATAAGGTTTGTTTCTACAATATACAATAGATGAGTGTAATATGGTTTGTTTCTACAATATACAATAGTTGTGTGTAATAAGGTTTGTTTCTACAATTTTCAATAGTTGTGTGTAATAAGGTTTGTTTCTACAATATACAATAGTTGTATGTAATAAGGTTTGTTTCTACAATATAAAATAATTGTGATTAATAAGGCTTGTTTCTACAATAAACAATAGTTGTGTGTAATAGGGTTTGTTTCCACAATATGAAATAGTTGTGTGTAATAAGGTTTGTTTCTACAATATACAATAGTTGTGTGTAATAAGGTTGTTTCTAAAATATACAATAGTTGTGTGTAATAAGGCTTGTTTCTACAAGATACAATAGTTGTGTGTAATATGGCTTGTTTCCACAATATACAATAGTTGTGTGTAATAAGGTTTGTTTCTACAATTCACAGTAGTTGTATGTAATAAGGCTTGTTTGTACAATATACAATAGTTGTGTGTATTAAGGCTTGTTTCTACAATATACAATTGTTGTGTGTAATAAGGCTTGTTTCTACAATATACAATAGTTGTGTGTAATAAGGTTTGTCTCTACAATATACAATAGTTGTGTGTAATAAGGCTTGTTTCTACAATATAAAATAGTTGTGTGTAATAATGCTTGTTTCTACAATATACAATAGTTGTGTGTAATAGGGCTTGTTTCTACAATATACAATAGTTGTGTGTAATAAGGGTTGTTTCTACAATATACAATAGTTGTTGTGTAATAAGTTTTGTTTCTACAATATACAAAAGTTGTGTGTAATAAGGCTTGTTTCTACAATATACAATCGTTGTTTGTAATAAGGCTTGTTTCTACAATATACAATAGATGTGTGTAATAAGGCTTGTTTCTACAATATACAATAGTTGTGTGTAATAAGGGTTGTTTCTACAATATACAATAGTTGTGTGTAATAAGGCTTTTATCTACAATATACAATAGTTGTGTGTAATAAGGCTTGTTTCCACACTATACAATAGTTGTGTGTAATAAGGGTTGTTTCTACACTATACAATAGTTGTGTGTAATAAGAGTTGTTTCTACAATAAACAGTAGTTGTGTGTAATTGGGCTTGTTTCTACAATAAACAATAGTTGTGTGTAATAGGGCTTGTTTCTACAATATACAATAGTTGTGTGTAATAAGGTTTGTTTCTACAATATACAATAGTTGTGTGTAATAAGGTTTGTTTCTACAATATAAAATAGTTGTGTGTAATAAGGTTTGTTTCTAAAATATACAATAGTTGTGTATAATAAGGTTTGATTCTAAAATATACAATAGTTGTGTATAATAAGGTTTGTTTCTACAATATACAATAGTTGTGTGTAATAAGGTTTGTTTCTACAATATACAATAGTTGTGTGTAATAAGGCTTGTTTCTACAATAAACAATAGTTGTGTGTAGTAGGGATTGTTTTCACAATATACAATAGTTGTGTGTAATAAGAATTGTTTCTACAATATACAATAGTTGTGTGGAATAAGGGTTGTTTCTACAATTCACAATAGTTGTGTGTAATAAGGCTTATTTCTACAATATACAGGTGGCCCTCGTTTTACAACGGTTCAATTTCACAGTTTCAGAATAACAACCTTTTTTCCAGTCATGTGACTGCTATTGAAAAGCATTGAGAAGCAGTGCATTTATTAAAATAGCCAGTAGGTGGAGCTGTCCGCTTGTGTTGCAGCAAAGCCAAGCAAACTGAAATTAATCAGTTTAACCAGACCTGAGCTATCAAGCAGAATTCAAAGGAACAAGATCTTCCTGTCTATAAATCAGTCCAGATTGGAATGCATAGAAAGAACTGTTTGCAGAAAAATGCAAGTGAAGTCTGTGTTGTGTGATTATTTTATTAGGTTTATATTGCTGTTTAGCATTTAAAGTCTTCATTTCAAAGCTTTAAAAATAATGTATTAGGTGTTACTTATGACAATTTTGAGAGGGGCCTGGAACCTCTCTCCCTCACTTCCCATTGACTTACATTATAAACTGGGTTTCAATTTACAACGGTTTCGATTTACAACCATTCCTTCTGGAACCTAACCCTGGCGTAAACTGAGGGCTACCTGTACAATAGTTGTGTGTAATAAGGCTTGTTTCTAAAATTCACAATAGTTGTGTGTAATAAGGCTTGTTTCTACAATGGACAATAGTTGTGTGTAATAGGGCTTGTTTCTACAATATACAATAGTTGTGTGTAATAAGGCTTGTTTCTACAATATACAATAGTTGTGTGTAATAAGTTTTGTTTCTACAATATACAATAGTTGTGTGTAATAAGGCTTGTTTCTACAATATACAATCGTTGTTTGTAATAAGGCTTGTTTCTACAATATACAATAGTTGTGTGTAATAAGGATTGTTTCTACAATATACAATAGTCGTGTGTAATAAGGCTTGTTTCTACAATATACAATAGTTGTGTGTAATAAGGCTTGTATCTACAATATACAATAGTTTTGTGTAATAAGGGTTGTTTCTACAATATACAATAGTTGTGTGTAATAAGGCTTGTATCTACAATATACAATAGTTGAGTGTAATAAGGTTTGTTTCTACAATATACAATAGTTGTGTGTAATAAGGTTTGTTTCTACAATATACAATAGTTGTGTGTAATAAGGTTTGTTTCTACAATTTACAATAGTTGTGTGTAATAAGGTTTGTTTCAACAATATAAAATAGTTGTGTTTAATAAGGCTTGTTTCTACAATAAACAATAGTTGTATGTAATAAGACTTGTTTCTACAATATACAATAGTTGTGTGTAATAAGGCTTGTTTCTACAATATACAATAGTTGTGTGTAATAAGGGTTGTTTCTACAATATGCAATAGTTGTGTGTAATAAGGTTTGTTTCTACAATATACAATAGTTGTGTGTAATAAGGCTTGTTTCTACAATATACAATAGTTGTGTGTAATAACTTTAAGGCTTGATTCTACAATATACAATAGTTGTGTTTAATAAGGCTTGTTTCTACAATGGACAATAGTTGTGTGTAATAGGGCTTTTTTCTACAATATACAATAGTTGTGTGTAATAAGGCTTGTTTCTACATTATACAATAGTTGTGTGTAATAAGGGTTGTTTCTATAATATACAATAGTTGTGTGTAATAAGGCTTGTTTCTACAATATATAATAGTTGTGTGTAATAAGGGTTGTTTCTACACTATACAATAGTTGTGTGCAATAAGGCTTGTTTCTACACTATACAATAGTTGTGTGTAATAAGGGTTGTTTCTACAATAAACAGTAGTTGTGTGTAATAGGGGTTGATTCTACAATAAGCAATAGTTGTGTGTAATAGGGCTTGTTTCTACAATATACAATAGTTGTGTGTAATAAGGTTTGTTTCTACAATATACAATTGTTGAGTGTAATAAGGTTTGTTTCTACAATATACAATAGTTGTGTGTAATAAGGTTTGTTTCTACAATATACAATAGTTGTGTGTAATAAGGTTTGTTTCTACAATTTACAATAGTTGTGTGTAATAAGGTTTGTTTCTACAATATAAAATAGTTGTGTTTAATAAGGCTTGTTTCTACAATAAACAATAGTTGTGTGTAATAAGGCTTGTTTCTACAATATACAATAGTTGTGTGTAATAAGGCTTGTTTCTACAATATACAATAGTTGTGTGTAATAAGGGTTGTTTCTACAATATACAATAGTTGTTGTGTAATAAGTTTTGTTTCTACAATATATAATAGTTGTGTGTAATAAGGCTTGTTTCTACAATATACAATCGTTGTTTGTAATAAGGCTTGTTTCTACAATATACAATAGTTGTGTGTAAAAAGGGTTGTTTCTACACTATACAATAGTTGTGTGCAATAAGGCTTGTTTCTACACTATACAATAGTTGTGTGTAATAAGGGTTGTTTCTACAATAAACAGTAGTTGTGTGTAAAAGGGGTTGATTCTACAATAAGCAATAGTTGTGTGTAATAGGGCTTGTTTCTACAATATACAATAGTTGTGTGTAATAAGGTTTGTTTCTACAATATACAATAGTTGAGTGTAATAAGGTTTGTTTCTACAATATACAATAGTTGTGTGTAATAAGGTTTGTTTCTACAATATACAATAGTTGTGTGTAATAAGGTTTGTTTCTACAATTTACAATAGTTGTGTGTAATATGGTTTGTTTCTACAATATAAAATAGTTGTGTTTAATAAGGCTTGTTTCTACAATAAACAATAGTTGTGTGTAATAAGGCTTGTTTCTACAATATACAATAGTTGTGTGTAATAAGGCTTGTTTCTACAATATACAATAGTTGTGTGTAATAAGGGTTGTTTCTACAATATACAATAGTTGTTGTGTAATAAGTTTTGTTTCTACAATATATAATAGTTGTGTGTAATAAGGCTTGTTTCTACAATATACAATCGTTGTTTGTAATAAGGCTTGTTTCTACAATATACAATAGTTGTGTGTAATAAGGCTTGTTTCTACAATATACAATAGTTGTGTGTAATAAGGTTGTTTCTAAAATATACAATAGTTGTGTGTAATAAGGCTTGTTTCTACAAGATACAATAGTTGTGTGTAATATGGCTTGTTTCCACAATATACAATAGTTGTGTGTAATAAGGTTTGTTTCTACAATTCACAGTAGTTGTATGTAATAAGGCTTGTTTGTACAATATACAATAGTTGTGTGTATTAAGGCTTGTTTCTACAATATACAATTGTTGTGTGTAATAAGGCTTGTTTCTACAATATACAATAGTTGTGTGTAATAAGGTTTGTCTCTACAATATACAATAGTTGTGTGTAATAAGGCTTGTTTCTACAATATAAAATAGTTGTGTGTAATAATGCTTGTTTCTACAATATACAATAGTTGTGTGTAATAGGGCTTGTTTCTACAATATACAATAGTTGTGTGTAATAAGGGTTGTTTCTACAATATACAATAGTTGTTGTGTAATAAGTTTTGTTTCTAAAATATACAAAAGTTGTGTGTAATAAGGCTTGTTTCTACAATATACAATCGTTGTTTGTAATAAGGCTTGTTTCTACAATATACAATAGTTGTGTGTAATAAGGCTTGTTTCTACAATATACAATAGTTGTGTGCAATAAGGGTTGTTTCTACAATATACAATAGTTGTGTGTAATAAGGCTTGTTTCTACAATATACAATAGTTGTGTGTAATAAGGGTTGTTTCTACAATATACAATAGTTGTGTGTAATAAGGGTTGTTTCTATACTATACAATAGTTGTTTGTAATAAGGCTTGTTTCTACTTTATACAATAGTTGTGTGTAATAAGGGTTGTTTCTACAATAAACAGTAGTTGTGTGTAATAGGGCTTGTTTCTACAATAAACAATAGTTGTGTGTAATAGGGCTTGTTTCTACAATATACAATAGTTGTGTGTAATAAGGTTTGTTTCTACAATATACAATACTTTTGTGTAATAAGGTTTGTTTCTACAATATACAATAGATGAGTGTAATATGGTTTGTTTCTACAATATACAATAGTTGTGTGTAATAAGGTTTGTTTCTACAATTTTCAATAGTTGTGTGTAATAAGGTTTGTTTCTACAATATACAATAGTTGTATGTAATAAGGTTTGTTTCTACAATATAAAATAATTGTGATTAATAAGGCTTGTTTCTACAATAAACAATAGTTGTGTGTAATAGGGTTTGTTTCCACAATATGAAATAGTTGTGTGTAATAAGGTTTGTTTCTACAATATACAATAGTTGTGTGTAATAAGGTTGTTTCTAAAATATACAATAGTTGTGTGTAATAAGGCTTGTTTCTACAAGATACAATAGTTGTGTGTAATATGGCTTGTTTCCACAATATACAATAGTTGTGTGTAATAAGGTTTGTTTCTACAATTCACAGTAGTTGTATGTAATAAGGCTTGTTTGTACAATATACAATAGTTGTGTGTATTAAGGCTTGTTTCTACAATATACAATTGTTGTGTGTAATAAGGCTTGTTTCTACAATATACAATAGTTGTGTGTAATAAGGTTTGTCTCTACAATATACAATAGTTGTGTGTAATAAGGCTTGTTTCTACAATATAAAATAGTTGTGTGTAATAATGCTTGTTTCTACAATATACAATAGTTGTGTGTAATAGGGCTTGTTTCTACAATATACAATAGTTGTGTGTAATAAGGGTTGTTTCTACAATATACAATAGTTGTTGTGTAATAAGTTTTGTTTCTACAATATACAAAAGTTGTGTGTAATAAGGCTTGTTTCTACAATATACAATCGTTGTTTGTAATAAGGCTTGTTTCTACAATATACAATAGATGTGTGTAATAAGGCTTGTTTCTACAATATACAATAGTTGTGTGTAATAAGGGTTGTTTCTACAATATACAATAGTTGTGTGTAATAAGGCTTTTATCTACAATATACAATAGTTGTGTGTAATAAGGCTTGTTTCCACACTATACAATAGTTGTGTGTAATAAGGGTTGTTTCTACACTATACAATAGTTGTGTGTAATAAGAGTTGTTTCTACAATAAACAGTAGTTGTGTGTAATTGGGCTTGTTTCTACAATAAACAATAGTTGTGTGTAATAGGGCTTGTTTCTACAATATACAATAGTTGTGTGTAATAAGGTTTGTTTCTACAATATACAATAGTTGTGTGTAATAAGGTTTGTTTCTACAATATAAAATAGTTGTGTGTAATAAGGTTTGTTTCTAAAATATACAATAGTTGTGTATAATAAGGTTTGATTCTAAAATATACAATAGTTGTGTATAATAAGGTTTGTTTCTACAATATACAATAGTTGTGTGTAATAAGGTTTGTTTCTACAATATACAATAGTTGTGTGTAATAAGGCTTGTTTCTACAATAAACAATAGTTGTGTGTAGTAGGGATTGTTTTCACAATATACAATAGTTGTGTGTAATAAGAATTGTTTCTACAATATACAATAGTTGTGTGGAATAAGGGTTGTTTCTACAATTCACAATAGTTGTGTGTAATAAGGCTTATTTCTACAATATACAGGTGGCCCTCGTTTTACAACGGTTCAATTTCACAGTTTCAGAATAACAACCTTTTTTCCAGTCATGTGACTGCTATTGAAAAGCATTGAGAAGCAGTGCATTTATTAAAATAGCCAGTAGGTGGAGCTGTCCGCTTGTGTTGCAGCAAAGCCAAGCAAACTGAAATTAATCAGTTTAACCAGACCTGAGCTATCAAGCAGAATTCAAAGGAACAAGATCTTCCTGTCTATAAATCAGTCCAGATTGGAATGCATAGAAAGAACTGTTTGCAGAAAAATGCAAGTGAAGTCTGTGTTGTGTGATTATTTTATTAGGTTTATATTGCTGTTTAGCATTTAAAGTCTTCATTTCAAAGCTTTAAAAATAATGTATTAGGTGTTACTTATGACAATTTTGAGAGGGGCCTGGAACCTCTCTCCCTCACTTCCCATTGACTTACATTATAAACTGGGTTTCAATTTACAACGGTTTCGATTTACAACCATTCCTTCTGGAACCTAACCCTGGCGTAAACTGAGGGCTACCTGTACAATAGTTGTGTGTAATAAGGCTTGTTTCTAAAATTCACAATAGTTGTGTGTAATAAGGCTTGTTTCTACAATGGACAATAGTTGTGTGTAATAGGGCTTGTTTCTACAATATACAATAGTTGTGTGTAATAAGGCTTGTTTCTACAATATACAATAGTTGTGTGTAATAAGTTTTGTTTCTACAATATACAATAGTTGTGTGTAATAAGGCTTGTTTCTACAATATACAATCGTTGTTTGTAATAAGGCTTGTTTCTACAATATACAATAGTTGTGTGTAATAAGGATTGTTTCTACAATATACAATAGTCGTGTGTAATAAGGCTTGTTTCTACAATATACAATAGTTGTGTGTAATAAGGCTTGTATCTACAATATACAATAGTTTTGTGTAATAAGGGTTGTTTCTACAATATACAATAGTTGTGTGTAATAAGGCTTGTATCTACAATATACAATAGTTGAGTGTAATAAGGTTTGTTTCTACAATATACAATAGTTGTGTGTAATAAGGTTTGTTTCTACAATATACAATAGTTGTGTGTAATAAGGTTTGTTTCTACAATTTACAATAGTTGTGTGTAATAAGGTTTGTTTCAACAATATAAAATAGTTGTGTTTAATAAGGCTTGTTTCTACAATAAACAATAGTTGTATGTAATAAGACTTGTTTCTACAATATACAATAGTTGTGTGTAATAAGGCTTGTTTCTACAATATACAATAGTTGTGTGTAATAAGGGTTGTTTCTACAATATGCAATAGTTGTGTGTAATAAGGTTTGTTTCTACAATATACAATAGTTGTGTGTAATAAGGCTTGTTTCTACAATATACAATAGTTGTGTGTAATAACTTTAAGGCTTGATTCTACAATATACAATAGTTGTGTTTAATAAGGCTTGTTTCTACAATGGACAATAGTTGTGTGTAATAGGGCTTTTTTCTACAATATACAATAGTTGTGTGTAATAAGGCTTGTTTCTACATTATACAATAGTTGTGTGTAATAAGGGTTGTTTCTATAATATACAATAGTTGTGTGTAATAAGGCTTGTTTCTACAATATATAATAGTTGTGTGTAATAAGGGTTGTTTCTACACTATACAATAGTTGTGTGCAATAAGGCTTGTTTCTACACTATACAATAGTTGTGTGTAATAAGGGTTGTTTCTACAATAAACAGTAGTTGTGTGTAATAGGGGTTGATTCTACAATAAGCAATAGTTGTGTGTAATAGGGCTTGTTTCTACAATATACAATAGTTGTGTGTAATAAGGTTTGTTTCTACAATATACAATTGTTGAGTGTAATAAGGTTTGTTTCTACAATATACAATAGTTGTGTGTAATAAGGTTTGTTTCTACAATATACAATAGTTGTGTGTAATAAGGTTTGTTTCTACAATTTACAATAGTTGTGTGTAATAAGGTTTGTTTCTACAATATAAAATAGTTGTGTTTAATAAGGCTTGTTTCTACAATAAACAATAGTTGTGTGTAATAAGGCTTGTTTCTACAATATACAATAGTTGTGTGTAATAAGGCTTGTTTCTACAATATACAATAGTTGTGTGTAATAAGGGTTGTTTCTACAATATACAATAGTTGTTGTGTAATAAGTTTTGTTTCTACAATATATAATAGTTGTGTGTAATAAGGCTTGTTTCTACAATATACAATCGTTGTTTGTAATAAGGCTTGTTTCTACAATATACAATAGTTGTGTGTAAAAAGGGTTGTTTCTACACTATACAATAGTTGTGTGCAATAAGGCTTGTTTCTACACTATACAATAGTTGTGTGTAATAAGGGTTGTTTCTACAATAAACAGTAGTTGTGTGTAAAAGGGGTTGATTCTACAATAAGCAATAGTTGTGTGTAATAGGGCTTGTTTCTACAATATACAATAGTTGTGTGTAATAAGGTTTGTTTCTACAATATACAATTGTTGAGTGTAATAAGGTTTGTTTCTACAATATACAATAGTTGTGTGTAATAAGGTTTGTTTCTACAATATACAATAGTTGTGTGTAATAAGGTTTGTTTCTACAATTTACAATAGTTGTGTGTAATATGGTTTGTTTCTACAATATAAAATAGTTGTGTTTAATAAGGCTTGTTTCTACAATAAACAATAGTTGTGTGTAATAAGGCTTGTTTCTACAATATACAATAGTTGTGTGTAATAAGGCTTGTTTCTACAATATACAATAGTTGTGTGTAATAAGGGTTGTTTCTACAATATACAATAGTTGTTGTGTAATAAGTTTTGTTTCTACAATATATAATAGTTGTGTGTAATAAGGCTTGTTTCTACAATATACAATCGTTGTTTGTAATAAGGCTTGTTTCTACAATATACAATAGTTGTGTGTAATAAGGCTTGTTTCTACAATATACAATAGTTGTGTGTAATAAGGTTGTTTCTAAAATATACAATAGTTGTGTGTAATAAGGCTTGTTTCTACAAGATACAATAGTTGTGTGTAATATGGCTTGTTTCCACAATATACAATAGTTGTGTGTAATAAGGTTTGTTTCTACAATTCACAGTAGTTGTATGTAATAAGGCTTGTTTGTACAATATACAATAGTTGTGTGTATTAAGGCTTGTTTCTACAATATACAATTGTTGTGTGTAATAAGGCTTGTTTCTACAATATACAATAGTTGTGTGTAATAAGGTTTGTCTCTACAATATACAATAGTTGTGTGTAATAAGGCTTGTTTCTACAATATAAAATAGTTGTGTGTAATAATGCTTGTTTCTACAATATACAATAGTTGTGTGTAATAGGGCTTGTTTCTACAATATACAATAGTTGTGTGTAATAAGGGTTGTTTCTACAATATACAATAGTTGTTGTGTAATAAGTTTTGTTTCTAAAATATACAAAAGTTGTGTGTAATAAGGCTTGTTTCTACAATATACAATCGTTGTTTGTAATAAGGCTTGTTTCTACAATATACAATAGATGTGTGTAATAAGGCTTGTTTCTACAATATACAATAGTTGTGTGTAATAAGGGTTGTTTCTACAATATACAATAGTTGTGTGTAATAAGGCTTTTATCTACAATATACAATAGTTGTGTGTAATAAGGCTTGTTTCCACACTATACAATAGTTGTGTGTAATAAGGGTTGTTTCTACACTATACAATAGTTGTGTGTAATAAGAGTTGTTTCTACAATAAACAGTAGTTGTGTGTAATTGGGCTTGTTTCTACAATAAACAATAGTTGTGTGTAATAGGGCTTGTTTCTACAATATACAATAGTTGTGTGTAATAAGGTTTGTTTCTACAATATACAATAGTTGTGTGTAATAAGGTTTGTTTCTACAATATAAAATAGTTGTGTGTAATAAGGTTTGTTTCTAAAATATACAATAGTTGTGTATAATAAGGTTTGATTCTAAAATATACAATAGTTGTGTATAATAAGGTTTGTTTCTACAATATACAATAGTTGTGTGTAATAAGGTTTGTTTCTACAATATACAATAGTTGTGTGTAATAAGGCTTGTTTCTACAATAAACAATAGTTGTGTGTAGTAGGGATTGTTTTCACAATATACAATAGTTGTGTGTAATAAGAATTGTTTCTACAATATACAATAGTTGTGTGGAATAAGGGTTGTTTCTACAATTCACAATAGTTGTGTGTAATAAGGCTTATTTCTACAATATACAGGTGGCCCTCGTTTTACAACGGTTCAATTTACACAGTTTCAGAATAACAACCTTTTTTCCAGTCATGTGACTGCTATTGAAAAGCATTGAGAAGCAGTGCATTTATTAAAATAGCCAGTAGGTGGAGCTGTCCGCTTGTGTTGCAGCAAAGCCAAGCAAACTGAAATTAATCAGTTTAACCAGACCTGAGCTATCAAGCAGAATTCAAAGGAACAAGATCTTCCTGTCTATAAATCAGTCCAGATTGGAATGCATAGAAAGAACTGTTTGCAGAAAAATGCAAGTGAAGTCTGTGTTGTGTGATTATTTTATTAGGTTTATATTGCTGTTTAGCATTTAAAGTCTTCATTTCAAAGCTTTAAAAATAATGTATTAGGTGTTACTTATGACAATTTTGAGAGGGGCCTGGAACCTCTCTCCCTCACTTCCCATTGACTTACATTATAAACTGGGTTTCAATTTACAACGGTTTCAATTTACAACCATTCCTTCTGGAACCTAACCCTGGCGTAAACTGAGGGCTACCTGTACAATAGTTGTGTGTAATAAGGCTTGTTTCTAAAATTCACAATAGTTGTGTGTAATAAGGCTTGTTTCTACAATATACAATAGTTGTGTGTAATAAGGCTTGTTTCTACAATATACAATAGTTGTGTGTAATAAGTTTTGTTTCTACAATATACAATAGTTGTGTGTAATAAGGCTTGTTTCTACAATATACAATCGTTGTTTGTAATAAGGCTTGTTTCTACAATATACAATAGTTGTGTGTAATAAGGATTGTTTCTACAATATACAATAGTCGTGTGTAATAAGGCTTGTTTCTACAATATACAATAGTTGTGTGTAATAAGGCTTGTATCTACAATATACAATAGTTTTGTGTAATAAGGGTTGTTTCTACAATATACAATAGTTGTGTGTAATAAGGCTTGTATCTACAATATACAATAGTTGAGTGTAATAAGGTTTGTTTCTACAATATACAATAGTTGTGTGTAATAAGGTTTGTTTCTACAATATACAATAGTTGTGTGTAATAAGGTTTGTTTCTACAATTTACAATAGTTGTGTGTAATAAGGTTTGTTTCTACAATTTACAATAGTTGTGTGTAATAAGGATTGTTTCAACAATATAAAATAGTTGTGTTTAATAAGGCTTGTTTCTACAATAAACAATAGTTGTATGTAATAAGACTTGTTTCTACAATATACAATAGTTGTGTGTAATAAGGCTTGTTTCTACAATATACAATAGTTGTGTGTAATAAGGGTTGTTTCTACAATATGCAATAGTTGTGTGTAATAAGGTTTGTTTCTACAATATACAATAGTTGTGTGTAATAAGGCTTGTTTCTACAATATACAATAGTTGTGTGTAATAACTTTAAGGCTTGATTCTACAATATACAATAGTTGTGTTTAATAAGGCTTGTTTCTACAATGGACAATAGTTGTGTGTAATAGGGCTTTTTTCTACAATATACAATAGTTGTGTGTAATAAGGCTTGTTTCTACATTATACAATAGTTGTGTGTAATAAGGGTTGTTTCTACAATATACAATAGTTGTGTGTAATAAGGCTTGTTTCTACAATATACAATAGTTATGTGTAATAAGGGTTGTTTCTACACTATACAATAGTTGTGTGCAATAAGGCTTGTTTCTACACTATACAATAGTTGTGTGTAATAAGGGTTGTTTCTACAATAAACAGTAGTTGTGTGTAATAGGGGTTGATTCTACAATAAGCAATAGTTGTGTGTAATAGGGCTTGTTTCTACAATATACAATAGTTGTGTGTAATAAGGTTTGTTTCTACAATATACAATTGTTGAGTGTAATAAGGTTTGTTTCTACAATATACAATAGTTGTGTGTAATAAGGTTTGTTTCTACAATATACAATAGTTGTGTGTAATAAGGTTTGTTTCTACAATTTACAATAGTTGTGTGTAATAAGGTTTGTTTCTACAATATAAAATAGTTGTGTTTAATAAGGCTTGTTTCTACAATATACAATAGTTGTGTGTAATAAGGCTTGTTTCTACAATATACAATAGTTGTGTGTAATAAGGGTTGTTTCTACAATATACAATAGTTGTTGTGTAATAAGTTTTGTTTCTACAATATATAATAGTTGTGTGTAATAAGGCTTGTTTCTACAATATACAATCGTTGTTTGTAATAAGGCTTGTTTCTACAATATACAATAGTTGTGTGTAATAAGGCTTGTTTCTACAATATACAATAGTTGTGTGTAATAAGGGTTGTTTCTACAATATACAATAGTTGTGTGTAATAAGGCTTGTATCTACAATATACAATAGTTGTGTGTAATGAGGCTTGTTTCTACACTATACAATAGTTGCGTGTAATAAGGGTTGTTTCTACACTATACAATAGTTGTGTGTAATAAGGGTTGTTTCTACAATAAACAGTAGTTGTGTGTAATAGGGCTTGTTTCTACAATAAACAATAGTTGTGTGTAATAGGGCTTGTTTCTACAATATACAATAGTTGTGTGTAATAAGGTTTGTTTCTACAATATAGAATAGTTGTATGTAACAAAGTTTGTTTCTACAATATAAAATAGTTGTGTGTAATAAGGTTTGTTTCTAAAATATACAATAGTTGTGTATAATAAGGTTTGATTCTAAAATATACAATAGTTGTGTATAATAAGGTTTGTTTCTACAATATGCAATAGTTGTGTGTAATAAGGTTTGTTTCTACAATATAAAATAGTTGTGTGTAATAAGGCTTGTTTCTACAATAAACAATAGTTGTGTGTAATAGGGATTGTTTTCACAATATACAATAGTTGTGTGTAATAAGAAATGTTTCTACAATATACAATAGTTGTGTGGAATAAGGGTTGTTTCTACAATTCACAATAGTTGTGTGTAATAAGGCTTATTTCTACAATATACAGGTGGCCCTCGTTTACAACGGTTCAATTTACACAGTTTCAGAATAACAACCTTTTTTCCAGTCATGTGACTGCTATTGAAAAGCATTGAGAAGCAGTGCATTTATTAAAAAAGCCAGTAGGTGGAGCTGTCCGCTTGTGTTGCAGCAAAGCCAAGCAAACTGAAATTAATCAGTTTAACCAGACCTGAGTTATCAAGCAGAATTCAAAGGAACAAGATCTTCCTGTCTATAAATCAGTCCAGATTGGAATGCATAGAAAGAACTGTTTGCAGAAAAATGCAAGTGAAGTCTGTGTTGTGTGATTATTTTATTAGGTTTATATTGCTGTTTAGCATTTAAAGTCTTCATTTCAAAGCTTTAAAAATAATGTATTAGGTGTTACTTATGACAATTTTGAGAGGGGCCTGGAACCTCTCTCCCTCACTTCCCATTGACTTACATTATAAACTGAGTTTTAATTTACAACGGTTTCGATTTACAACCATTCCTTCTGGAACCTAACCCTGGCGTAAACTGAGGGCTACCTGTACAATAGTTGTGTGTAATAAGGCTTGTTTCTAAAATTCACAATAGTTGTGTGTAATAAGGCTTGTTTCTACAATGGACAATAGTTGTGTGTAATAGGGCTTGTTTCTACAATATACAATAGTTGTGTGTAATAAGGCTTGTTTCTACAATATACAATAGTTGTGTGTAATAAGTTTTGTTTCTACAATATACAATAGTTGTGTGTAATAAGGCTTGTTTCTACAATATACAATCGTTGTTTGTAATAAGGCTGGTTTCTACAATATACAATAGTTGTGTGTAATAAGGCTTGTTTCTACAATATACAATAGTCGTGTGTAATAAGGCTTGTTTCTACAATATACAATAGTTGTGTGTAATAAGGCTTGTATCTACAATATACAATAGTTTTGTGTAATAAGGGTTGTTTTTTACAATATACAATAGTTGTGTGTAATAAGGCTTGTATCTACAATATACAATAGTTGAGTGTAATAAGGTTTGTTTCTACAATATACAATAGTTGTGTGTAATAAGGTTTGTTTCTACAATATACAATAGTTGTGTGTAATAAGGTTTGTTTCTACAATTTACAATAGTTGTGTGTAATAAGGTTTGTTTCAACAATATAAAATAGTTGTGTTTAATAAGGCTTGTTTCTACAATAAACAATAGTTGTGTGTAATAAGGCTTGTTTCTACAATATACAATAGTTGTGTGTAATAAGGCTTGTTTCTACAATATACAATAGTTGTGTGTAATAAGGGTTGTTTCTACAATATACAATAGTTGTGTGTAATAAGGTTTGTTTCTACAATATACAATAGTTGTGTGTAATAAGGCTTGTTTCTACAATATACAATAGTTGTGTGTAATAACTTTAAGGCTTGATTCTACAATATACAATAGTTGTGTGTAATAAGGCTTGTTTCTACAATGGACAATAGTTGTGTGTAATAGGGCTTGTTTCTACAATATACAATAGTTGTGTGTAATAAGGCTTGTTTCTACATTATACAATAGTTGTGTGTAATAAGGGTTGTTTCTACAATATACAATAGTTGTGTGTAATAAGGCTTGTTTCTACAATATACAATAGTTGTGTGTAATAAGGGTTGTTTCTACACTATACAATAGTTGTGTGCAATAAGGCTTGTTTCTACACTATACAATAGTTGTGTGTAATAAGGGTTGTTTCTACAGTAAACAGTAGTTGTGTGTAATAGGGGTTGATTCTACAATAAGCTATAGTTGTGTGTAATAGGGCTTGTTTCTACAATATACAATAGTTGTGTGTAATAAGGTTTGTTTCTACAATATACAATTGTTGAGTGTAATAAGGTTTGTTTCTACATCATACAATAGTTGTGTGTAATAAGGTTTGTTTCTGCAATATACAATAGTTGTGTGTAATAAGGTTTGTTTCTACAATATAAAATAGTTGTGTTTAATAAGGCTTGTTTCTACAATAAACAATAGTTGTGTGTAATAAGGCTTGTTTCTACAATATACAATAGTTGTGTGTAATAAGGCTTGTTTCTACAATATACAATAGTTGTGTGTAATAAGGGTTGTTTCTACAATATACAATAGTTGTTGTGTAATAAGTTTTGTTTCTACAATATACAATAGTTGTGTGTAATAAGGCTTGTTTCTACAATATACAATAGTTGTGTGTAATAAGGCTTGTTTCTACAATATACAATAGTTGTGTGTAATAAGGGTTGTTTCTACAATATACAATAGTTGTGTGTAATAAGGCTTGTTTCTACACTATACAATAGTTGTGTGTAATAAGGGTTGTTTCTCCACTATACAATAGTTGTGTGTAATAAGGGTTGTTTCTACAATAAACAGTAGTTGTGTGTAATTGGGCTTGTTTCTACAATAAACAATAGTTGTGTGTAATAGGGCTTGTTTCTACAATATACAATAGTTGTGTGTAATAAGGTTTGTTTCTACAATATAGAATAGTTGTGTGTAATAAAATTTGTTTCTACAATATAAAATAGTTGTGTGTAATAAGGTTTGTTTCTAAAATATACAATAGTTGTGTATAATAAGGTTTGATTCTAAAATATACAATAGTTGTGTATAATAAGGTTTGTTTCTACAATATGCAATAGTTGTGTGTAATAAGGTTTGTTTCTACAATATACAATAGTTGTGTGTAATAAGGCTTGTTTCTACAATAAACAATAGTTGTGTGTAATAGGGATTGTTTTCACAATATACAATAGTTGTGTGTAATAAGGTTTGTTTCTACAATATACAATAGTTGTGTGGAATAAGGGTTGTTTCTAAAATTCACAATAGTTGTGTGTAATAAGGCTTATTTCTACAATATACAATAGTTGTGTGTAATAAGGGTTGTTTCTACAATTCACAATAGTTTTGTGTAATAAGGCTTGTTTCTACAATGGACAATAGTTGTGTGTAATAGGGCTTGTTTCTGCAATATACAATAGTTATGTGTAATAAGGCTTGTTTCTAAAATATACAATAGTTGTGTGTAATAAGGTTTGTTTCTACAATAAACAATAGTTGTGTGTAATAAGGCTTGTTTCTACAATATACAATAGTTGTGTTTAATAAGGGTTGTTTCTACAATATACAATAGTTGTGTGTAATAAGGTTTGTTTCTACAATATAGAATAGTTGTATGTAATAAAGTTTGTTTCTACAATATAAAATAGTTGTGTGTAATAAGGTTTGTTTCTAAAATATACAATAGTTGTGTATAATAAGGTTTGATTCTAAAATATACAATAGTTGTGTATAATAAGGTTTGTTTCTACAATATGCAATAGTTGTGTGTAATAAGGTTTGTTTCTACAATATAAAATAGTTGTGTGTAATAAGGCTTGTTTCTACAATAAACAATAGTTGTGTGTAATAGGGATTGTTTTCACAATATACAATAGTTGTGTGTAATAAGAATTGTTTCTACAATATACAATAGTTGTGTGGAATAAGGGTTGTTTCTACAATTCACAATAGTTGTGTGTAATAAGGCTTATTTCTACAATATACAGGTGGCCCTCGTTTTACAACGGTTCAATTTACACAGTTTCAGAATAACAACCTTTTTTCCAGTCATGTGACTGCTATTGAAAAGCATTGAGAAGCAGTGCATTTATTAAAATAGCCAGTAGGTGGAGCTGTCCGCTTGTGTTGCAGCAAAGCCAAGCAAACTGAAATTAATCAGTTTAACCAGACCTGAGTTATCAAGCAGAATTCAAAGGAACAAGATCTTCCTGTCTATAAATCAGTCCAGATTGGAATGCATAGAAAGAACTGTTTGCAGAAAAATGCAAGTGAAGTCTGTGTTGTGTGATTATTTTATTAGGTTTATATTGCTGTTTAGCATTTAAAGTCTTCATTTCAAAGCTTTAAAAATAATGTATTAGGTGTTACTTATGACAATTTTGAGAGGGGCCTGGAACCTCTATCCCTCACTTCCCATTGACTTACATTATAAACTGAGTTTCAATTTACAACGGTTTCGATTTACAACCATTCCTTCTGGAACCTAATCCTTGCGTAAACTGAGGGCTACCTGTACAATAGTTGTGTGTAATAAGGCTTGTTTCTAAAATTCACAATAGTTGTGTGTAATAAGGCTTGTTTCTACAATGGACAATAGTTGTGTGTAATAGGGCTTGTTTCTACAATATACAATAGTTGTGTGTAATAAGGCTTGTTTCTACAATATACAATAGTTGTGTGTAATAAGTTTTGTTTCTACAATATACAATAGTTGTGTGTAATAAGGCTTGTTTCTACAATATACAATCGTTGTTTGTAATAAGGCTGGTTTCTACAATATACAATAGTTGTGTGTAATAAGGCTTGTTTCTACAATATACAATAGTTGTGTGTAATAAGGGTTGTTTCTACAATATACAATAGTCGTGTGTAATAAGGCTTGTTTCTACAATATACAATAGTTGTGTGTAATAAGGCTTGTATCTACAATATACAATAGTTTTGTGTAATAAGGGTTGTTTTTTACAATATACAATAGTTGTGTGTAATAAGGCTTGTATCTACAATATACAATAGTTGAGTGTAATAAGGTTTGTTTCTACAATATACAATAGTTGTGTGTAATAAGGTTTGTTTCTACAATATACAATAGTTGTGTGTAATAAGGTTTGTTTCTACAATTTACAATAGTTGTGTGTAATAAGGTTTGTTTCAACAATATAAAATAGTTGTGTTTAATAAGGCTTGTTTCTACAATAAACAATAGTTGTGTGTAATAAGGCTTGTTTCTACAATATACAATAGTTGTGTGTAATAAGGCTTGTTTCTACAATATACAATAGTTGTGTGTAATAAGGGTTGTTTCTACAATATACAATAGTTGTGTGTAATAAGGGTTGTTTCTACAATATACAATAGTTGTGTGTAATAAGGCTTGTTTCTACAATATACAATAGTTGTGTGTAATAACTTTAAGGCTTGATTCTACAATATACAATAGTTGTGTGTAATAAGGCTTGTTTCTACAATGGACAATAGTTGTGTGTAATAGGGCTTGTTTCTACAATATACAATAGTTGTGTGTAATAAGGCTTGTTTCTACATTATACAATAGTTGTGTGTAATAAGGGTTGTTTCTACAATATACAATAGTTGTGTGTAATAAGGCTTGTTTCTACAATATACAATAGTTGTGTGTAATAAGGGTTGTTTCTACACTATACAATAGTTGTGTGCAATAAGGCTTGTTTCTACACTATACAATAGTTGTGTGTAATAAGGGTTGTTTCTACAGTAAACAGTAGTTGTGTGTAATAGGGGTTGATTCTACAATAAGCTATAGTTGTGTGTAATAGGGCTTGTTTCTACAATATACAATAGTTGTGTGTAATAAGGTTTGTTTCTACAATATACAATTGTTGAGTGTAATAAGGTTTGTTTCTACAATATACAATAGTTGTGTGTAATAAGGTTTGTTTCTGCAATATACAATAGTTGTGTGTAATAAGGTTTGTTTCTACAATATAAAATAGTTGTGTTTAATAAGGCTTGTTTCTACAATAAACAATAGTTGTGTGTAATAAGGCTTGTTTCTACAATATACAATAGTTGTGTGTAATAAGGCTTGTTTCTACAATATACAATAGTTGTGTGTAATAAGGGTTGTTTCTACAATATACAATAGTTGTTGTGTAATAAGTTTTGTTTCTACAATATACAATAGTTGTGTGTAATAAGGCTTGTTTCTACAATATACAATCATTGTTTGTAATAAGGCTTGTTTCTACAATATACAATAGTTGTGTGTAATAAGGCTTGTTTCTACAATATACAATAGTTGTGTGTAATAAGGGTTGTTTCTACAATATACAATAGTTGTGTGTAATAAGGCTTGTATATACAATATACAATAGTTGTGTGTAATAAGGCTTGTTTCTACACTATACAATAGTTGTGTGTAATAAGGGTTGTTTCTACACTATACAATAGTTGTGTGTAATAAGGGTTGTTTCTACAATAAACAGTAGTTGTGTGTAATTGGGCTTGTTTCTACAATAAACAATAGTTGTGTGTAATAGGGCTTGTTTCTACAATATACAATAGTTGTGTGTAATAAGGTTTGTTTCTACAATATAGAATAGTTGTGTGTAATAAAGTTTGTTTCTACAATATAAAATAGTTGTGTGTAATAAGGTTTGTTTCTAAAATATACAATAGTTGTGTATAATAAGGTTTGATTCTAAAATATACAATAGTTGTGTATAATAAGGTTTGTTTCTACAATATGCAATAGTTGTGTGTAATAAGGTTTGTTTCTACAATATACAATAGTTGTGTGTAATAAGGCTTGTTTCTACAATAAACAATAGTTGTGTGTAATAGGGATTGTTTTCACAATATACAATAGTTGTGTGTAATAAGGTTTGTTTCTACAATATACAATAGTTGTGTGGAATAAGGGTTGTTTCTAAAATTCACAATAGTTGTGTGTAATAAGGCTTATTTCTACAATATACAATAGTTGTGTGTAATAAGGCTTGTTTCTACAATTCACAATAGTTTTGTGTAATAAGGCTTGTTTCTACAATGGACAATAGTTGTGTGTAATAGGGCTTGTTTCTGCAATATACAATAGTTATGTGTAATAAGGCTTGTTTCTACAATATACAATAGTTGTGTGTAATAAGGTTTGTTTCTACAATATACAATAGTTGTGTGTAATAAGGCTTGTTTCTACAATATAAAATAGTTGTGTTTAATAAGGCTTGTTTCTACAATAAACAATAGTTGTGTGTAATAAGGCTTGTTTCTACAATATAAAATAGTTGTGTGTAATAAGGGTTGTTTCTACAATATACAATAGTTGTGTGTAATAAGATTTGTTTCTACAATATACAATAGTTGTGTGTAATAAGGCTTGTTTCTACAATATACAATAGTTGTGTGTAATAAGGCTTGTTTCTACAATGGATAATAGTTGTGTGTAATAGGGCTTGTTTCTACAATATACAATAGTTGTGTGTAATAAGGCTTGTTTCTACATTATACAATAGTTGTTTGTAATAAGGGTTGTTTCTACACTATACAATAGTTGTGTGTAATAAGGCTTGTTTCTACAATATACAATAGTTGTGTGTAATAAGGGTTGTTTCTACAATAAACAGTAGTTGTGTGTAATAGGGCTTGTTTCTACAATAAGCAATAGTTGTGTGTAATAGGGCTTGTTTCTACAATATACAATAGTTGTGTGTAATTAGGTTTGTTTCTACAATATACAATAATTGTGTGTAATAAGGTTTGTTTCTACAATATACAATAGTTGTGTGTAATAAGGGTTGTTTCTACAATATGCAATAGTTGTGTGTAATAAGGTTTGTTTCTACAATATACAATAGTTGTGTGTAATAAGGCTTGTTTCTACAATATACAATAGTTGTGTGTAATAACTTTAAGGCTTGATTCTACAATATACAATAGTTGTGTGTAATAAGGCTTGTTTCTACAATGGACAATAGTTGTGTGTAATAGGGCTTTTTTCTACAATATACAATAGTTGTGTGTAATAAGGCTTGTTTCTACATTATACAATAGTTGTGTGTAATAAGGGTTGTTTCTACAATATACAATAGTTGTGTGTAATAAGGCTTGTTTCTACAATATACAATAGTTGTGTGTAATAAGGGTTGTTTCTACACTATACAATAGTTGTGTGCAATAAGGCTTGTTTCTACACTATACAATAGTTGTGTGTAATAAGGGTTGTTTCTACAATAAACAGTAGTTGTGTGTAATAGGGGTTGATTCTACAATAAGCAATAGTTGTGTGTAATAGGGCTTGTTTCTACAATATACAATAGTTGTGTGTAATAAGGTTTGTTTCTACAATATCCAATTGTTGAGTGTAATAAGGTTTGTTTCTACAATATACAATAGTTGTGTGTAATAAGGTTTGTTTCTACACTATACAATAGTTGTGTGTAATAAGGTTTGTTTCTACAATATACAATAGTTGTGTGTAATAAGGTTTGTTTCTACAATTTACAATAGTTGTGTGTAATAAGGTTTGTTTCTACAATATAAAATAGTTGTGTTTAATAAGGCTTGTTTCTACAATAAACAATAGTTGTGTGTAATAAGGCTTGTTTCTACAATATACAATAGTTGTGTGTAATAAGGCTTGTTTCTACAATATACAATAGTTGTGTGTAATAAGGGTTGTTTCTACAATATACAATAGTTGTTGTGTAATAAGTTTTGTTTCTACAATATATAATAGTTGTGTGTAATAAGGCTTGTTTCTACAATATACAATCGTTGTTTGTAATAAGGCTTGTTTCTACAATATACAATAGTTGTGTGTAAAAAGGGTTTTTTCTACACTATACAATAGTTGTGTGCAATAAGGCTTGTTTCTACACTATACAATAGTTGTGTGCAATAAGGCTTGTTTCTACAATATACAATAGTTGTGTGTAAAAAGGGTTTTTTCTACACTATACAATAGTTGTGTGCAATAAGGCTTGTTTCTACAATATACAATAGTTGTTGTGTAATAAGTTTTGTTTCTACAATATATAACAGTTGTGTGTAATAAGGCTTGTTTCTACAATATACAATAGTTGTGTGTAATAAGGCTTGTTTCTACAATATACAATAGTTGTGTAAAAAGGGTTTTTTCTACACTATACAATAGTTGTGTGCAATAAGGCTTGTTTCTACACTATACAATAGTTGTGTGTAATAAGGGTTGTTTCTACAATATACAATAGTTGTGTGTAATAAGGCTTGTTTCTACAATATACAATAGTTGTGTGTAATAAGGGTTGTTTCTACAATATACAATAGTTGTGTGTAATAAGGCTTGTATCTACAATATACAATAGTTGTGTGTAATAAGGCTTGTTTCTACACTATACAATAGTTGTGTGTAATAAGGGTTGTTTCTACACTATACAATAGTTGTGTGTAATAAGGGTTGTTTCTACAATAAACAGTAGTTGTGTGTAATAGGGCTTGTTTCTACAATAAACAATAGTTGCGTGTAATAGGGCTTGTTTCTACAATATACAATAGTTGTGTGTAATAAGGTTTGTTTCTACAATATAGAATAGTTGTGTGTAATAAAGTTTGTTTCTACAATATAAAATAGTTGTGTGTAATAAGGTTTGTTTCTAAAATATACAATAGTTGTGTATAATAAGGTTTGATTCTAAAATATACAATAGTTGTGTATAATAAGGTTTGTTTCTACAATATGCAATAGTTGTGTGTAATAAGGTTTGTTTCTACAATATAAAATAGTTGTGTGTAATAAGGTTTGTTTCTACAATTCACAATAGTTGTGTGTAATAGGGATTGTTTTCACAATATACAATAGTTGTGTGTAATAAGAATTGTTTCTACAATAAACAATAGTTGTGTGGAATAAGGGTTGTTTCTACAATTCACAATAGTTGTGTGTAATAAGGTTTGTTTCTACAATTCACAATAGTTGTGTGTAATAAGAATTGTTTCTACAATATACAATAGTTGTGTGGAATAAGGGTTGTTTCTACAATTCACAATAGTTGTGTGTAATAAGGCTTATTTCTACAATATACAGGTGGCCCTCGTTTTACAACGGTTCAATTTACACAGTTTCAGAATAACAACCTTTTTTCCAGTCATGTGACTGCTATTGAAAAGCATTGAGAAGCAGTGCATTTATTAAAATAGCCAGTAGGTGGAGCTGTCCGCTTGTGTTGCAGCAAAGCCAAGCAAACTGAAATTAATCAGTTTAACCAGACCTGAGTTATCAAGCAGAATTCAAAGGAACAAGATCTTCCTGTCTATAAATCAGTCCAGATTGGAATGCATAGAAAGAACTGTTTGCAGAAAAATGCAAGTGAAGTCTGTGTTGTGTGATTATTTTATTAGGTTTATATTGCTGTTTAGCATTTAAAGTCTTCATTTCAAAGCTTTAAAAATAATGTATTAGGTGTTACTTATGACAATTTTGAGAGGGGCCTGGAACCTCTCTCCCTCACTTCCCATTGACTTACATTATAAACTGAGTTTCAATTTACAACGGTTTCGATTTACAACCATTCCTTCTGGAACCTAACCCTGGCGTAAACTGAGGGCTACCTGTACAATAGTTGTGTGAAATAAGGCTTGTTTCTAAAATTCACAATAGTTGTGTGTAATAAGGCTTGTTTCTACAATGGACAATAGTTGTGTGTAATAGGGCTTGTTTCTACAATATACAATAGTTGTGTGTAATAAGGCTTGTTTCTACAATATACAATAGTTGTGTGTAATAAGTTTTGTTTCTACAATATACAATAGTTGTGTGTAATAAGGCTTGTTTCTACAATATACAATCGTTGTTTGTAATAAGGCTGGTTTCTACAATATACAATAGTTGTGTGTAATAAGGCTTGTATCTACAATATACAATAGTTGAGTGTAATAAGGTTTGTTTCTACAATATACAATAGTTGTGTGTAATAAGGTTTGTTTCTACAATATACAATAGTTGTGTGTAATAAGGTTTGTTTCTACAATTTACAATAGTTGTGTGTAATAAGGTTTGTTTCAACAATATAAAATAGTTGTGTTTAATAAGGCTTGTTTCTACAATAAACAATAGTTGTGTGTAATAAGGCTTGTTTCTACAATATACAATAGTTGTGTGTAATAAGGCTTGTTTCTACAATATACAATAGTTGTGTGTAATAAGGGTTGTTTCTACAATATACAATAGTTGTGTGTAATAAGGTTTGTTTCTACAATATACAATAGTTGTGTGTAATAAGGCTTGTTTCTACAATATACAATAGTTGTGTGTAATAACTTTAAGGCTTGATTCTACAATATACAATAGTTGTGTGTAATAAGGCTTGTTTCTACAATGGACAATAGTTGTGTGTAATAGGGCTTGTTTCTACAATATACAATAGTTGTGTGTAATAAGGCTTGTTTCTACATTATACAATAGTTGTGTGTAATAAGGGTTGTTTCTACAATATACAATAGTTGTGTGTAATAAGGCTTGTTTCTACAATATACAATAGTTGTGTGTAATAAGGGTTGTTTCTACACTATACAATAGTTGTGTGCAATAAGGCTTGTTTCTACACTATACAATAGTTGTGTGTAATAAGGGTTGTTTCTACAGTAAACAGTAGTTGTGTGTAATAGGGGTTGATTCTACAATAAGCTATAGTTGTGTGTAATAGGGCTTGTTTCTACAATATACAATAGTTGTGTGTAATAAGGTTTGTTTCTACAATATACAATTGTTGAGTGTAATAAGGTTTGTTTCTACAATATACAATAGTTGTGTGTAATAAGGTTTGTTTCTGCAATATACAATAGTTGTGTGTAATAAGGTTTGTTTCTACAATATAAAATAGTTGTGTTTAATAAGGCTTGTTTCTACAATAAACAATAGTTGTGTGTAATAAGGCTTGTTTCTACAATATACAATAGTTGTGTGTAATAAGGCTTGTTTCTACAATATACAATAGTTGTGTGTAATAAGGGTTGTTTCTACAATATACAATAGTTGTTGTGTAATAAGTTTTGTTTCTACAATATACAATAGTTGTGTGTAATAAGGCTTGTTTCTACAATATACAATCATTGTTTGTAAAAAGGCTTGTTTCTACAATATACAATAGTTGTGTGTAATAAGGCTTGTTTCTACAATATACAATAGTTGTGTGTAATAAGGGTTGTTTCTACAATATACAATAGTTGTGTGTAATAAGGCTTGTATCTACAATATACAATAGTTGTGTGTAATAAGGCTTGTTTCTACACTATACAATAGTTGTGTGTAATAAGGGTTGTTTCTACACTATACAATAGTTGTGTGTAATAAGGGTTGTTTCTACAATAAACAGTAGTTGTGTGTAATTGGGCTTGTTTCTACAATAAACAATAGTTGTGTGTAATAGGGCTTGTTTCTACAATATACAATAGTTGTGTGTAATAAGGTTTGTTTCTACAATATAGAATAGTTGTGTGTAATAAAGTTTGTTTCTACAATATAAAATAGTTGTGTGTAATAAGGTTTGTTTCTAAAATATACAATAGTTGTGTATAATAAGGTTTGATTCTAAAATATACAATAGTTGTGTATAATAAGGTTTGTTTCTACAATATGCAAAAGTTGTGTGTAATAAGGTTTGTTTCTACAATATACAATAGTTGTGTGTAATAAGGCTTGTTTCTACAATAAACAATAGTTGTGTGTAATAAGGTTTGTTTCTACAATATACAATAGTTGTGTGGAATAAGGGTTGTTTCTAAAATTCACAATAGTTGTGTGTAATAAGGCTTATTTCTACAATATACAATAGTTGTGTGTAATAGGGCTTGTTTCTGCAATATACAATAGTTATGTGTAATAAGGCTTGTTTCTACAATATACAATAGTTGTGTGTAATAAGGTTTGTTTCTACAATATACAATAGTTGTGTGTAATAAGGCTTGTTTCTACAATATAAAATAGTTGTGTTTAATAAGGCTTGTTTCTACAATAAACAATAGTTGTGTGTAATAAGGCTTGTTTCTACAATATACAATAGTTGTGTGTAATAAGGGTTGTTTCTACAATATACAATAGTTGTGTGTAATAAGATTTGTTTCTACAATATACAATAGTTGTGTGTAATAAGGCTTGTTTCTACAATATACAATAGTTGTGTGTAATAAGGCTTGTTTCTACAATGGATAATAGTTGTGTGTTATAGGGCTTGTTTCTACAATATACAATAGTTGTGTGTAATAAGGCTTGTTTCTACATTATACAATAGTTGTTTGTAATAAGGGTTGTTTCTACACTATACAATAGTTGTGTGTAATAAGGCTTGTTTCTACAATATACAATAGTTGTGTGTAATAAGGGTTGTTTCTACAATAAGCAATAGTTGTGTGTAATAGGGCTTGTTTCTACAATATACAATAGTTGTGTGTAATTAGGTTTGTTTCTACAATATACAATAATTGTGTGTAATAAGGTTTGTTTCTACAATATACAATAGTTTTGTGTAATAAGGTTTGTTTCTACAATATACAATAGTTGAGTGTAATAAGGTTTGTTTCTACAATATACAATAGTTGTGTGTAATTAGGTTTGTTTCTACAATATACAATAGTTGTGTGTAGTAAGGTTTGTTTCTACAATTTACAATAGTTGTGTGTAATAAGGTTTGTTTCTACAATATAAAATAGTTGTGTTTAATAAGGCTTGTTTCTACAATAAACAATAGTTGTGTGTAATAAGGCTTGTTTCTACAATATACAATAGTTGTGTGTAATAAAGCTTGTTTCTACAATATACAATAGTTGTGTGTAATAAGGGTTGTTTCTACAATATACAATAGTTGTTGTGTAATAAGTTTTGTTTCTACAATATACAATAGTTGTGTGTAATAAGGCTCGTTTCTACAATATACAATCGTTGTTTGTAATAAGGTTTGTTTCTACAATATACAATAGTTGTGTGTAATAAGGCTTGTTTCTACAATATACAATAGTTGTGTGTAATAAGGGTTGTTTCTACAATATACAATAGTTGTGTGTAATAAGGCTTGTATCTACAATATACAATAGTCGTGTGTAATAAGGCTTGTTTCTACACTATACAATAGTTGTGTGTAATAAGGGTTGTTTCTACACTATACAATAGTTGTGTGTAATAAGGGTAGTTTCTACAATAAACAGTAGTTGTGTGTAATAGGGCTTGTTTCTACAATATACAATAGTTGTGTGTAATAAGGTTTGTTTATACAATATAGAATAGTTGTGTGTAATAAAGTTTGTTTCTACAATATAAAATAGTTGTGTGTAATAAGGTTTGTTTCTAAAATATACAATAGTTGTGTATAATAAGGATTGATTCTAAAATATACAATAGTTGTGTATAATAAGGTTTGTTTCTACAATATGCAATAGTTGTGTGTAATAAGGTTTGTTTCTACAATATACAATAGTTGTGTGTAATAAGGCTTGTTTCTACAATAAACAATAGTTGTGTGTAATAGGGATTGTTTTCACAATATTCAATAGTTGTGTGTAATAAGGTGTTTTTCTACAATATACAATAGTTGTGTGGAATAAGGGTTGTTTCTACAATTCACAATAGTTGTGTGTAATAAGGCTTATTTTTACAATATACAATAGTTGTGTGTAATAAGGCTTGTTTCTACAATTCACAATAGTTTTGTGTAATAAGGCTTGTTTCTACAATTCTCAATAGTTGTGTGTAATAAGGCTTGTTTCTACAATATACAATAGTTGTGTGTAATAAGGGTTGTTTCTACAATATACAATAGTTGTGTGTAATAAGGCTTGTTTCTACAATATACAATAGTTGTGTGTAATAACGTTTCTAGACCATAAACCGGTCTTTTCTTCAGGCATACAAACAATGATGCCTGAAGAAAAGACCGGTTTATGGTCTAGAAACGCGTAGCAGTTTGTATGGATTAAAACTTATTGATTTTAAATACACGGAAGTTGTCCATTTGTTTGCCTTTGTTCTCCTTTTGAGCCCTCCTTTTGAGCCTTCCTGGTAAAGGTTTCAAAGTATCTGCTTCACCGCAGTGTCTCAGTCATCAGCCGCACAGACGTCAATCAAGGAAACGCTGAATACCACCTGTGTACAGCCTGCCGGAGGCCACCCAGTGTGCTAGCCACTGAAAGTGTTAGCCTGCCTGTCAGCACCGGTTATAACACGGTGCAATTACCTCTGGTAAGCCTTAACATCAATCTCCTATTTTGGCTTTGAGTCAACAATATCACACTATGTGGCGCCCTCTTTTCTATTTCTAATTTACAGATACCTTCTTCCCGAAGACCAGAGGAGCCTTGCCGCCAGCACATTTGATTGCTCCAAAAGACACAGCACCATTTCCTCATATGGACTAGTATGGTTTGTCCATAGACACTAATCACTTATACTTGTTATTATTTTTTGTCAGCGCACCCCGCTCACGGTTCCCCTTGGGGTTCCTCCTTTTTCGGTTGTGTGTAATAAGGCTTGTTTCTACATTATACAATAGTTGTGTGTAATAAGGGTTGTTTCTACAATATACAATAGTTGTGTGTAATAAGGCTTGTTTCTACAATATGCAATAGTTGTGTGTAATAAGGGTTGTTTCTACACTATACAATAGTTGTGTGCAATAAGGCTTGTTTCTATACTATACAATAGTTGTGTGTAATAAGGGTTGTTTCTACAGTAAACAGTAATTGTGTGTAATAGGAGTTGATTCTACAATAAGCTATAGTTGTGTGTAATAGGGCTTGTTTCTACAATATACAATAGTTGTGTGTAATAAGGTTTGTTTCTACAATATACAATTGTTGAGTGTAATAAGGTTTGTTTCTACAATATACAATAGTTGTGTGTAATAAGGTTTGTTTCTGCAATATACAATAGTTGTGTGTAATAAGGTTTGTTTCGACAATATAAAATAGTTGTGTTTAATAAGGCTTGTTTCTACAATAAACAATAGTTGTGTGTAATAAGGCTTGTTTCTACAATATACAATAGTTGTGTGTAATAAGGCTTGTTTCTACAATATACAATAGTTGTGTGTAATAAGGTTTGTTTCTGCAATATACAATAGTTGTGTGTAATAAGGTTTGTTTCTACAATATACAATAGTTGTGTATAATAAGGCTTGTTTCTACAATATACAATAGTTGTGTGTAATAAGGCTTGTTTCTACAATATACAATAGTTGTGTGTAATAAGGGTTGTTTCTACAATATACAATAGTTGTGTGTAATAAGGCTTGTTTCTACAATATACAATAGTTGTATGTAATAAGGCTTGTTTCTACAATATACAATAGTTGTGTGTAATAAGGCTTGTTTCTACAATATACGATAGTTGTGTGTAATAAGGCTTGTTTTTACAATAAACAATAGCTGTGTGTAATAGGGCTTGTTTCTATAATATACAATAGTTGTGTGTAATAAGGCTTGTTTCTACAATATACAATAGTTGTGTGTAATAAGGTTTGTTTCTACAATATACAATAATTGTGTGTAATAAGGCTTGTTTCTACAATATACAATAGTTGTGTGTAATAAGGCTTGTTTCTACAATATACAATAGTGTGTAATAAGGCTTGTTTCTACAATATACAATAGTTTTGTTTAATAAGGGTTGTTTCTTCAATTCTTTACAACAATCAACTTACCATTACCATAGATAGGGACAAACTGTCCCCTGCAGGGTTATTATATACCTAATAATTATAACTCGGTGAGCAATTACCTATAAAGAATAGTTAACATTATTAAAGAAGTATAAAAACAAATTGAGCTGCCGAAGTACTTTAACATAGTGATACATTTATACACCTATCAGCAAGCGCTACACAGGTGCAGAACCAAAGATGGGCTGACTCGTAAGCTTACATTCCTGCCTTTTCAAAGAAAGATACCAAGAGAACGAGGAAAAATTGATAATAGGAGTAAATTAGAAAATTGCTTAAACATGGCTAGCTCAATATAAATCATGAAAGACAAAATATGGGTTTAGTATCCCTTTAATATTCTAAAACACAAACGGCCAGATTACTTTTGCGTCAGAAGCTGTGCGGTGCTAACAAGCAGTTTTTTCTCACCGCTCACTTACCTACAGCGCTGGTATTACGGGTTTTTACAAACCCAGCGTTAAAAGGCAAGAAGTGAGCGTTGAGCAAAATTGTGCTCCATACCGCACTTCAATACCAGCACTGCTTAAGTCAGCAGTGAGCTGGTCGTACGTTTTCCCCATAGGAATCTACGGGGAGAGCCGGCTGAGAAAAAGTCTAACACCTGCAAAAAAGCAGCGTAAAACTCAGTAACGCAGCCCCATTGATTCCTATGGGGAAAAAAAATTTATGTTTACACCTAACACCCTAAACATGAACCCCGAGTCTAAACACCCCTAATCTTACACTTTTTTTTTAACATAGATTTTTATTGAGGTTATGCGAGACATTACAGCTTGTTTTGAGTAACATGTCGTAAGTCAAACTGAAAATGGTACAATACAATTCAACAATTACATTATAGATATACAAGATTCACATTATAGTAGATGCTATACAGAATACTGAAACCTCTTTTCCTTTTTAACATGGGCTAAACAAAGTCTGGTCCCTCACCTGATATTATAGGCAACTATTGTGCCTTGATAAACGTGTAATACATTCTAGAGAGGGAAATTTAAGTTACTGGAACAGTCCCTGCAAGACCTGTAATCGTAGGTTAGTTTATTATATAGATATACATATATAGTAATCAGGGTTACAGTATAATTCATAATTTAAAGATTCTTAGAATGTGGTATAGGCAAGATTAACCGCTTAATTCGACCTCCAGACCAAGGAGGTATATTAGGTATAAGTGGGGGGGGGGAGGTTGTTACTTAGATATAGTATGATAAACAGCCTATGCTCAAGGATAACTCTAGGGTCTGCACTTATAGTGAGGGGCAAGGGCAATTATTGCTTGAAGCCTCTAGATACTAATGTTGAGATGTTGCTAGGCTATTGGTCTATATAGGGAGACTCACGGGAGACCAATTTTGCTGTTGGTAGTACAGGACCAGCCTGCACTGAGAAACCTGACTAGTATTTTAATATGCTTATATTAGGCTGTAAAGTTGTCTTTGTCTGCTCCCTCTAGTTGACTCCTAGGGTATATCAAGAAGGCAGGTACAGTAAATAATAACCACAGTCTCATGAACTTTTTAGAAAAACCAAAAAATAGGTATACATCCTGCCGCCTGGGCACGGGCCCTATACCCATCGGCAGGAGAACACCCAGAGATGTGTACACTAGGTTTCCATGTCAAAGGGAATAACACAATAACCTCTATTTAACATAGCAAAGTCTGAGACGATATCAATGGGGGATACATTGAGGTCTTATGACTATCTGGCAATAGAGGATCTGGGTGCCTCTTCATGCAAGTCAGACAGGGTACATCAGCACAATATAGGGGCAGGTGTAATACAGCTTTACATTTGCCAACTAAACAGTTAGGTATGCGCCTAAGGAGCTGGTACAGTGAGGGCGTTCAATCAACCATACGCAAAATATAATATCAGAAACAGGTTTGTTCAGAATTAGGGCAAACAGCATATACAGAGAGAGTGAAAACATATGCATGCTAACGGAGAGCTTGATTATATAATAAAAACAGGAACAATGTGAGCAACATTGGGAGAACAAGGCATCTGGCGGGAAAACAAACTATCTGAACCCTGAACCTGTATCAATAAAGGTCTATCTTCGCTGTACGAAATGTTAAAAACAAAGTTAATTTATGGTACTATTAAGGGGGAGACTATAGATATCAGCACAGTTCAGAGGAGGCCTATACCACATGGGGGTGGGTGTTTATCTAAATGTGTTAAGCAGCATGAACTAGAGGTGAAAATAAGGTAGCACACCCATCAGGCAAATATATGGTACCCGGCCCAATTAAACTATGGCCTCTAAAGGTGTATCTAAATATGATAGAGAACATCAACAGTGTATGCGATATAAACTTTTCTGTCAGCCTCTTAATAACATATAGACAATTTTTGTATATGCCTGGAACCATTAATCTATAAAGAGTTAAACATATTAATGAAACTTATAGCTAGGAATAGAAAAATAAAACATGTACAGGATGTCAGAGAGAATGGGAATGACTGACTTTCACATTCATGCCTCACAGTAAATCCAGTGACAATACTATGCTTGCCGAGAGTTAGAGTTCTAGGTAAACAGTGATCCTTGAATTCGTTAAGAGAGCTGACCGGTAGAGAAAGTTCACAAACATGAAACCCAGTCAGCGAAGCCCATCACCAGTCCTATAAGACTCAGACAAGGCATCAGTATGAATGCAGCCTAGTAATTAGCCAACTCCGGTTCTTGAGGCTCTTACCGCCAGGGCTAGGTCGTAAATCTTTTGTGGCCCACTTGTAATAGGATCCCTCAGCCATGGAGCGATCTCGCAATCTGTGCCATGTACTGGAGAGGAGTGTCGGCAGGTTAATAGATAGACGGCAGTCACGCGGGGGTCTCTCATCCAGCGCCATCTGTTAGTGCGGTAATAGGTATCTGCCAGCGTTACCGCTTCTGAGTCCTTACAATGCGCTTGTGGTGATGGGTCCTGAAACATATAGGCGGAATCCAGATCTCTGCCAGTATCTCGCTCTGCAGACCCCTTCTGACCGTGATGAGGTAAGAGATGTCCTGGTGTGGGGAGTAAAGATGGCGACTGCCGTGGGCCAATTACAGCTACTGCGCACTGCTCTGCACAGGCAGGTAGAGCAACCGAGGTAGTAGTAGGGGCAATAGAAGGCCGGAAAGCTTCAGCCACCGACTCCAACAGGGCCTCATTGTGTCGATCCAACAAATCTTTTAGTTGTGCTAGTAGGAGCGCGGCCATGATTTCACGTGCTCGGTATCACTATAGAAGGTAAAGAGCCGGGAATGAAATAATTGAGACGTGTCCTCTGCTCCTGTCGCAATCCGACCGTCAATGACAGTTGTATTAAGTCCCTTTAGGTAGCTGGTTAGCAGAGTCAACTCTGGTTCAAAAATCCATTATATATTTCCCTTAGAAGTATAAAAACAAATTGAGCTGCCGAAGTACTTTAACATAGTGATACATTTATACACCTATCAGCAAGAGCTACACAGGTGCAGAACCAAAGATGGGCTGACTCGGAAGCTTACATTCCTGCCTTTTCAAATAAAGATACCAAGAGAACGAGGAAAAATTGATAATAGGAGTAAATTAGAAAATTGCTTAAACATGGCTAGCTCAATATATATCATGAAAGACAAAATATGGGTTTAGTATCCCTTTAATATTCTAAAACACAAACGGCCAGATTACTTTTGCGTCAGAAGCTGTGCGGTGCTAACGAGCAGTTTTTTCTCACCGCTCACTTACCTACAGCGCTGGTATTACGGGTTTTTACAAACCCAGCGTTAAAAGGCAAGAAGTGAGCGTTGAGCAAAATTGTGCTCCATACCGCACTTCAATACCAGCACTGCTTAAGTCAGCAGTGAGCTGGTCGTACGTTTTCCCCATAGGAATCTACGGGGAGAGCCGGCTGAGAAAAAGTCTAACACCTGCAAAAAAGCAGCGTAAAACTCAGTAACGCAGCCCCATTGATTCCTATGGGGAAATAAAATTTATGTTTACACCTAACACCCTAACATGAACCCCGAGTCTAAACACCCCTAATCTTACACTTTTTTTTTAACATTGATTTTTATTGAGGTTATGCGAGACATTACAGCTTGTTTTGATTAACATGTCATAAGTCAAACTGAAAATGGTACAATACAATTCAACAATTACATTATAGATATACAAGATTCACATTATAGTAGATGCTATACAGAATACTGAAACCTCTTTTCCTTTTTAACATGGGCTAAACAAAGTCTGGTCCCTCACCTGATATTATAGGCAACTATTGTGCCTTGATAAACGTGTAATACATTCTAGAGAGGGAAATTTAAGTTACTGGAACAGTCCCTGCAAGACCTGTAATCGTAGGTTAGTTTATTATATAGATATACATATATAGTAATCAGGGTTACAGTATAATTCACAATGTAAAGATTCTTAGAATGCGGTATAGGCAAGATTAACCGCTTAGTTCGACCTCCAGACCAAGGAGGTATATTAGGTATAAGTGTGGGGGGGAGGTTGTTACTTAGATATAGTATGATAAACAGCCTATGCTCAAGGATAACACTAGGGTCTGCACTTATAGTGAGGGGCAAGGGCAATTATTGCTTGAAGCCTCTAGATACTAATGTTGAGATGTTGCTAGGCTATTGGTCTATATAGGGAGACTCACGGGAGACCAATTTTGCTGTTGTTAGTACAGGACCAGCCTGCACTGAGAAACCTGACTAGTATTTTAATATGCTTATATTAGGCTGTAAAGTTGTCTTTGTCTGCTCCCTCTAGTTGACTCCTAGGGTATATCAAGAAGGCAGGTACAGTAAATAATAACCACAGTCTCATGAACTTTTTAGAAAAACCAAAAAATAGGTATACATCCTGCCGCCTGGGCACGGGCCCTATACCCATCGGCAGGAGAACACCCAGAGATGTGTACACTAGGTTTCCATGTAAAAAGGGAATAACACAATAACCTCTATTTAACATAGCAAAGTCTGAGACGATATCAATGGGGGATACAGTGAGGTCTTATGACTATCTGGCAATAGAGGATCTGGGTGCCTCTTCATGCAAGTCAGACAGGGTACATCCGCACAATATAGGGGCAGGTGTAATACAGCTTTACATTTGCCAACTAAACAGTTAGGTATGCGCCTAAGGAGCTGGTACAGTGAGGGCGTTCAATCAACCATACGCAAAATATAATATCAGAAACAGGTTTGTTCAGAATTAGGGCACACAGCATATACAGAGAGAGTGAAAACATATGCATGCTAACGGAGAGCTTGATTATATAATAAAAACAGGAACAATGTGAGCAACATTGGGAGTACAAGGCATCTGGCGGGAAAACAAACTATCTGAACCCTGAACCTGTATCAATAAAGGTCTATCTTCGCTGTACGAAATGTTAAAAACAAAGTTAATTTATGGTACTATTAAGGGGGAGACTATAGATATCAGCACAGTTCAGAGGAGGCCTATACCACATGGGGGTGGGTGTTTATCTAAATGTGTTAAGCAGCATGAACTAGAGGTGAAAATAAGGTAGCACACCCATCAGGCAAATATATGGTACCCGGCCCAATTAAACTATGGCCTCTAAAGGTGTATCTAAATATGATAGAGAACATCAACAGTGTATGCGATATAAACTTTTCTGTCAGCCTCATAATAACATATAGACAATTTTTGTATATGCCTGGAACCATTAATCTATAAAGAGTTAAACATATTAATGAAACTTATAGCTAGGAATAGAAAAATAAAACATGTACAGGATGTCAGAGAGAATGGGAATGACTGACTTTCACATTCATGCCTCACAGTAAATCCAGTGACAATACTATGCTTGCCGAGAGTCAGAGTTCTAGGTAAACAGTGATCCTTGAATTCGTTAAGAGAGCTGACCGGTAGAGAAAGTTCACAAACATGAAACCCAGTCAGCGAAGCCCATCACCAGTACTATAAGACTCAGACAAGGCATCAGTATGAATGCAGCCTAGTAATTAGCCAACTCCGGATCTTGAGGCTCTTACCGCCAGGGCTAGGTCGTAAATCTTTTGTGGCCCACTTGTAATAGGATCCCTCAGCCATGGAGCGATCTCGCAATCTGTGCCATGTACTGGAGAGGAGTGTCGGCAGGTTAATAGATAGACGGCAGTCACGCGGGGGTCTCTCATCCAGCGCCATCTGTTAGTGCGGTAATAGGTATCTGCCAGCGTTACCGCTTCTGAGTCCTTACAATGCGCTTGTGGTGATGGGTCCTGAAACATATAGGCGGAATCCAGATCTCTGCCAGTATCTCGCTCTGCAGACCCCTTCTGACCGTGATGAGGTAAGAGATGTCCTGGTGTGGGGAGTAAAGATGGCGACTGCCGTGGGCCAATTACAGCTACTGCGCACTGCTCTGCACAGGCAGGTAGAGCAACCGAGGTAGTAGTAGGGGCAATAGAAGGCCGGAAAGCTTCAGCCACCGACTCCAACAGGGCCTCATTGTGTCGATCCAACAAATCTTTTAGTTGTGCTAGTAGGAGCGCGGCCATGATTTCACGTGCTCGGTATCACTATAGAAGGTAAAGAGCCGGGAATGAAATAATTGAGACGTGTCCTCTGCTCCTGTCGCAATCCGACCGTCAATGACAGTTGTATTAAGTCCCTTTAGGTAGCTGGTTAGCAGAGTCAACTCTGGTTCAAAAATCCATTATATATTTCCCTTAAAATGCAGTTTTTGTGCTATTATGTGCAGAGCTCTTAATGCTTGCGACCATTCCGTTTGGTGGTTGGCTCCGCCCCCCTAATCTTACACTTTTTAACCCCTAATCTGCCACCCCCGACATTGTCACCACCTACATTATATTTTTTAACCCCTAATCTACCGCTCCGGACATCGCCGACACTATCATAAACATATTAACACCTAAACCGCCGTACTCCCGCCTCGCAAACATTAGTTAAATATTATTAACCCCTAATCTGCTGTCCCAAACATCGCCGCCACCTACCTACATTTATTTACCCCTAATCTGCCACCCCCAATGTCACCGCCAGTATACTAAATGTATTAACCCCTAAACCTATGTCTAACCCTTACCCTAACACCCCCTAACTTAAATAGAATTTAAATAAATCTAAAGAAAATGACTATCATTAAATAAATTATTCCAATTTAAAACTAAATACTTACCTAGAATATAAACCCTAAGCTAGCTACAATATAATTAATAGTTACATTGTATCTATCTTAGGGTTTATTTTTATTTTACAGGCAAGTTTGTATTTATTTTAACTAGGTAGAATTAACTATTTAATAACTACCTGTCACGGATACCAGACGGCTAAGGCTATCCCCCACCCCCCCTACAACCTCACCCCTGTTGTTTCTCAGTGGTTTTGGGCTCCTCAGAGCAACCACCATCTCTGGAAGCTGTTTGTTTGCTTTGTGTTGGCTTGTTTTTGTGTTCAGAGAAAAGTTGGTGTATGACCAGGAAAACCCTCCTAGGCTGACCGGGCTCCTGGAACTCCCGGTCGGCCGCCTCACAACGGACACCCGCCTAACCCCTCTCAGGCTGGCCAGGCTCCTGGAACTCCCAGTCAGCCACAGGACAGCAGAACACCCGCTAACTTTAACCCAGGTTGCTCCATCAACCATGTGCCCCAGAGCTCCGCTCTTTTTTGGATTAGTAGCCCCTGGGGAGTACAAGGGGTGGTGGAATTGCTGGAGGCGAGCTCCTTTGGAAACCGAGGGTTTTGGACACCCCTAACCCCATAACTTTAACGGACTGTAACTCTGGTCCCCAGTAACAAATCATGCTGATTTTTGGACTGTGAAATCTGAGGACCGAGAGCCTTAAAATGACACAGCTCCACCTCCGCTCCACCGGGATCACCCCGAAACCGCCACCCATTTGTACAGTATTGGGATTATGTGGGACTGTGGCTCCTATGGAGGTGCCTGGCTGCCTGGAGAGGCGGGAATGGCGGGAAAATAGTGGGATTGTCCAGGGTCTTATCAAGATGAGCTGTCTGTATAAAAGGAGTGCATGTTTTCAATAAAATCAGTTCCTGTCTAACCTGAATGCTAGTGTGTCTAGTTATTTGGGTTGTTTCAGCTAAAATCACTTTCCTGGGCTACATAGCAGCCTGTTCCAGGCAGAGAAAGGATCCTCAGGCAGAGCTATCCAGCCTGGGTAGCTGGAGTCTGCCACAGGGTGGGACCCTGAGTACTGGTGCTGTCGGGCATCAGGGGTGGCTACAGGTTGTGGTCACTTGCCAGCTACATAGCTGCAGTCGGCAGGAAGGAAGCAGGAAGCCGATTTAGCTAATTTAATTGATTTAATTGTTTTTAATTTAGTTAATTTATTTAATTGTAGTGTAGTGTTAGTTGTTAGTGTAAGTTAGGTTAGGTTTTATTTTACAGGTCAATTTGTATTTATTTTAGCTAGGTAGTTATTAAATAGTTAATAACTATTTAATAACTATTCTACCTAGTTAAAATAAATACAAACTTGCCTGTAAAATAAAAATAAACCCTAAGATAGCTACAATGTAACTATAAGATATATTGTAGCTAGCTTAGGGTTTATTTTCTAGGTAAGTATTTAGTTTTAAATAGGAATAATTTAGTTAATGATAGTAATTTTCTTTAGATTTATTTAAATTCTATTTAAGTTAGGGGGTGTTAGGGTTAGGGTTAGACTTAGGTTTAGGGGTTAATACATTTAGAATAGTAGCGGCGACGTTGGGGGCGGCAGATTAGGAATTAATAAGTGTAGGTAGGTTGCGGCAACATTGGGGGCGGCAGATTAGGGGTTAATAAAAATAATATAGGTGTTGGCGATGTTGGGGGTAGCAGATAAGGGTTAATAAGTATAATGTAGGTGGCGGCGATGTTAGGGACGGAAGATTAAGAGTTAATAATATTTAACTAGTGTTTGCGAGGTGGGAGTGTGGCAGTTTAGGGGTTAATATGTTTATTATAGTGGCGGCGATGTCCGGAGCGGCAGATTAGGGTTACAAATTTTATTTTAGTGTTTGCTATGCGGGAGGGCCTCGGTTTAGGGGTTAATAGGTAGTTTATGGGTGTTAGTGTACTTTTTAGCACTTTAGTTATGAGTTTTATGCTACGGCGTTGTGCCATAAAACTCTTAACTACTGACTTTAAAATGCGTTACGGATCTTGGAGGTAGAGGGTGTACCGCTCACGTTTTGGCCTCCCAGGACAGACTCATAATACCAGCGCTATGGAAGTCCCATGGAAAAAAGGGTTTACAAGGTTTACGTAAGTCGTTTTGCGGTAAGGCCCAAAAAGTTTGTGGTGCCCCTAAACCTGCAAGACTTGTAATAGCAGCGGTAGTGAAAAACGCTGCTTTTTCAGCCTAACGCACAACTTGTAATCTAGCCGAATATTTCCTGTTGATTTTTTTTTTTTGAATACTCAGTTTCCACAAGCAAAGGTTAATTTAAAAAGAAAACAAAAAGAAACTTTTAGCATTTTTAAAAGCATGTATATCTTCTTTCCTGTGTCCCTTCCACCGCCATCATGTTTTAAAATTAAAAATTAGGCATCCCCTAAAACCCACCCTAAAAAGTAGCAGAAAATACTCTGGAGCATCCAGTCACATGGTAACTGGTCACACACACTAAAGTCCTAGCTAATCACACCTTGACTTCTCCCAGATTTCTTGGATATTCTCCCAATCGTCCTTAACTCATTCTCTTACCTTGAAGAGTTTGCCTTCAGCCTTCCCAGTCCTGGAATGGAGGAAGAAAAATTTGGGAGGTATACCTTTTCTGTGTTTGTTTCTCAGACTATTAAAGGGATACTAATTTCTAAACCCAATGTTTTTCTTTCCTGATTCAGATAGAGCATGCAATGTTAAGCAACTTTCTAATTTACTCCTATTATCAATTTTTCTTTGTTCTCTTGCTATCTTTATTTAAAAATCAGGAATTTTATGCTTAGGAGCTGGACCATTTTTGGTTGAGAACCTGGGTTATGCTTGCTTATTGGTGGCTTAAAAGTAGCCACCAAAAACAAGGGCTATCTAGGGTGCTGAACTTAAAATGGACCGGCTAGTAAGCTTTACATTCCTGCTTTTTAAATAAAGATAGCAATAGAACTAAGAAAAATTGATAATAGCAGTAAATTAGAAAAATGTGTATAATTGCATGCTCTATCTGAATCATGAAATAAAAAAATTGGGTTTAGTATCCCTTTAAGTGAAAGTACCTGTAGATACTGAAGCTGGTTAACACAAACTCAACATCACAAACTAAAGTAATTTAAAGGGACACTAAACCCAAAAAATTTCTTTCATGATTCAGGTAGAGAATACAAATGTAAACAACATTACAATTTACTTCTATTATTTATTTTGCTTAATTTTTTAAATATCTCTAGTTGAAGAAAAAGCAATGCACATGGATGAGCCAATCACACAAGGCTTCTAAGTGCAGCAACCAATCAGCAGCTACTGAGCCTATCTAGATATTCTTTTCAGCAAAGAATATCAAGAGAATAAAACAAATTAGATAATATAATTAAATTAGAAAGTTGTTTAATATTGCATGCTCTTTCTAAATCATGAAAGAAAAAATGTGGGTTTCATGTCCCTTTAATAGACTGTTTGGCTTTTATTGTGTAAGTTATATGTCTTATAACAAAAAAGGACAAGTTTTAGCAAGGTTCTCCTAAGCAATGGTGAGTTAGATGTTCCTAGATGTTCCAGTTTATGTTTTTTATACCACTACTATCATGTGTACTCTCTGTTTTTGTCAGCCCTTACTCATGCTGATTCGTATTAGCTGAAATGATATAAAAAAAAAACAACAGCTAGATTACGAGTTTTGAGTGCTATAGGGAAATTAACGACCGCCACAAAAGCATTGTTAATTCACCTCCCTATAGCGCTGCTATTACAAGTTTGTAAAAAGCAGGCTTGTGCGGGAGATATGGTGGCATTAAACTCCATACCGCACTCCATACCCTTTAATTCCTATTGGCTGGTCAGAATTCTATCAGCCAATCGGAATGTAAGGGACGCCATCTTGGATGACGTCACTTAAAGTGAACTTCATTTTCCAGCGACGATCGGAACAAGAGGCTGCTCCGCTCCGGATGTCTTGAAGATGGACCCGCTCTGCGCCGGATGGATGAAGATTGAATGAAAAATTCTGCCTGCTTGGATGAAGACTTCTGCCAGCTTCGATGAGGACTTCTGCCGGCTTGGATGAGGGCTTCGCTGGCTGGATGAGGATGGATGTCTGGTCTTCTAAAACTGTAAGTGGATTATCGGAGGTTAGTGTTAGGTTTTTTTATGTTTAAATCATTTTTATTAATAAATTCTTTGTACATAAGCCAAACAAAAAAGAAAGTTTTCTTCATGAATTATACAAAGATGAAATTATTTCCTCCCATCCGATTTTCCAAAGAAGCAAGGAGTAAACAAATTAACATTTTGGAGGAAAGCAACTTTAACGCAGTCTTACAACCTTTCCCCCATCACCTCCCCATATATCTAAACACCCATCATACCTTTGGGAATTTCACTGTTGGATGCCGTGGACCATGGGAAGATAATCAAGTTACATATTCCAGTAATTGGTCCTTCACCAGTGGATTCACCAATAGAACAGTAGTTTCTAATCTGACTATATGTGGGGTATCATCCATCTATTGAACTGAGGTAAATAGGTTGCCTTACATGTATTTTCAAATAAACATTTAAAACATTACAAATAGTGCAGTTGAATTTCCCTCTCCAGAGTTCCCCCTTCATTGATATAGGGTCTGGCAAAAAGATAGTTATTGGGGGGGAGAAGAGAGGGAAAGCATAGGAGAGGGAGGGGGGGAAGAGGGGAGGGGGGGGGGGAAAGGAAGCATCTCTGCCTCCCAGCGATCCTCCCAGGTCTACTGAGTTTGTTCAGATACAGTGTTCAGAATCCAAATTGTGCATCCTATCTTCCTCTATGGGATGTCGAGTTAATAATCCAGTAATACCATATCCTCTGGAAAGAGGTTCTATTGTTTAACGTGTCTACTGCAGATTCATACATAGTGTAGGTATGGCTGATCTTATTGTATACTTCCGACCATGGGGGCGAGCCCACCTTCCAGTATTTTGCGATACAAACCCTTGTTACTGTACAAAGGATTCTGATGAATGTGTTAATATATCTGTGAAATTTATCTATGTGTTCATGTAGTAGTGCTTGGTGGGCAGTGAGCGTGACCTCCTCCTCTAGTAGTTGGCTAAGCAGTGTGGAGAGCCTCTGCCATGTCCCACGTATCTCCTCACAATCCCACCACATGTGCCTATAGGATCCTAATTCCCCACATCCTCTATAACATAGATTGCTACCATTTGGCTGCATATGGGCCGTCCTCATCGGGGTTAGGTACCATCTAAATATGGTTTTCATCACATTTTCCTTCAGATCCATACTAATTAATCCCCTGTCAGCTTCCTGGATCACTCTCTCCCACTCTTGTATGTCTTTAACCATATCTAAGTCTTTTTCCCATGCTAACATCATCATGGATTTGGCTCTGTTGGGTGGTGTCTGCAGTGCAAGGTATATTTTAGAGATATTGTGTTTAGTTCTCGTAAGGCTTGCGCCACAGATCTCTAATATCGTGGGTTGTCCACTTCTAGGGGCTTTCAAGAAGAGGTGTAAAGATGAGTGTAATTGGAGGTAGATATACCAATGAAGCTTTGTAGGAGCTAGCTTTGACTGCAGCTGAATGAAATAGAGTAACTGACCCCTCTGTATCACGTCCGCCACCCTGTAAAGCCCTTTGTTTTCCCATTTGGCGACTATCACACGAGAGTCACCCGGCATGAGGCATCTAATTGGTGTCAACAAGGAGAGTTCAGGAAATAAGTCTGGTCTTGTAAGTGTCTGTCTCCAGGTTTTTATGATCAGGTCTGAGGTGTATGTTTTAGTGAATTCCTTGTCTGGGGCAACAATGTGTGTGTCCCATAAAATCGAGTCGCTCTCCTCCCATCCCCCCAACTCCATCTCCAGAAACACCCAAGTAGCTTCCTCCGATCTCCTCAGGAGACAAGAGTCTTGGGCCAGTCTGGCGGCTCTATAATATTCTGGGGCACCCACTCCCCCTGCTGCTCTACTTCTGTTTACCACCTGTCTTGCTATTCTGGCCGATTTTGGGCCTCTTATGTAAGCTAATATTTCGGTTTGTAGTTTAATAATATCTGCCCTAACTATTTTGATGGGCAGGGCTCTAAAAAGATATAGAAGGCGTGGAAGTACATTCATTTTAATTAACGCTACTCTTCCCATCCAGGAGAAACCGCACGTTCGCCATTTAACAAGGTCTTTTCTAATCTGGCCAAGAAGCGGGGTATAATTATGTTTATATAGAAGGTGCATCTGTATCGGGAGGTTAATACCTAGGTATTTGATTGTAGTGGGGACCCAACGGAATTCAAAATTGAGTTCAATAATTTTACGCGTATGTGGAGGAATAGCTATCGGGAGAAGTTCACTTTTCTCCATATTAATTTTGTAGCCAGAGATATCTGAAAAGTCGTTTAATAACTTATGTAAATTAGGGAGTGATAATAGAGGTTTGGTAAGTGTAAGCAGGATATCATCCGCGAATAGGGATATTTTATACTCAGAATGAGCCACCCAGACTCCCGAGATGTCCGGGTGATTCCTAATTCTGGCCGCCAGTGGCTCAATACAGAGGGCAAATAATAGGGGTGATAGGGGGCAACCCTGTCTTGTCCCATTTAATATGGGGAAAAGAGCGGATTTGTATCCCCCCGTGGCAACCTGGGCCCGTGGGTTTGAGTATATTGCCCGTAAAGCTTTCAAAAAGGCATCATTAAAACCCAGTTCTTCCATGACCACAAACATATATCTCCAGTCTATTCTGTCAAACGCCTTCTCCGCATCCAGAGATAGAATTAGAGAAGGCGTCCGAGTTTCCCCTAGATGGTGAATTAAATTAATCACCCGCCTCAAATTATCTGGGGCTTCCCTGTTCTGTATAAATCCCACCTGGTCCGGGTGAACCAGGTGCGGCATAATTGATTTAAGACGGTTGGCCAAAATTTTAGTGAATATTTTGAGATCTTGGTTAATTAGTGAGATGGGTCGGTAGTTTTGACATCTCCTGTGATCTTTATTTGGTTTGGGGATAACGACTATCTTCGCATCTAGCAACTCCTGAGGGATTGGGTTACCATCCATGAAGGAATTACAAAATTTGGTTAAATGTGGGACTAGGGCGTTTTTGAAAAGTTTATAATACTCCCCTGGGAACCCGTCAGGGCCAGCTGCTTTCCCTGGTTTTAAGTCTTTGATGGCTTTTGAGACTTCCATAGGGGATATCGGGGTATTAAGGGTAGTCTTTTGTTCTTTCGTCAGTGGTGTCAGATCACATTTATCTAAAAATGTTCTCGTTTGGTGTAAGGTCTCTGTGTTGTGAGTCACTTTTTCACCGTCGTAAAGCTTACCATAGAAATTAGCGAAAGATTCTACTATCTCCCTAGGGTGTGAAGTCAGGGTCCCTTTCTCTGTTTCTATCAGGTCTATGGCCGATGCCCTACATCTCTCTCTTATTTTGTGTGCCATATATCTGTCCGGCTTGTTTGCATAGATAAAGTACTGCGATTTAAGCCTCTGTGCCGCTTTTGCTGCTTGTGAGTTTAATATCATTGCTAGGGATTGTCTTTTGTTCTGGATATTTTGTAGGGCCTCTGGGTTTTTAGTTATTTTATGTTGTCTCTCCAATGCTTCAATCTCTTTATGGAGCTGATCCATGTATGTCCTGCATTTATTAGTAATCTTAGTTTTGAGTTGGATCAGCAATCCTCTAACCACTGCCTTATGGGCTGCCCATGTATACATTGGGTTCGCGGTCGAGTCTGTGTTAATGGACCAAAATTCTGTCGTGTTAGGTTTTTTTAAGGGTTTATTGGGTGGGTTTTATTTTTAGCTTAGGGTTTGGGCACCGTAAAAGAGCTAAATGCCCTTTAATGGCTATTCCCATCCAAATGCCCTTTTCATGGTAATGGTTAGCTTGAGTTTATTTAGATAGGCCTAGATTTGGAGTTTGGCGTTAGCCGTGAAAACCAGCGTTAGAGGCTCCTAACGCTGGTTTTAGGCTAACTCTGGTATTTGGAGTCACTCAAAAAAGGGTCTAACGCTCACTTTTCAGCCGCGACTTTTCCATACCGCAGATCCCCTTACGTAAATTGCGTATCCTATCTTTTCAATGGGATTTTTCTAACTCCGGTATTTAGAGTCGTGTCTGAAGTGAGCGTTAGAAATCTAACGACAAAACTCCAGCCGCAGGAAAAAAGTCAGTAGTTAAGAGCTTTCTGGGCTAACGCCGGTTTATAAAGCTCTTAACTACTGTACTCTAAAGTACACTAACACCCATAAACTACCTATGTACCCCTAAACCGAGGTCCCCCCACATCGCCGCCACCCAATTACATTTTTTTAACCCCTAATCTGCCGACCGCCAACTACGTTATACTTATGTACCCCTAATCTGCTGCCCCTAACACCGCCGACCCCTATATTATATTTATTAACCCCTAACCTGCCCCCCACAACGTCGCCGCCAGCTACCTACACTTATTAACCCCTAATCTGCCGACCGCAAAGCGCCGCCACCTACGTTATCCTTATGTACCCCTAATCTGCTGCCCCTAACACCGCCGACCCCTATATTATATTTATTAACCCCTAATCTGCCCCCCTCAACGTCGCCTCCACCTGCCTACACTTATTAACCCCTAATCTGCCGAGTGGACCGCACCGCTACTATAATAAAGTTATTAACCCCTAATCCGCCTCACTAACCCTATAATAAATAGTATTAACCCCTAATCTGCCCTCCCTAACATCGCCGACACCTAACTTCAATTATTAACCCCTAATCTGCCGACCGGAGCTCACCGCTATTCTAATAAATGTATTAACCCCTAAAGCTAAGTCTAACCCTAACACTAACACCCCCCTAAATTAAATATAATTTTAATCTAACGAAATTAATTAACTCTTATTAAATAAATTAATCCTATTTAAAGCTAAATACTTACCTGTAAAATAAATCCTAATATAGCTACAATATAAATTATAATTACATTGTAGCTATTTCAGGATTAATATTTATTTTACAGGCAACTTTGTAATTATTTTAACCAGGTACAATAGCTATTAAATAGTTAAGAACTATTTAATAGTTACCTAGTTAAAATAATTACAACATTACCTGTAAAATAAATCCTAACCTAAGTTACAATTAAACCGGTAGAAGTCTTCATCCAAGCAGGGCAGAAGAGGTCTTCCATCCGATTGAAGTCTTCATCCAAGCGGGGCAGAAGAGGTCTTCCATCCGATTGAAGTCTTCATCCAGGCGGCATCTTCTATCGACATCCATCTGGAGCGGAGCGGCAGCATCCTGAAGACCTCCGACGCGGAACATCCATCCTGGCCGACGACTGAAAGACGAATGACGGTTCCTTTAAATGATGTCATCCAAGATGGCGTCCCTCGAATTCCGATTGGCTGATAGGATTCTATCAGCCAATCGGAATTAAGGTAGGAATATTCTGATTGGCTGATGGAATCAGCCAATCAGATTTAGCTCGCATTCTATTGGCTGATCGGAACAGCCAATAGAATGCGAGCTCAATCTGATTGGCTGATTGGATCAGCCAATCGGATTGAACTTGATTCTGATTGGCTGATTCCATCAGCCAATCAGAATATTCCTACCTTAATTCCGATTGGCTGATAGAATCCTATCAGCCAATCGGAATTCGAGGGACGCCATCTTGGATGACGTCATTTAAAGGAACCATCATTCGTCGTTCAGTCGTCGGCCAGGATGGATGTTCCGCGTCGGAGGTCTTCAGGATGCTGCCGCTCCGCTCCAGATGGATGTCGATAGAAGATGCCGCCTGGATGAAGACTTAAATCGGATGGAAGATCTCTTCTGCCCCGCTTGGATGAAGACTTCAATCGGATGGAAGACCTCTTCTGCCCCGCTTGGATGAAGACTTCTACCGGATCATGGACATCTTCAGCCCCCCGCTTGGGCTTGGATCAGGACATCGGAGGAGCTCTTCAGGACGGATCGGTGAACCTGGTATGGTGAAGATAAGGTAGGAAGATCTTCAGGGGCTTAGTGTTAGGTTTATTTAAGGGGGGTTTGGGTTAGATTAGGGGTATGTGGGTGGTGGGTTGTAATGTTGGGGGGGTATTGTATGTTTTTTTTACAGGCAAAAGAGCTGAACTTCTTGGGGCATGCCCCGCAAAGGGCCCTGTTCAGGGCTGGTAAGGTAAAAGAGCTTTTAACTTTAGTAATTTAGAATAGGGTAGGGCATTTTTTATTTTGGGGGGCTTTGTTGTTTTATTAGGGGGCTTAGAGTAGGTGTAATTAGTTTAAAATTGTTGTAATATTTTTCTTATGTTTGTAGATATTTTTTTATTTTTTGTAACTTAGTTCTTTTTTATTTTTTGTACTTTAGTTAGTTTATTTCATTGTAGTTATTTGTAGATATTGTATTTAATTAATGTATTGATAGTGTAGTGTTAGGTTTAATTGTAGGTAATTGTAGGTATTTTATTTAATTAATTTAATGATAGTATAGTGTTAGGTTTAATTGTAACTTAGGTTAGGATTTATTTGACAGGTAATTTTGTAATTATTTTAACTAGGTAACTATTAAATAGTTCTTAACTATTTAATAGCTATTGTACCTGGTTAAAATAATTACAAAGTTGCCTGTAAAATAAATATTAATCCTAAAATAGCTACAATGTAATTATAATTTATATTGTAGCTATATTAGTGTTTATTTTACAGGTAAGTATTTAGCTTTAAATAGGAATAATTTATTTAATAAGAGTTAATTAATTTTGTTAGATTAAAATTATATTTAATTTAGGGGGGTGTTAGTGTTAGGGTTAGACTTAGCTTTAGGGGTTAATACATTTATTAGAATAGCGGTGAGCTCCGGTCGGCAGATTAGGGGTTAATAATTGAAGTTAGGTGTCGGCGATGTTAGGGAGGGCAGATTAGGGGTTAATACTATTTATTATAGGGTTAGTGAGGCGGATTAGGGGTTAATAACTTTATTATGGTAGCGCTCAGGTCCGCTTGGCAGATTAGGGGTTAATAAGTGTAGGCAGGTGGAGGCGACGTTGTGGGGGGCAGATTAGGGGTTAATAAATATAATATAGGGGTCGGCGATGTTAGGGCAGCAGATTAGGGGTACATAAGGATAATGTAAGTAGCGGCGGTTTACGGAGCGGCAGATTAGGGGTTAATAACAATATGCAGGGGTCAGCGATAGCGGGGGCGGCAGAATAGGGGTTAATAAGTGTAAGGTTAGGGGTGTTTAGACTCGGGGTACAAGTTAGAGTGTTAGGTGCAGACGTAGGAAGTGTTTCCGCATAGCAAACAATGGGGCTGCGTTAGGAGCTGAACGCGTTTTTTTTGCAGGTGTTAGGTTTTTTTTCAGCTCAAACAGCCCCATTGTTTTCTATGGGGGAATCGTGCACAAGCACGTTTTTGAGGCTGGCCGCTTGCGTAAGCAACTCTGGTATCGAGAGTTGAAGCTGCGTTAAAAATGCTCTACGCTCCTTTTTTGGAGCCTAACGCAGCCTTTATGTAGACTCTCAATACCAGAGTTATGTTTATGGTGCGGCCAGAAAAAAGCCGGCGTTAGCTACGTGGGTCCTTACCGACAAAACTCTAAATCTAGGCCATAGAGTTTTATTTGGGGGGTTTGGTTGGGTGGTTGGTGGGTTTTACTGTTGGGGGGTGTTTGTAATTTCTTATTGCCAGGTAAAAGAGCTGTTATCTTTGGGTAATGCCCCGCAAAAGGCACTTTTAAGAGCTATTGGCAGTTTAGTGTAGGCTAAGGGTTTTATTATTTTGGGGGGGCTTTTTTATTTTGATAGGAGTAATTCATTTTTTTTGATAATGTTGTTTTTTATTTTGTGTAATTAAGTGTTCTTTTTTGTAATTTAGATAATTGTATTTGATTAATTTAATTTATTTGATTTGATTGTAATGGTAGGTTTTAGTGTAAGGCAGGTTAGGTTTTATTTTACAGGTAAATTTGTATTTATTTGTACTAGGTAGTTAGTAAATAGTTAATAACTATTTACTAACTAGTCTACCTAGTTAAAATAAATACAAACTTACCTGAAAAAAAATAAAACCTAAGATAGCTACAATATAATTATTAGTTATATTGTAGATAGCTTAGGGTTTTTTTTACAGGTAAATATGTATTTAGTTTTAAATAGGAATTATTTAGGCAATAATTGTAAGGTGTATTTAGATTTATTTTAATTATATTTAAGTTAGGAGGTGTTAGGGTTAGGGTTAGACTTATGCTTAGGGTTACGTTAGGGTTAGGCTTAGGTTTAAGGGTTAATATATTTATTTAGTGATGTGGGAGGCCAAAGGTCATGAGGTTAATAGTTTAATTTAGTATATTTCGTTGTGGGGGCCTTGCGGTTTAGTGGTTAATAGGTTTATTATAGCGGCGGTGTGTGCGGACGGCAGATTATGGGTTAATAATATTTAAGTAGTTTTTGCGATGCGGGAGGCGACGATGTCGGGGAGCGGTGGAAGAGGGGTTAATACATTTTAATAGTGGCGGCGATGTCCGAAGCGGGTGGGTCTTTAGTTATGAGTTTTATGCTACAGCTTTGTAACGTAAAACTCATAACTACTGACTTTAGATGGCGGTACGGATCTTGTCGATATAGGGTATACTGCTTACTTGGCAAACTCGTAATACCAAAAAGGTGTGCGGTACACCTATACCTACAAGACTTGTAATAGCGGCGTTAGGGAAAAAGCAGCGTTATGAAGCATAACAATGTTTTTTTACTCATAACGCCAAACTCATAATCTAGCTGTAAAAAAACACACTAATTGAGGATTAAGCAAACAAAGAAGCAGATCCTTTCTAGAACCTGCAAAAAGAATTAGTAGAAACATTGGGGCATATTTATGATTGTGCGAGCAGACATGATCTGATATAGCGGATCATGTCCGCTGCACATCGATAAATGCTGACAGCATACGCTCTCTGCATTTATCATTACATTTAACTGCCAGTTAACTGCTGGTGCAATGCTGCCCCCTGCAAATTTGTGGCCGCTATCACGGGGGGTGTCAATCAACCCGATCGTATTTGATCGGGTTGATTTCTGGCGATTTATGTCCATGGCCTCAGAGCAGACGGACAGGTTAAGGAGCAGCGGTCTATAGACTGCTGCTTCATAACCTCTGTCCCCAGTGAGCCTGAAGGCTCGCCGGAAACATGAGGCAACAAGCTCCGTATGGTGCTTGATAAATATGCCCCAGAATATCAAATTTATTTGTGCAAACCAAAAACACATTTACTGAAGATTTTTTAAAGATGTAAAACTATATTCAAGAGCAAATTGTATTTACTTAACAATGCCTAAAATAACAATGTATATGTCTTAAAACAATATACATAGGGGTAGATTTAACAAATGTCGGATTAACATGATCCGCTGTAGCCAGGGCCGGATTGGCCTACCAGGATACCAGGAGATTTCCCGGTGGGCTGCAGCAGCTGGGGCTGGAAAGCTACAATTTAAAGGGTTGACTAATGGATGCAACTGGGTTGTAGGGTGCATATACAAGATCAATCTGACATTTTTATTTAATACAAAGTAATATAATTTAATTCTGAAAAAAATATTGGGGAAGGAGTGTCCCAGTAATCCCCTTTGAGAAAAATGGGGCATGTGCAGATACAGATTCAACAGAAAATAGAGCTGGTCTTTACATTTTTCCAGGGCTGCTTTTTATTCCCAGTCCGGCCCTGGCTGTAGCAGATCATGCCCGCCTGACATCGCTAAATGACGACAGCATACACTGTCAGCATTTAACATTGCACAAGCATTTCTTATGAAATGCTTGTGCAATGCCGCCCCCTGCACATTCGCGGACAATCAGCCGCTAGCAGGGGGTGTCAATCATCCCAATCAGATCAGGATGATTGCTGTCCGCCACCTCTGAGGTGGAGGATGAGCTAAGGAGCAGTGGTCTTACGACTGCTGCTTCTTAACTTAAGTTTCCCGAAAGCCTGAAGGCTCATGCAGAAACAGCAGCATACGCTGCATAATATTAAATATAACCCATAGTATCAACCAAAAATTTCCATTCAAATAGTCCAAGCTTTCTTCTGAAGATTCTCTCCAATTGCTCTTTAAAATAGTGCCTAAAAATGAATATAATACACAAAAAGTGACAATGTGCAGTTAGTTAACTGAAAACCAGAAGATACTCTGCTTAAACTGCACTCACAGGATAGAAAATGTCACAGGTGATGAATCAACCACACAGGTTCTTCACCAAACTCTCTATGGTTTTCTTTTGCAGGCACTGTTCTGAAGATTATATGGAGACAATCATGGACTCTTTGGGGTAGATTTATCATAGCCCCTCTGTGAGTCCCTTTACTGGCTCCCCATTCACAGCAGAATTAAATTCAAAATTCTCACTCTGACCTACAAAGCCCTGATCAATGCTGCCCCCCCCCAACCTGTCCTCACTCATCAACACATATACTCCAGCCCGTCCTCTAAGATCCAACAACGATCTACTACTTGCCTCTTCTACCATCACCTCCTCCCATGCTAGACTACAGGACTTCTCTTGTGTGGCACCAACCCTCTGGAATGCACTTCCTCGAGCTGTCAGACTTTCCCCCAAACTCTCCTATTTTAAACGCTCCCTAAATACTTTCTTGTTCAGGGAAGCCTATCACCAAAATCAGTAACTAATGAATTAAACTTGCCTAATAGTTGCCCTGATCTAACTCTAAACTAACATTATTACCGACTTTGCAGTCCCCACCTCCTGTTTCTCACCCTCTTTCCCATTTAGATTGTAAATTCAAATAGGAACAGGGCTCCCAATTCCCCCTGTATTTGTTTTTTTTTAAATTTTGTGGTGTCTCATATTGTACTGTCCTTTTATATTTGTTACCCATGGACTGCGCTGCGGAATCTGTTGGTGCTTTATAAATAAATAATAATAATAATAGTGCGAGCAGACATGATACAATGTAGCGGATCATGTCCGCTGCACATCGATAAATGCAGATAGCATACGCTATCAGCATTTATCATTGCACCAGCAGTTCTTGTGAAATGATTATGCAATGCCAACCCCTGTACATTCGCGGCCAATCAGCCACTAAAAAGGTGTGTCAATCATCCCAATCAGATGAGGATGATTGCTGTCCACCACCTCTGAGGTGGAGGATGAGCTAAGGAGCAGCGGTCATATGACCGCTGCTTCTTAACTTATGTTTCCAGCGAGCCTGAAGGTTCACGCAGAAACAGCAGCATACGCTGCATAATAAATATACCCCATAGCATCAACCAAAAATTTCCATTCAAATAGTCCAAGCTTTCTCCTGAAGATTCTCTCCAAGTTCCTAAAAATGAAAATAATATACAAAAAGTGCCAATGTGCAGTTATGTAATTGAAAACCAGAGGATACTCTGCTTAAACTGCACTCACAGGATAGAAAATGTCACAGGCGATGAATCAACCACACAGGTTCTTTACCAAATTCTCTATTGTTTTCTTTTGCAGGCATTGTTCTGAAGAATATATGAAGACAATCTTGGACTCTTAGGGGTAGATTTATCATAGCCCTTCTGTGAGTCCCTTCACTGGCTCCCCATTGACAGCAGAATTAAATTCAAAAGTCTCACTCTGACCTACAAAGCCCTTACCAATGCAGCCTCCCCCCTACCTGTCCTCACTCATCAACACATATACTCCAGCCCGTCCCCTAAGATCCAACAATGATCTACTCCTTGCCTCTTCTACCATCAAGTCCTCCCATGCTAGACTACAGGACTTCTCTTGTGTGGCACCAACCCTCTGGAACGAACTTCCTCGAGCTGTCAGACTTTCCCCCAACCTCTCCTCCTTTAAACGCTCCCTAAAGATTTTCTTGTTCAGGGAAGCCTATAACCAAAATCAGTAACTAATGAAGTTGCCCTGATCTACATTATTCCCACCTTTGCAGTTCCCACCTCCTGTTTCTCCCCCTCCTACCCATTTAGATTGTAAGTTCAAACGGGAACAGGGCTCCCAAGTCCCCCTGTATTTGTTTTTTAAATTTTGTCTGGTGTCTCATATTGTACTGTCCTTTTATCTTTGTTACCCATGGACAACGCTGCGGAATCTGTTGGCGATATATAAATAAAGAAGAAGAATAATAATAATGCAAGCGGACATGATACGATGTAGCGTATCATGTCCTCTTCACATCGATAAATGCAGACAGCATAGGCTGTCGGCATTTATCATTGCACCAGCAGTTCTTGTGCAATGCCGTCCCCTGCAGATTCGCAGCCAATTGGCTGCTAGCAGGGGGTGTTTCGATTCGATCGGGCTCATTTCTGTCTGCTGCCTCAGAGCAGGCGGACAAGTTATGGAGCAGCGCAGAAACAGGGGCATCAAGCTCCATACGAAGCTTGATATATCGGCCCCCTAGAATGGAGATTTTTGGCTGTTGCTTTTTATATTGTTTCAAGACAAATGAGTTGTTATTTTAGGCATTTTAAAATAAATCCAATGTGTTCTTTATACAGTTTACTATCTTTTAAGGGATCTTCAACAAATGTGTTTTTAGTTTGTGCAAACACATTTGATATATTTGCTTTATTAGCTGAAATGGACATTACGCAAAATATAAAATGACCAGCACATTATTGCAAAGTTTTATTATTTGAATGTCTCCCTGAGGGAAGAGACCCAAAAGGAGTATCTCACTCTGCTGCTTAAATCCATCCAAGTCTACATAGTTCTTCAAAAAGCAGTAAGAAAGAATATATCTGCCCTGGTAAATATTTACATTAATAATTATAGTATAACCAATATTTTTCACAGAATACATAAATTTTTCACATAAAGAAATACAATTTTAAAATAGTTTTGAAAAACAGGTTCTTAAACTTAAAACACTTTCATGATTCAGGTAGAACATGCAATTTTAAGCAACTTTCTAATTTACTTCTATTTTCCATTTTTCTTTGTTCTCTTGATATCTTTATTTGAATTTATACTTAGTAGCCGACCCATTTTTTGGTTCAGCACCTGGGTAGCGCTTGCTGATTGGTATCTACATTTAGACACCAATCAGAAACTGTTACTCAGGGGCTGAACCAAAAATGGGCTGGCTCCTATGCTCATATTCTTGCTTTTTCAAATAGAGATAGCAAGAGAATGAAGAAAAAATGAAAATATTAGTAAATTAGAAAGTTGCTTAAAATTGCCTGCTCTATTTGAATCATGAAAGTTTAATTTTGACTAGACTATTCCTTTAAAACTAAAAGTTCATTTTTTATAGTGGTATTTAATTCAGAACCATCTTTTTAAATAGGATAAAATAGTTTAAAATTATTTCATTTGGAGTAGTCGGCCACGAGTTAGCTCCAAAATACCTAAGCTGACCTGACGAACATCAACAGGAGAGAAGGAGGCACAAAACGGAGGCTATGTGAGCGCATTAGACTCGCTGGATGACCGCAAAAACTGGGTGAAAGATACAGAAGCGCTCTGAATATCGAATGCGCAACACACGAGCCACCAGGCATATAATAGGCACCTAGGCCATAACAACACCCCTTGATTGGAATCTGCTGCAGCAGAGACTACCGGACCTGGAAGAAGCCATCAGGCTTGGCAGTAAATTACCACATCTCTATAAAGGGGGGACGCGAACGACTAGAGAAGCAGGTAAAACCCATCCGGGCTGCATAACAATCCAAAAGCTGGCCCATTAAGCTGAAACACTGGACAAAGTTCCTAAGGCCTTAACACATACACCCTGGCTGTAAACACATGCTATCACAGAGATATGCAGGGGGTTCCTCACCTTCTAGAAGCTAAGTCACAAACATAATAAGAATAAAAAAGTCCGTACTTACCACACTGTGGCAGAGCTTTGGGCTTTGTAATTGTAACAGGTGTGTGACAGTTCGTTAGTATTTCCATTTTTTACAAGTTGCTCTTTACTAAAATTCTTGAGAAGGTTATCTAGTAAATAGAATGTATGATTCCCAAGTAAAAACTTCAGTGAGTGTTTCATTTTTAAATATAGGTAATAACTCATGGCTTTGAGTAGTACCTATATTTACTATGAGATTGATGTAATAGTCAAAATATCTAAAATAAAAAGAACCTTTGAACCCTGGCAGCAATTGGTAGTTCAATTTAGGCAGAAATGACTACAAAACTGAAATATTCTCATTGCAATGTTATAAGGCGGGAAGCGGCACAAAAAATAATTAAAAACAGAACTGAATAATGAAATTCGGCTTACCAGTTCTGATAAGAAGAAGTTTGTAACTTTGAAGAGAGAGTTCTCGGTTTGCAGAGGTTCTGTAATGAGGAGAGAGCAGGAAGCCTGAACGCTGTGGAAGAAGCTGTTGGCTGTGCTGTGAGACACTGCAGGAGCGGCTCGTAGGAGTGACGTCACTCGGTAGCTGGGGAGAGAGAAGCAGCTGATTTCAGGTAAGCGTAGAAGCAGCTGAGGGAGACTTTGATTCCACAGAAGTTATAATCCGGTAGTATGTGAGACCAAGCTGGGTGGATAGGCAGTCAGCGTGACACCAACAGCCACAAGCGCAAAGCAGGTTAGCAGGTAGTGAGGAGATCAAAGCTTCAACACGAAGTAATGCAGAAACAGGCTGGATACAATAATACCAAGCATTGGTATGAGGTATTCAGCGTAATATATGCGCTTTAAAAGGAAACCTCCCCTTAAAGGGGTATTATGTTACAGTAATATTACCCCAACAAAACCTATATGCCCCCTCTGAAACTCTGATCGAATGGTATATAAAAACGCCTTACAAAACAGCTAAGCTGCAGAACACATTTACACTTCTAAGATTTGAATGATAGTTGTGGAGTACAGCTATTATACCACACTGGCCTTTCACTTATAAAAAATTATAGGGAATACATTACTTGATCCCAACTTCGTATTTACCATGCACAGCTAGTAGAGCAACACACATGACATCCAAATGCCTAACAAAAGCGGATAAAGCTATGAAAACAAATACATCATCAATTAGCAAGATTCATATTTCAAGGCAAATACAATGAAATCTCCGGCCTCGCCTCAATCTGACAACAGCTGATGACTACTAGGCAATTGCAACAACAAAACTTTGAAATCACTCATCTACAGGCACAAATCGAAGATTTAGACAACCGTGGTAGGCTCCAAAATCTGAGAATCAGAGGGATATCGGAAACCATTCTCCCAGCCGTGCTACCACAGCATATACAAGACTTATTCTGCCTATTATTAGACAGTGAAGTAGAAGCTAACATTTCAGTAGATAGAGTGCATAGAGCACTGAGGCCTAGACTACCAACCTCAGCTCCACCGAGAGACATTATTCTGAGATGCCATAGCTACTAAGACAAGGAACAAATACTAGTAGCTGCTAGGAAAAAGATCACCCATTAAATTTAACGGGGACACTATACAAATATACACTGATCTTAGCCCTCTCACACTGGCCAAAAGAAAAGAAGTTGGTTTCCTGACAAAATCTGCGAGAGCATTGGTTTCCCCATCACTGGGGGTTCCCTTTCTCCATAAAGGTTATGAAGAATAACAAAGAAACTATATACAGAGAACTGGAGGACTTGGAACAATTTTGTTCTCAACTATGTATCACTTTGCCGAATCTACCACAGTCAGAAGTTTGGGAAGCTAAACCTCAACATTAAAAAAATCTGCAAGCAAAGCCACAGCGCCAACAGTGGACCACAGTGTCCAAAAGACGAAAGACCATATCAACTGCACCCAGAAGCCCAATCACACTCACCAAGGACCAGCCTTGAAAAGGTTGTCTGAAAGCAAACCTTTACAACCGAAGGCCATCCAGGCCGAACCCTAAAGTGCAGCCTATTCACATAAGAATAACTGTCTCTACCTTAAATGTTGGAACTGTTGTATTATACTGACATTATAATAAATATCTGATAATAGACAACTTACTCCCCCCTCCTCTCCCCAGGGCCTAGATCCCTATCCAAATTAAAGACACACTATCCCTGAGACTTAAGGAGAATTCAAAGCAGTATTACTATACTGCTTAACCCCCACCCTACATTAGTTTTATCTATTGAGACCCACTTGGGATCTAGTTTGTTGAACTGTTATGTTGCTAGATGTTTTATAAGTTATACATGGTTTAATTATGTTTTGCTCACTTTTCATAGAAGTGCCAGTGAAGTACCTGTCTTATGTTGTATACCCCCTGATGTGCCGTCCTGCTCTCCTTTTACCCTGTATATTGGTGTCAGAGATATTCTGCAAATTAAATCATCTAACCCATATGGTAAGACTCACCATACACCCTTGTCTACAGTATCTCATACATTAGTATATTATGGATAACAGAAAATTACACATTTTATCTCAAAATGACAAAGGCCTTAACTCCCCCAACAAAAGATCCAGAGTTGAGATGGTTCGCCAAACAAAAAGAATCTATAGTCTTTATTCAAGAGACTCATTTTACTAAATTAAAATAACCCAAATTCACGTCTAAGGAATTCCCAACAGGATTTTTAAACTCTAACGATAAAAAAAAGAATGGGGTGGGAATTCTAATACACCAAAACACACCTTTCCAGCAATTATCTAACACCACCGATTCTGAAGGGTGTATCATAATTGTAGTAGGCCTATTACATAATAGACCAGTTACACTGGTTAATGTTTATGCCCCGAACTCTAACAGAACCCCCTTTTTCAAAAAACGACTCTCAATGATACTAGAAGCAAGAAAAGGTACACTAATACTTGTAGGAGACCTCAATGTGACTATGGACCCTGTATTGGACTCCTTTTCCCTACACACACAACCCACCACAGTCCCCCAAACTCTGTTTTAGAAGGTTTTAAGCAATTAGGCCTGATTTACGTGTGGAGAATCCAACACCCCATACAACGCAACTATACATTTTACTTGCACCCATGGTCCATATACACTAGAATAGACTATCTGTTTGTGGATCAATCCAGTTTATCACTAGTTACGGAATCAGACATAGGCCCTACGGTGTGGGCTGACCACTTGATGATATCTATAGAAATGGAGTGGCTGGATACTCCGGTAAACCCGTTTATTTGGAAAATAGATGATTACCTCCTCCAAACCCCAATAGTACAATATTTAACATCTGCTATCAAGGAATACTTTCAATTTAACACAACACCAGACACGTTCCCTAGAACAATATGGGAAGCTCACAAAGCGGTTATAAGGGGAGGGTGCATTAAACATAAAGCCTTTCTTAAAAGAACATATAATGCAAAGTTACAATCCTTAACAAACTCACTGCACCAACTAGAGCTCCAACATAAAAATTCCCCTTTGGATAAAAATATTTTAAAATCTATAACCAATACCAGAAGGGGACTTAAACTCTGTTTTACTCAAGGAAGCTCAAAGGAAGGCCCTCCTACTCAGAAAGACATTCTTCTATGAGGGAAATAGCGTTGGACCTTACTTAGCTAGAGCCTTAGGCCTAGATTTGGAGTTCGGCGGTAAAAGGGCTGTTAACGCTCCGCGGGCTTTTTTCTGGCCGCACCATAAATTTAACTCTGGTATCGAGAGTTAAAACAAATGCTGCGTTAGGCTCCAAAAAAGGAGCGTAGAGCATTTTTACCGCAAATGCAACTCTCGATACCAGAGTTGCTTACGGACGCGGCCGGCCTCAAAAACGTGCTCGTGCACGATTCCCCCATAGGAAACAATGGGGCTGTTTGAGCTGAAAAAAAACCTAACACCTGCAAAAAAGCAGCGTTCAGCTCCTAACGCAGCCCCATTGTTTCCTATGGGGAAACACTTCCTACGTCTGCACCTAACACTCTAACATGTACCCCGAGTCTAAACACCCCTAACCTTACACTTATTAACCCCTATTCTGCCGCCCCCGCTATCGCTGACTCCTGTATATTATTTTTAACCCCTAATCTGCCGCTCCGTAAACCGCCGCAACCTACGTTATCCCTATGTACCCCTAATCTGCTGCCCTAACATCGCCGACCCCTATGTTATATTTAATAACCCCTAATCTGCCCCCCACAACGTCGCCGACACCTACCTACACTTATTAACCCCTAATCTGCCGAGCGGACCTGAGCGCTACTATAATAAAGTTATTAACCCCTAATCCGCCTCACTAACCCTATCATAAATAGTATTAACCCCTAATCTGCCCTCCCTAACATCGCCGACACCTACCTTCAATTATTAACCCCTAAACTTCCGATCGGAGCTCACCGCTATTCTAATAAATGTATTAACCCCTAAAGCTAAGTCTAACCCTAACACTAACACCCCCCTAAGTTAAATATAATTTTTATCTAACGAAATAAATTAACTCTTATTAAATAAATGATTCCTATTTAAAGCTAAATACTTACCTGTAAAATAAATCCTAATATAGCTTCAATATAAATTATAATTATATTATAGCTATTTTAGGATTAATATTTATTTTACAGGCAACTTTGTAATTATTTTAACCAGGTACAATAGCTATTAAATAGTTAAGAACTATTTAATAGTTACCTAGTTAAAATAATAACAAATTTACCTGTAAAATAAATCCTAACCTAAGATATAATTAAACCTAACACTACCCTATCAATAAAATAATTAAATAAACTACCTACAATTACCTACAATTAACCTAACACTACACTATCAATAAATTAATTAAATACAATTGCTACAAATAAATACAATTAAATAAACTAGCTAAAGTACAAAAAATAAAAAAGAACTAAGTTACAGAAAATAAAAAAATATTTACAAACATAATAAAAATATTACAACAATTTTAAACTAATTACACCTACTCTAAGCCCCCTAATAAAATAACAAAGCCCCCCAAAATAAAAAATTCCCTACCCTATTCTAAATTAAAAAAGTTACAAGCTCTTTTACCTTACCAGCCCTGAACAGGGCCCTTTGCGGGGCATGCCCCAAGAATTTCAGCTCTTTTGCCTGTAAAAAAAACCATACAATACCCCCCCCCAACATTACAACCCACCACCCACATACCCCTAATCTAACCCAAACCCCCCTTAAATAAACCTAACACTAATCCCCTGAAGATCTTCCTACCTTGTCTTCACCATCCAGGTATCACCGATCCGTCCTGGCTCCAAGATCTTCATCCAACCCAAGCGGGGGTTGGCGATCCATAATCCGGTGCTCCAAAGTCTTCCTCCTATCCGGCAAGAAGAGGACATCCGGACCGGCAAACATCTTCTCCAAGCGGCATCTTCGATCTTCTTCCATCCGGTGCGGAGCGGGTCCATCTTGAAGCAGGCGACGCGGATCCATCCTCTTCTTCCGATGTCTCCCGACTAATGACGGTTCCTTTAAGGGACGTCATCCAAGATGGCGTCCCTCGAATTCCGATTGGCTGATAGGATTCTATCAGCCAATCGGAATTAAGGTAGGAATTTTCTGATTGGCTGATGGAATCAGCCAATCAGAATCAAGTTCAATCCGATTGGCTGATCCAATCAGCCAATCAGATTGAGCTCGCATTCTATTGGCTGTTCCGATCAGCCAACAGAATGCGAGCTCAATCTGATTGGCTGATGGGATCGGCCAATCGGATTGAACTTGATTCTGATTGGCTGATTCCATCAGCCAATCAGAAAATTCCTACCTTAATTCCGATTGGCTGATAGAATCCTATCAGCCAATCGGAATTCGAGGGACGCCATCTTGGATGACGTCCCTTAAAGGAACCGTCATTAGTCGGGAGACATCGGACAAAGAGGATGGATCCGCGTTGCCTGCTTCAAGATGGACCCGCTCCGCACCGGATGGAAGAAGATCGAAGATGCCGCTTGGAGAAGATGTTTGCCGGTCCGGATGTCCTCTTCTTGCCGGATAGGAGGAAGACTTTGGAGCACCGGATTATGGATCGCCAACCCCCGCTTGGGTTGGATGAAGATCTTGGAGCCAGGACGGATCGGTGATACCTGGATGGTGAAGACAAGGTAGGAAGATCTTCAGGGGATTAGTGTTAGGTTTATTTAAGGGGGGTTTGGGTTAGATTAGGGGTATGTGGGTGGTGGGTTGTAATGTTGGGGGGGGGTATTGTATGTTTTTTTTTACAGGCAAAAGAGCTGAAATTCTTGGGGCATGCCCCGCAAAGGGCCCTGTTCAGGGCTGGTAAGGTAAAAGAGCTTGTAACTTTTTTAATTTAGAATAGGGTAGGGAATTTTTTATTTTGGGGGGCTTTGTTATTTTATTAGGGGGCTTAGAGTAGGTGTAATTAGTTTAAAATTGTTGTAATATTTTTATTATGTTTGTAAATATTTTTTTATTTTCTGTAACTTAGTTCTTTTTTATTTTTTGTACTTTAGCTAGTTTATTTAATTGTATTTATTTGTAGGAATTGTGTTTAATTAATTTATTGATAGTGTAGTGTTAGGTTAATTGTAGGTAATTGTAGGTAGTTTATTTAATTATTTTATTGATAGGGTAGTGTTAGGTTTAATTATATCTTAGGTTAGGATTTATTTTACAGGTAAATTTGTTATTATTTTAACTAGGTAACTATTAAATAGTTCTTAACTATTTAATAGCTATTGTACCTGGTTAAAATAATTACAAAGTTACCTGTAAAATAAATATTAATCCTAAAATAGCTATAATATAATTATAATTTATATTGTAGCTATATTAGGATTTATTTTACAGGTAAGTATTTAGCTTTAAATAGGAATAAGTTATTTAATAAGAGTTAATTAATTTCGTTAGATAAAACTTATATTTAACTTAGGGGGGTGTTAGTGTTAGGGTTAGACTTAGCTTTAGGGGTTAATACATTTATTAGAATAGCGGTGAGCTCCGGTCGGCAGATTAGGGGTTAATAATTGAAGTTAGGTGTCGGCGACGTTGAGGGGGGCAGATTAGGGGTTAATAAATATAATATAGGGGTCGGCGATGTTAGGGGTATCAGATTAGGGGTACATAGGGATAACGTAGGTGGCGGCGATTTGCGGTCTGAAGATTAGGGGTTAATTATTTTAAGTAGCTTGCGGCGACGTTGTGTGGGGCAAGTTAGGGGTTAATAAATATAATATAGGGGTCGGCGGGGTTAGGGGCAGCAGATTAGGGGTACATAAGGATAACGTAGGTGGCGGTCGGCAGATTAGGGGTTAAAAATTTTAATCGAGTGGCGGCGATGTGGGGGGACCTCGGTTTAGGGGTACATAGGTAGTTTATGGGTGTTAGTGTACTTTAGGGTACAGTAGTTAAGAGCTTTATAAACCGGCGTTAGCCAGAAAGCTCTTAACTCCTGCTATTTTCAGGCGGCTGGAATCTTGTCGTTAGAGCTCTAACGCTCACTGCAGAAACGACTCTAAATACCAGCGTTAGGAAGATCCCATTGAAAAGATAGGCTACGCAAATGGCGTAGGGGGATCTGCGGTATGGAAAAGTCGCGGCTGAAAAGTGAGCGTTAGACCCTTTCCTGACTGACTCCAAATACCAGCGGGCGGCCAAAACCAGCGTTAGGAGCCTCTAACGCTGGTTTTGACGGCTACCGCCGAACTCTAAATCTAGGCCTTAAAAAGCAAAACTGCCCTGACACATATACACAGATTAAAGGTAGACACTAATACCTATACTTACAATAGTAAAGATATAGCCAACAAATTTAGTGACTTCTACAAGAAACAGTCACTCTACAGATATGATCAAATACATTGAGAAAGCGACTTTGAACAGAATCCTGTAAGATAAAGCTAAGATAAAGCTAAAAAGATAGAGGAACCTATAGCATTAACGGAAGTCCATAAGGCCATGTCAAATCTCACTTCAGGTAAAAGCCCTGGGAAGGACGGATACACTAATCTTTACTATAAAATCTTCAAAGATACACTGGTTCCACACTTGTTGCTGCAGACATGTTAGAGGCACATATTACGGTGATACCAAAACCCAATAAATCACCTGAACAACCAGGCAGCTACAGGCCTATCTCCCTGTTAAATACAGACATAAAAATCTTTAGTAAAATATTAGCCAGCCGCATTAATATGATATTAAATGACATAATCCATACAGACCAAGTCGATTTTGTGCCAGGCCACAAAGCTAGGGATAATACTAACAGAATATGCTAAAAAACATAAACTCAGTACTTATAGCCACCATCGCGGAAAAGGCTTTCGATCTGACAAATTGGAATTTCCTCAAAGCTACCCTAGAAGCATTTGGTTTTGGCCCCAACATGATTAACCGGATATTTAGTTTATATACACAACCTAATGCAAAAGTAAAAGCTAATGGAATGCTGTCAGACAGTTTCTTAATTTGAAACGGAATAAGGCAAGGCTGCCCGCTATCCCATATCCTGTTCATCCTCACAATGGAAATCCTAGCATCCTAAATTCGCTTGAATAAAGAGATAAAGGGTATAACCATAGGCCCACATGAGTTCAAAATAGCAATGTATGTGGATGATGTACTCTTCTCAATCTCTTCCCCACAGATATCAATAGCTTCAGTCTTACAAGAATTAAATAACTTTAGCCGCAACTCTAATTTCCTTATAAACAAGGATAAGTCAAAAATGTTAAATATTTCCCTACCCCAGACAGACTTCCAATCCATCACAGCTACCAGCAGCCTTCGTCCACAAAAAAGACCATTATGTATCTAGAAATCTACCTGTCGCCTTCACCAACATCACTGTTTGAAGAAAATTATACTGCTCTCCTAAACAATGCACAAACTGACCTTAAGAACTGGGCTAGCAAGCCACTATCTTGGTGGGGTCACAGTCAGTCGATAAAAATGACTACCCTCCCAAGTATATTGTATAATCTACAAGCTCTCCCCACACATCTTCCAAAATGGTACTTAAACACCTACAAAATCACTTTAATACATTTATATGGGGTAAAAGAAAACCTAGAGTCAGAAAAGACACACTATATAAACCGACTGATAACGGAGGACTGGGACTACCATGTATTGAATACTACTATAAAGCAGTGACTCTACAAAGAGTCCTGGATTGGCATGGGACAAGAGAAATCAAAGCATGGGTATTAATAGATTTGAACATACTAAAATTCCCTATAGTAGGTGCTCTCTGCTTGGTGTCGAATGAGCTTCGGCCCCCACAATGCCACTTTTTGGACATTCATAAACACATGTTTAAAGGTTTGGACAATATTATACTAACAAAGCCCTATATCTCAACAGGTAGATCCCCGTTATTCCCAATAGTTTTGAACACCAAAATGATAGGAGGATTAGATAATAGGTTTAAACAATTAACAGAATGGGGCTATACTATACCCCTAATTAGATTTGTAGAAAAAGGCTCGCTAATAGACAGGGATAAATGAAAGGAAATAGCCGATGGCAGATTCTCCAACTTGCTAAAATACGCTCAACTCCAACATTTTATTCACACTTCACCGCACAAAATAGATCTCCTATGGCCACTAACCCAATTCGAAACATTATGTGATAAAGGCAAGCCAACAAAAAGCCCTCTCTCCCTGTCTCGTAAACTTCTCCTTACAGATTTACAAACCAAGTTGCCACCTTATGCAGCTCCTCTTCTACATTCTGAACTGGGACATTTCACCTAATAAATGCGGGATTTACAAAAACTCACTACAGCTCCCCCTAATCCAACCAGGCATAGAAGCAAAGATTGCAGAATCCAATGCAATACCTGATATCTGAAATGTCCCAGTTCAGAATATTTTCAAGAAAAGATACAGAGAGAAAAAAGCAGGTAATGTCCCTTTAAATACTGTATTATTCATTTTTATCTGTAAAGCGCAGGAGGCACAGATGCCACAATATGCAAACAAGTATATACATATGTGTTTGGTTTTAAAGTTTCGCTGTGTGTGTTTCTCTTATGTTAAATAAATGTCTACAGGAACATAGTTTACAGGGAGTGCAGAATTATTAGGCAAGTTGTATTTTTGAGGATTAATTTTATTATTGAACCCAAAAAACTCATTGATATCAAAGCTGAATAGTTTTGGAAGTAGTTTTTAGTTTGTTTTTAGTTATAGCTATTTTAGGGGGATATCTGTGTGTGCAGGTGACTATTACTGTGCATAATTGTTAGGCAACTTAACAAAAAACAAATATATACCCATTTCAATTATTTATTTTTACCAGTGAAACCAATATAACATCTCAACATTCACAAATATACATTTCTGACATTCAAAAACAAAACAAAAACAAATCAGTGACCAATATAGCCACCTTTCTTTGCAAGGACACTCAAAAGCCTGCCATCCATGGATTCTGTCAGTGTTTTGATCTGTTCACCATCAACATTGCGTGCAGCAGCAACCACAGCCTCCCAGACACTGTTCAGAGAGGTGTACTGTTTTCCCTCCTTGTAAATCTCACATTTGATGATGGACCACAGGTTCTCAATGGTTCAGATCAGGTGAACAAGGAGGCCATGTCATTAGATTTTCTTCTTTTATACCCTTTCTTGCAAGCCACGCTGTGGAGTACTTGGACACGTGTGATGGAGCATTGTCCTGCATGAAAATCATGTTTTTCTTGAAGGATGCAGACTTCTTCCTGTACCACTGCTTGAAGAAGGTGTCTTCCAGAAACTGGCAGTAGGACTGGGAGTTGAGCTTGACTCCATCCTCAACCCGAAAAGGCCCCACAAGCTCATCTTTGATGATACCAGCCCAAACCAGTACTCCACCTCCACCTTGCTGGCGTCTGAGTCGGACTGGAGCTCTCTGCCCTTTAACAATCCAGCCACAGGCCCATCCATCTGGCCCATCAAGACTCACTCTCATTTCATCAGTCCATAAAACCTTAGAAAAATCAGTCTTGAGATATTTCTTGGCCCAGTCTTGACGTTTCAGCTTGTGTGTCTTGTTCAGTGGTGGTCGTCTTTCAGCCTTTCTTACCTTGGCCATGTCTCTGAGTATTGCACACCTTGTGCTTTTGGGCACTCCAGTGATGTTGCAGCTCTGAAATATAGCCAAACTGGTGGCAAGTGGCATCTTGGCAGCTGCACGCTCGACTTTTCTCAGTTCATGGGCAGTTATTTTGCGCCTTGGATTTTCCACACACTTCTTGCGACCCTGTTGACTATTTTGAATGAAACGCTTGATTGTTCGATGATCACGCTTCAGAAGCTTTGCAATTTTAAGAGTGCTGCATCCCTCTGCAAGATATCTCACTATTTTTGACTTTTCTGAGCCTGTCAAGTCCTTCTTTTGACCCATTTTGCCAAAGGAAAGGAAGTTGCCTAATAATTATGCACACCTGATATAGGGTGTTGATGTCATTAGACCACACCCTTCTCATTACAGAGATGCACATCACCTAATATGCTTAATTGGTAGTAGGCTTTCGAGCCTATACAGCTTGGAGTAAGACAACATGCATAAAGAGGATGATGTGGTCAAAATACTCATTTGCCTAATAATTCTGCACTCCCTGTATTGTGAAGGTAAAACACACATAGAAAAACTATAATCTAGTCAATTATTTAGCCTTCTTCTAAAAATGGCCACTTCCACCCATGAAAACAGCAGCCTTATTATAATATTGCTCACACCTCTGGACAACATTTGTGAGACAGACTCCCAAGACAATTATATTATAGGACAGGAGGTAAAAAAAAAAAACTGTGACTAACACAAGAAAATTGGAACAGCAGGCAAATATGCGGTAGTTATTTTAAGGGTTAAATTGCAGTTGGGGTAATGTTTAGGTTCAGGGTGAAGCAGAGGGTGAGAGCTAAGGTGATTACAGTTCAGGTTAAGCCCCTGTTAACCAATGCACTGCAGCAAAAGTGATTTTTGCTGCAGTCATAATGTAGCTAATGAAAGGAGAATAGAATAGATATTTATTCTGCAGAAGCTATCCCAGTATGATGTATTTTTATGTGATATTAATGAATATACAAATGAGATCCCTCTAGATCTGAGATTTCATTAATGGCACTATCACATGTGAAAATAAATGCCCCAAACCATCTCTTTTAAAGCTTTCATGTCCATCAAAGTAGCTGGCAATTCAGGTAAATCACTATTTCACAGCTATATGTAGGGTTTTCCAACAGGTTACACTAACGATAAATCTTTCTGGCTAATACACTCAGATCTAACGTAATTATTAACTGGGATTTATAGGATTCTGTGCTCCTGGCAGGCAAGAACAGGACATGTTTTATAATACAGTAGTTTACCATGGCCATAAAGGATTCCCAAACAATCTTTTTTACTCAAATATGCAGTGAGAGAAATAAAAAACACAGGGCCAGATTACAAGTGGCACGCTAACAGTTACGCATGAGCGGAAAGGGGTTTATCGTGTGTGTTTGCGCACATCGGGTTGAGTGCTCATATTACTAATTGAAAGTAAACGTGAATGCATTAGCGCAATCCCGATTTACGTTAGGATGATTACCACGTTCTCAGTGCTCTGGTTAAATGGACATTATACTAAAATTGTAACCTACATGATTATGAACTTTCATATATAAGAGTAATTTTGCAATGAAAACTGCAAGTTTATTTTGTCAAATTAGTATTTTGTATTAGTATTTTAGCACTGATTCAACTTAATTACTATTGCAACAAATAACTTTCCTACCATGACTGATACTCCACCTTTTAAAAGCATGTGACATCGTATATGGATAGGGAGGGAGGGAAAAGTAAACAAAAGCTCACATAAATTGCCTAAAAGTATTAGCCCAAGCCTCCCAGGGAGAAAGTCAAACAAGCCCAATTTTTAAATGTATTCACATCAAAAGGCTAAAAAATAGATAATGCACACATATTGCAATAATGTTTCACTTGCAATAATGAAACATTTTATAAGTTGTTGAAATGTCAGGTTTAGTGGCCTTTTGACTGTTTTGTGAAGCAAAAAAGTGTCACAAAACACATTAACAATACATTACAAAGTACAGTTACACTCTTAATAACACTGTCTAATAAAAAGATATGAGGGGGCCTATTTATCAAAGCGTGTTACATTCGCCAACGTCAATACACTCGCAAGACATTGCTGCCGCGGATCTGAATACGATCTCCTTATTTATAAAAAAAACCCTGTCAAAAACACGCGCATCAAGTACGGTGCGAAGAGCATTGAACTGGTGTTAACTAACATTCATCGATGTCGCGGTTATTCAGGTTTTTCACAACTTTATTTATACCATTTCATTACTGTCCATGAACAAGCATATTTCTCTAAAGCTAATCATCTGTTAATGTCCAAGAAATAAATTACTATTAATGCTAGAATTTGTACATATATCCTTTCACATACATGTATGTATATATATATCTGATCAATAACACAAGTTTTGAGCAATTTGATTAGTTAGTGATAGTTTATAATGTGTATTTGAATCAGATTGGCAGATGTCATAAATCATGTGATTATGCAGATTCCAATCAAAAGTGGTGGAAAAATGTACTAGTCTGTGGGTTTTTTAGGAGTTTGCGTCATAATTGGTGCGAGAAGTGTTGCGTCAAATATGGCGTGAAGTGAAGAGTGTGACTTGTATTACATGGCTTAATCATGGTGCACATAGATTTTTCCCCAAAAATAAAAAGGAAGTTAGCTATATTATGTTGTGTATTTATTTCATTTTTTATCTCTATATCTATTAGTGCAACAATTTTGGGGCAAAACTTTGCCCCGAATATGTAGTAATAATATTGTCCTCTTGCTTTGTAATGAGAGACAAATGTGTAGCATAATCCATAAGTAGTAATGTATTTTTCATTTTTATCCCTATATCTACTAGTGCACCAAATGTGTAGCAATAACATTGTTTGATTTAGAAAGGGTATACAATTTTAATAGTTTAAGTTTCTAATTTACTTTTATTATGTAATATACTTCATTCTCTTGCAGCATCGAACATAAACTTTCTGTGTATTCAGACTCCCATTGAGTTCTATGGCATCCGCGACCTCAAGGGTGGCGGATTGAAAACTAGGTACGCTGAGTTGGAAAAGATGCAAGCGTAAATGTAGAATTTTTGATAACTTCATGAGAACTTCAAATAGTGTCAAATAGGAGGGCGAATGAACACAATTCCGCTCGAATACCATGATTTTCAACTCGCATCGATCTGCGTCGGATTGAGATCGTGGGATCGTATTTTACATCACAAATTTCAATATGTGCCAATCTTGACGCTTTGATAACTATGGCGGATCAATCTTGCAACAATTATGATGCGGAATTCCAGCGTATTTTCAGTTGACGCTTTGATAAATAGGCCCCGAGGTCTCAGGGCATGGCAGGCAAATGGCCTTAATATAGAGATACATACATATACATGTCTAAATATGTATATATGTATGTATGTATATATTGGCCCCCTTGGTAAATATGAGCAAAGAAGGCTGTGAAAAATTGTCTTTATTGTTTAACTTTTCGATCTTTTGTTAAAAAAATACACAAAAATACTCTGCTCTCATGTATATCAAACAATTGCAAACACAACACAAGTTTATCCAAAAATAAATAAATATATCTTTGTTAAATATATGTGTAGCAGAATTATTTGCACCCTTTTAGTCAATACTTTGTGCTACCTCCCTTTGCCAAGATATAATGCCTGATTAGGTTGGAAAATACATGGCAAGAGATCTGAGACCATTCCTCCATACAGAATCTCTCCAGATCCTTCAAATTTCTAGGTTGCCGCTGGTTGACTTTCCTCTTCAGTTCATCCCACAGGTTTTCTAAGGGGTTTAACTCAGGGAACTGGGATGGCCATGACAGGACCTTGATTTTGTGGGCAGTAAAGCATTTTTGTGTTGATTTTGATGTATGGTTTGGATCATTGTTCTGCTGGAAATTTCAACCATGGCCCATTTAAAATTTTCTGGCAGAGGCAGTCATGTGTTCATTTAATATCTGTTGATATTTGATAGAGACCATGATGCCATGTATCCTAACAAAAGGCCCAGGTCCTCTGGCAAAAAAACAGCCCCAAATCATTAAAGAGACACTATCATATTTAAACGTGGGCATATGGTTACCTCTCTGTGTGCGCCAAACCCACCTCTGGTGTTTATTGCCAAAAAGCTCTATTTTAGTTTTTATCTGACCATAGAACCCAATCCCATTTGAAGTTCCCGTAGTGCCTGAAAAACTGAAAACACTTGAGTTTGATTTTTGATGAGAATAGAGGCTTTTTACTTGAAACCCTTTCAAACAATTTGTGGTGACCCCAAGACGCAACTAACTTCTGCAATTTTCCAGCTTTGATCCTTGGAGATATTTTGGCCACTCGAACCATCCTCTTCAGAGTGCATTGAGACAATATAGATACACATCCTCTTCCGGGTTGATACATAGGGGTAGATTTAACAAGGGCTGAATGGCCCTTGTTTCCGTGCAAGACTTCAGGCTCGTCGAAAACAGCAGTTATGAAGCAGTGGTCCATGCTCCATAACTTGTCCGCTGCCTCTGAGGCTGCGGTCTTCAATCCGCCCAATCCAATACGATCTGGCTGATTGACTACCCCTGCTAGTGGCCAATTGGCCGCGAATCTGCAGGGGGCGGCATTGCACAAGCAGTTCACAAGAACTGCTTGTGCAATGATAAATGCAGACAGGGTATGCTGTCAGCATTTATCGATGTGCGGCGGACATGATACGCTACAGCTACGCTATCATGTTGGACAGACATTGGTAAATCTACCCCATAGCATTTTCAGTTGACTAGAACTTCTTAATGATTGCCCTGATAATGGGAATGGGCATTTTCAATTTGTGAAGTTCAACAACCTTTTGCCGCACATGACAGCTATATTCCTTGACCTTACCCATTGTAATTTTGCCTATGTGTTACCTCATATTTATACCCCTGTTAAACAGGAAGTCATGGTTGAACAATTTCCTGTTACTAGTCAGCCAGGTGTACTAAAAATGTGAAATAAGAATATACTTCAAATATATTTTTCTCATATGAATTAATAGGGTTTCCAATAAGTGTGCCACACATTTTTTAACAGATTTTTTTCTTTTGTTTAAACCTGTGTTGTGTTTGCAATTGTTTGAGAGCAGAATATTTTTGTGTATTTTGTGATGAAAAGATTAAAAGGTTAAACAATAAAAACAATTTTCACAGCCTTCTTTGCATATTTACCAAGAGTGCCAATATTAGTGGAGGGCACTGTATATATACAGTGTATATATATATATATATATATATATATATATATATATATATATATATATATATATATATATATAACATACACACTGTGTGGCCACTTTATTAGGTACAGCCCTGTTGTGCACACAAATAGTTCGTTCCACTACGTTGCACGTCACATGGCCACAGTTTTGATATAAATACAGCAGAACAACCTTCCTACTATCAGTTAAGCATACTAACCGCAGCAAGAAAGGGAAGGAGCAGTGATCTAATGGACTTTGAATGTGGCATGAAAGTAGGTGCAAGATGTGCTAGACGAAATGTATCTAAAATGGCAGTACTCCTGAACTTTAACACAGTTTCAAGGGTGCATATATAAAATTCATGCACATTTGCACAGCTGCTTTTATCCACAACAATTGTAAAACTCTGTTCTTTACATTGGAGAAGCTCTCACAGGACTTACCGTAATGTGTATCCAAATATTACATTTTTATTAAAGGCAAAAGTTATCTTTATACATCAAAACTGGTTAACTTTATGGTCCTTATCTGGACCTTTTTCAAAACCATTCACCATAGCAAATTATTATTTGCATCATTTTTTAAATTGTCATCATACAATGCATATAATAAGATGTTATGGTGAATGGTTTTGAAAAAGGTCCAGATGAGGAGCAAAATGTCAAGCAGTTTTGACGTATAGAAAAAACTTTTGCCTTTAATAAAAATTGAAGATTTAGATACAAATTAAGTCCTGTGAGTACTTCTCTGATATAAGGAACTATATATATTAATTTAAATTATACAGTTGATTTGATTTGGTTTCTATTTAAAGGGACATTCTAGTTAAACCTTCATAACTCAGATAGGGCATACAATTTTAAACAACTTTCCAATTTACTTTGTTCTCTTGGTATTCTTTGTTGAACGCTAAAAAAAGGTAGGCTCATATGTTAATTTCTAAGCCCTTGAAGGCCGCCTTTTATCTCAGTGCATTTTGACAGTTTTTCACAGCTAGACAGCACAAGTTCAAGTGTGCCATATAGATATCATTATGCTCACTCCCATGGAGTTATTTATGAGTCAGAACTGATTGGCTAAGCTGCAAGTGTGTCAAAAGAACTGAAATAAGGGGGCAGTCTGCAGAGGCTTAGGGGCCTATTTAATAGCGTGCGAGCGGACATGATCCGATATTGCGGATCATGTCCGCTGCACATCGATAAATGACGACAGCATGCGCTGTTGGCATTTATCATTGCACCAGCAGTTCAGCCTCTAGCAGGGGGTGTCAATCAACCCGATCGTATTGTATCGGGTTGATTTCCGGCGATGTCTGTCCGCCGCCTCAGGGCAGGCGGACAGGTTATGGAACAGCGGTCTTTAGATCGCTGCTTAATAACTTGTGTTTCTGGCATCAAGCTCCGTTCTGAGCTTGATAATTCGGCCCCTTAGTTACAAGGTAATCACAGAAGTAAAAAATATATTAATATAACCATGTTAGCTATGCAAAACTGGGGAATGGGTAATAAAGGGATTATCTATCTTTTAAAAAAATAACAATTCTGGAGCAGACTGTTCCTACTACGCCTTAAATGAAAATATTAAAGGTATTTGTTTAAAAAAACTAAACAGATTATATTTCACTTTATTAAACACATTCTATAAAGAATATTTTTTTTCTATGTCTAGGAATGAATTTCCTTTCTATTCATGGGTATTTTTTTTTTATTGAAGAACTCTTCTATAAAGTGGGCAACTGGACCTTCTCCAATCAATCATTTTGTTTTTATAACTTGCCAACAACCCATGGGATTCTGTCTTTTTATATTGGACATCCAGCTTGACAGCTTAGCTATAAAAAGGGCATTTAATTATAGGCAGTAGGCAAAATATTTTGAAGTTGCTATTGAGACCAAAAGACAGCCTTAGGTTACAAAATTGCTTTGTACAGTAGCTCCTTAGATGTCTCCATGTATTTCAGAGGTGACATCCTTGTCTGTTATAGGTTGCACTAAGATCTTCAACTCAATGCAATAACATTATATTGTTTATTTGCATTAAGGACATTTTTTATGGTGCTACTTTTTATACAGGCATTAAAGTATGTATTTAGATAAACATGCTATGCATCAGGAATTATGCACTGAATTGCAAAAAACAAACAAACAAAAAAAACGACACAAACAAAAAGACCACATATGCACAATAAATGCTTTAAAACAATAAAAAAAAAACCTGTCATTTGGCCCCGTACCAATACACCAGAATTCCCACTAGAAAATATTGTATAGCACCTTATTTTAAGTCACATCAAGTCATTAGAATTTTCACCACTTGATACAGAGAAAAAAATAAAATAAACAAAAACAGGAGTATCGAAGGTTTTCAAGGAGACCATTACAGAGGTAAAAAAGATATATAGCCAAGATGAAAGATAAACAAGGCAACAAATCAATTCAATATGGCTGCTTAATACATTTTACTATTTCTTTTTTCACTTAAAAATGGATATGAAACCCAATTTTTTTCTTTCATGATTCAGACAAAACAGGTCATTTTAAACAGCTTTTCAATTTACTTCTATTTTCAAATTTGGTTTAATCTCTTGGTATCCTTTATTGAAGGAGCAGCTTTGCACTACATGGAGCTAGCTGAGCACATCTGGTGAACCAGCATGCATTGGTTCTCTGGAGCTAACTAGGTATGCTTTTCCACTAAGGATACCAAGAGAATAAAGCAAATTAGATAATAGATGTAAATCGCAAAGTTGTTGTTTTGTTTTTTTCATACAGAAATAGAAGCGCTCTCTCAGGAACAAACAGCAGCTCAATAACTTGTTAGCTTGTTCTATGCAGATTTACCACCTGTGATCAGCTTCTTTCTAGCCCAGTAATGCTTTTCACAGAGAAGAACTTTCTTGAAGTATATCAGTCTGAACCTGCCAAAAAGGTCAGTCCAGCTCCAAAATACCAAACAATCCCTCTCTGCACAAGGAACACAGCAACCCCAGATGATGGTTTTGGCCTTTATTTGGTCTCATTAGTGAGGTGCAACCACATTCGTCTAAGCACATTGCTTAACATTTGGTTTCCCGTTTTCTCCTTAGGAAGACGAAATACATACAGAAAGAGAAGCGCTCTCTCAGGAACCCACTCTATGAAAAGAACTACTGGGCTAAAAACCAAGAAAATTAAAAGCGCTCCCTGTAGAGCGTATCCTGAAAACTAAATCCAGCTAATTAAATATGAAAAAAGAGCACAGTATGTCTGCGGTCCTAGTAAAGAGTCAAGCAAAACGTTACCATAAGTAGGCAGAGACGTCTCATAAGGTAAGCTTCGTGTCTCCTCGTAGTAGCAAATAAGGCATAGACCAGCGACAAGTGATATTCCTTCTGCCTTTGGAGTATGGTGGGGAAAATTAGTGTAAATATACTTTTGTGCCATCTCTGGAGTAAGGAGTGGGCCCTGGGAGCAGCTGATGGTTACAGGAAACTTCTGTTAGATGAATCCTCAGGCATGTAGAGCTGTAGCTGGGCTAAAAGAGGCTGCTCCTAGGGGGTAGCTCGCCATAGAACAAGCTACTGAGCTGTTGTTCATTCCTAATAGAGCAATTCTCTTTTTGTATGCATTTATATATATTCTTTTATGCTGTTTTAGATTCCCATGTATGGTGCAGAGAGCATACTTGCCAATTGGTGCCTGTGTGTGCACTTGGTACCGATATAAAAAAAATAATAGAGTAGGAACACACTTCACTGTCGCAGCATACTACTGATCTCTTATTTCCATTTAATTTGTGTACATTTAATGGGTATAATTTTCACTTTTATGAAAATTATCATATTGTTTATTAATTTCAACTGAGCATGTATAACCCTTTAACTTTAAAAAAAATGGCAGAAAAGTTGCTATTAGTAATGTGTAGAATCCAGCCCTTATTTTGTATGCAGATATTTTTCCACTGAGTGCTTCATTTGTAATATAAGCAATGCATATACAAATAAATTGTAATATTCCTTTAATCCAAATGCTAATATACTCATATAGGCCTAGATTACAAGTGCAGCATAAAAATGATAGCGCTAAAGTGCGCTAACATCGCTAGAGTGCAATCCATAGCGCCCACATTATCGGCCACATTTTTACTTCCATATTACAAGTGGAAAATGTTAGTGCCTTGGGTACACTAACCGCTAGAAGTAGAATAGTGTAGCCATGCTAAATCCCTCACCTAACAGACATCTGTTGGATGCACTGAAAAACTCAGGTCCTGGCTTTCACTCGGGAGCTAACCTCAATGTGAACTAAGCCAAACAAAGAAGAAATAGGGCTCCATTTATTATAGGTCGGACGGACATGATTCGCTAACGCTAATTATATCTGCTGGACCTCGCTGTCCGCATTTAACATTGCTTGTGGGCAGATAGAGATGATTTCTTAACACTGCTCCTACTTAACTATCGTTTAATCATCAAACCATATATACTGTATATATATATATATATATATATATATATATAAATATCTCCACAGAAAATGTGGGGGTGCTAATATTCTCTGGTAAAAACTATTTACCTTTTACTTGTAATGCCAGATTGTGTGCTATTCTTAGTGTAGAGCCGAAATCCTCAATCAAAATTGTTCAATTTATAATCTAGGCCATAGGGCTCCATTTATCATCGGTCGGGCGGACATGATTCGTGGTAAAACCACTAGAAGTAAACTTTTAACACAGACTGATTAGCTTGTGTATTACTAGTGGAAAGTAAAATGATTCAGTGTGAGCAAAACTTGATTTGTGCTAACTTCAGGACTTCAAATCATGACTGCACTAATTTCATCTCCCCATAGAATTTAATGGAGCATGCTATTAAAAAATGTATTTATCTATTTAAGAACGTGTGAGCGGACATGATCCGATATTTCAGATCATGTCCGCTGCACATCAGTGACGTGCGGTGAGGTCAGAGGCTGGTGAGGCACTGACTATGATACGCCCGAGTAGCACATATATGAACCCAATAGAAATAGTTTAAATTTACAACTAAATTAGTAGGTTGAACAATGACAATTTTAATTCTTTACAACACATGCATTCAGGTAATAAACCAAATCAATTCTCGTTATATAGGCAAATACAGTAGTGAAATGCCAAAGACTCTACAATAATAGACAGCTATGACACCTAAAATGAGTCATTATTATGTCTTGTTGCTTTACATGCTTTATATGCTGAGATTTTTCTTAACTGTTATAACAAACCTTCAAATTGTTTTCAATATTTCTTTTCCCTAACAAAAAATAATGTTTTGACATTTGAACAGTGCATTCAGAATAACTTAAAAGGGACATGAAACACAATATTTTCCTTTCATGATTTAGAAAGCATGCAATTTTAAACAACTTTCAAAATAATTTGTGTTATCTAATTTGCTTAATTCTCTTTATATCCTTTGATTAAAAGCATATTTAAATAAACTAATTAGATGCTAATTGGTGGCTGCACATAGATGCCTCCTGTGACTGTGATTGGCTCTTTTTTGTGCATTGATATTTCCTCAACAAAGGATATCTGAAGAATGAAGCAAATTAAATAATAAAAGTCAATTGAAAAGCTATATAAAATCATATTCTCTATCTGAAAAATGTTGTATTTAATGTCCCTTTAAAATACAATAATCCTTGTATATTAATATACAAAAGAACTTGCTTATATAATGAATATGAGCATGCCGTGCTCTGTAGCACACACAAATTGTGAATTTTTTTCCATATGCCTGAATTTGAAAAGTGAAAACCATTAACCATATTGTAATTGTATCAATGCCATAAAAATAATAATAATTGAGGAAGGAAATAATATTAATCCACTTATAAGTTAACCAAGAACAGTGAGTCATGGCTGGGTATTATCTGCTAATTGTCACCCATATTATAATTATGGGTGAGATTAGCAGATCATATACCATGACATGACTGTTCTTGGTTAACTTATTAGTGGATTAATATTGGTTAATTCATCCTCAATTATTTTGTTTGTTTCAAAATTTACTGCTGCCATGAAACACTAAACACTTGTCTTAGACCCCCTGGCCTGGCCTGCCCTGCCCTGCCAGTGCCTTGCCCTACTACTTATTGGCCCCTCTCTAAATAAACGTTAAACTAAAGCAAGGGAAAGGGAGACCTTGGTAGTGGAAAACAATAAATAAAGCAAACCAAGAGTTAATGCATTTTTTATTTTGTGTAACAGTAACGTAAGGTAGTTTGCTAAGGTTAGCATGATGAATGGCATAATCATTTCATTCACTTCAGATTCAGGCAGTATGGCAATAATACTAGTAGAGTAGTGGAGTTAGTGTAGCTTTTTGTTGTTACTTATATTAATAGTAGTACCTTACACTCACTAACTGTTAACCTAAGTATTAAGGGATTCCAAATTAATCCATATGGCACACTGAGATATCAGATCAGAATAGTAGTACCTTATCTAACGGTTAACCTAAGGACTAAGGGATTCAATTATTTTTGGGTAAGGTACTACTTTTCTGATCTGATGTGTCAGTGTGCCATGTGGATTAATTTTGAATCCCTTAATCATTAGGTTAACCGTTAGATAAGGCACTACTATTCTGATCTGATGTCTCTTAGTGTGCCATGTAGATTAATTTTGAAATTTGATCAATTCAAAATTAAATTAATCCACATGGCACACTGACACATCAGATCAGAAATGAATAGTCCACAGTTAGGTTAATTAAAGTTAGCAGTGCCTGGCTGCTTCAAATTTTTATGCAGACATGCACAGAGTCAGAGTGTGAGACTATGAGTGCACAGTTGTTGCACAAAAAAACTTTTTGGTCACTGACCTCAAGGTAAAGGAGAGGACTGCTCAGAGTCAGTGCAGTTAACTAAATAGTAACCAACCAAACCGTTATGACGTTATCCCATTCCCTGACCCTCAGTAACATACAGGCTTATATTTTATTTTTTACAAACAAAGTTGTACAACAATAATCATGTCTACCTGCCAGTGCCACTGTGCCAAATAACTTTTTGAAAAGTGGAAGAAAATTAAGGTTAGCAGCGCCTGGCTGCTTCAAATTTTCATGCACAGCACAAGCACAGCCACAGAGCACAATTAAGTAACAACCAGATTACGAGTTTTGCGTTATGAGGGGTGCGTTGCTAACTTGCACTTTATTCTCACTGCTCACTTTCCTACAGCGCTGGTATTACAGGTTTTTAGAAACCCGACGTTAAAAGACAAGAAGTGAGCGTAGAGCAAAATTGAGCTCCATACCGCACTCAAATACCAGCGCTGCTTAAGTCAGCAGTGAGCTGGTTGTACGTGCTCGTGCGTGATTTCCCCATAGACATCAATGGGGAGAGCCGGCTGAGAAAAAGTCTCTAACACCTTAAGCAGCGTTTAGCTCAGTAACGCAGCCCCATTGATTCCTATGGGGAAACTAAATTTATGTTTACACCCTAACATGAACCCCGAGTCTAAACACCCCTAATCTTACAATTATTAACCCCTAATCTGCTGCCCCCAACGTCGCTGACACCTACATTATATTTATAAACCCCTAATCTGCCGCTCCAGACATTGACGCCACCTACATTATACTTATTAACCCCTAATCTGCTGACCCCGACATCGCCGACACCTACATTATATTTATTAACCCCTAATCTCCCTCCCCCAATGTCGCCGCAACCTACCTACATTTACTAAACCCTAATCTGCCGTCCCCAAAGTCGCTACCACTATTCTAAATGTATTAACCCCTAAACCTAAGTCTAACCCTAACACCCCCTAACTTAAATATAATTTAAATAAATCTAAATAAAATTACTAACATTACCTAAATAATTCATATTTAAAACTAAATACTTACCTATAAAATAAGCCCTTAACTAGCTACAATATAACTAATAGTTACATTGTATCTATCTTAGGGTTTATTTTTATTTTACAGGCAAGTTTGTATTTATTTTAACTAGGTAGAATAGTTACTAAATAGTTATTAACTATTTACTAACTACCTAAATAAAATAAATACAAATGTACCTGTAAAATAAAAACTGACCTAAGTTACACTAACACCTAACACTACACTACAATTAAATAAATTACCTAAATTAAATACAATTAAATAAATTAAATAACATTACCTAAATTCCAAAAAAACAAACACTAACACTAACAGAAAATAAAAAACAAATTACAAGATATTTAAACTAATTACACCTAATCTAATAACCCTATCAAAATAAAAAAGCCCCCCCCCAAAATAAAAAAAACCCTAGCCTAAACTAAACTACCAATAGCCCTTAAAAGGGCCTTTTGTGGGTCATTGCCCCAAAGAAATCAGCTCTTTTACCTGAAAAAAAAATACAAACAACCCCCCAACAGTAAAACCCACCACCCACACAACCAATCCCCCAAATAAAACCCTAACTAAAAAAACCTAAGCTCCCCATTGCCCTGAAAAGGGCATTTGGATGGGCATTGCCCTTAAAAGGGCATTTAACTCTACTGCAGCCCAAATCCCTAACCTTAAAATAAAACCCACCCAATAAACCCTTAAAAAAACTAACACTAACCCCTGAAGATCCACTTATAGTTTTGAAGATCCGACATCCATCCTCAACGAAGCCGGGAGTAGTCCTCATTGAAGTGGCAAGAAGTCCTCAACGAAGCCGGGAGAAGTCTTCATCCAAGCCGGGAGAAGTGGTCCTCTAGACGGGCAGAAGTCTTCACCCAGACGACATCTTCTATCTTCATCCATCCGCCGCAGAGTGGGTCCATCTTCAAGACATCCGACGCGGAGCATCCTCTTCTTTCTGACGACGAATGACAGTTCCTTCAAATGATGTCATCCAAGATGGCGTCCCTTAGATTCCGATTGGCTGATAGAATTCTATCAGCCAATCGGAATTAAGGTTGAAAAAATCCTATTGGCTGATCTACTGACTTTAGAATGCGTTACGAATCTTGACAGGATAGGGTGTACCACTCACTTTTTGGCCTCCCAGGACAATCTTGTAATATCGGCGCTATGGAAGTCCCATAGAAAAAAGACTATACGTAATTTGCGTAAGTTGATTTGCGGTAAGGCCAAAAAAGTGTGTGGTGCCCCTAAATCTGCAAGACTCATAATACCAGCTGTAGTAAAAAAGCAGCGTTATAAGGCTTAACGCTGCTTTTTTACTCATAACGCAAGACTCGTAATCTAGCCATAGGTTAGTAGTCTGTGCTGTGTATGAAAATTTGAAGCAGCCATGCATAGCTAACCTTAATTTTCTCCCACTTTTCAAAAAGTTATTTGGCACAGTGGCACTGGCAGTAGACATGATTATTGTTGTACAACTTTGTTTGTAAAATATATAATCCTGTAATGTTATGTTACTGAGGGTCAGGTAATGGCAGGGATAACGTCATGACTCTCATAACGGTTTGGTTGTGTGACTGTGTGTTACTAGTAATCTGTAATAGATAATAAAATACTGGAAGAATAACGCCAACTTAAAGCATTATAAGAACAGCGTTCCACCACACCATCTATTAGCCCTATCAAAATAAAAAAGCCCCCCCAAACTAAACTACCAATAGCCCTTAAAAGGGGCTTTTGCGGGGCATTGCCCCAAAGTAATCAGCTCTTTTACCTGTAAAAAAAAAATACAAACAACCCTCCCAACAGTAAAACCCCCCACCCACACAAACAACCCCCAAAATAAAATACTATCTAAAAAAAACTAAGCTCCCCATTGCCCTGAAAAGGGTATTTGGATGGGCATTGCCCTTAAAAGGGCAGTTAGCTCTTTTGCAGGCCCAACCCCTAACCTAAAAATAAAACCCACCCAATAAACCCTTAAAAAAACCTAACACTAACCCCCTGAAGATCGACTTACAGTTCTGAAGACCGGACATCCATCCTCAAGGAAGCGGTAGAAGTCTTCATCCAACCGGGCCGAAGTCCTCTACGAAGCCGGGAGAAGTCTTCATCCAAGCCAGGCGAAGTGGTCCTCCAGATGGGCAGAAGTCTTCATTCAGATGGCATCTTCTATCTTCATCCATAAGACGCGGAGCGGGTCCATCTTCAAGACATCTGACGTGGAGCATCCTCTTCATCCGACTACTACTCGACGAATGAAGGTTCCTTTAAGTGACGTCATCCAAGATGGCGTCCCTTAGATTCCGATTGGCTGATAGAATTCTATCAGCCAATCGGAATTAAGGCGATGTTGGGGCAGCAGATTAGGGGTACATAAGTAAAATGTAGGTGGCGGCGGTGTCTGGAGCGGCAGGTTAGGGGTTAATAAATATAATGCAGGTGTCGGCGATGTCGGGGGCAGAAGATTAGGGGTTAATAAGTGTAAGATTAGGGGTGTTTAGACTCGGGCTTCATGTTAGGGTGTTAGGTGTAGACATAAATTTTATTTCCCCATAGGAACCAATGGGGCTGCATTACTGAGTTTTACGCTGCTTTTTGGCAGGCTCTCCCCGTTGATTCCTATGGGGAAATTGTACACAAGCACGTATGACCAGCTCACCGCTGACTTAAGCAGCGCTTGTTATTGGAGTGCGGTAATGAGCAAAATTTTGATAAGTGCTCACTTCTTGTCTTTTAACGACGGATTTGTAAAAACCCGTAATACCAGTGCTGCAGGTAAGTGAGCGGTGAGAGCAAACTGCTCGTTAGCACCGCATAGCCTCTAACGCAAAACTCGTAATCTAGCCGTAATTCCTTAATGTACACAAGAGACTATGGCCCCAAGTTATCAAGGTCTGTCGGACCTGATCCGACAGTGTGGATCAGGTCCGACAGACCTCCCTGAATACGGCGAGCAATACGCTCGCCGTATTCAGCATTGCACCAGCAGCTCACAAGAACTGCTGGTGCAACACCGCCCCCTGCAGACTCGCGGCCAATAGGCCGCCAGCAGGGGGGTGTCAATCAACCCGATCGTACTCGATCAGGTTGATTTCCGGCGATGGCTGTCCGCTCAGAGAAGGCGGACAGGTTATGGAGCAGCAGTCTTTGTGACCGCTGCTTCATAACTGCTGTTTCTGGCGAGTCTGAAGACTCGCCAGAAATAGAGGCCTATAGGGTGACTTGACCTGCAGCAGTCGGACGGATAAACGCTGCTGACCGGCTATGGAAACAATAACAATAGGCTTGTTTCAAGTGTATTTAAATCCCTACAGCACACAAGTTGTTCCCTTATTTGTCATGAGGCAAATTTACATGTGGCCAGACAGTAATATAGTTCATGCTACATCCCCTCTATGAAACATGATAACAGGTTGCTCTTTGTTTACTATTTTGTTACATGATAAAGGGGGCTAATTGGATTAGCGTCCTCTACTCCAGGGTTTTACCACTCGGTCACATGACTTAAGGGGCCAATCAGATTAGCATCAACTCCAGGGCTACGTCACCATGTGATGAAGCCAATCTCATGATGACCTTAATCCACCAATTAGCAAACCCGCATTCTCTTAACAGCCATTTTAGCCGCAACAAAAAGTCTGATCAAATACACTACAGCTATTACTTCTAAGGAAGAAGGACTATACTATCCTTTGTGTCAGAAATAGAAGTATTTTTCTACTTGTATGTACTTACGGACTTGGGTATGATGATCCGGTGAGGTATTTCCTGCTACCATTAATGAACTATTTCTATGTGAAGTGTATCTGCATTAGTGATCAATTAAATCTACTTGTGAAATACCTCATATTGTCTTTGGGGGCACCTAGGGGCCTATTTATGAAAGGCCTGTTGGACATGATCCGACAGCGCGGATCAGGTCTGCCAGACCTTGCTGAATGCGGAGAGCAAGCTCTTATGCACTGCTGGTGCAACGCCGCCCCCTGCAGATTTGCGGCCAATCGGCCGCTAGCAGGGGGTGTCAATCAACCTCAGAGCAGGCGGACAGGTTATGGAGCAGCATGGGGCTTCAAGCTCCATACGGATAGATATGCCCCCTATAGTGTGAGTGTGGTTCTTATGGTGGGGATCTTTTATCACTTTTTTAAATAAAAACTATGCTATTTGTTGCTTTTGTCTCTTCACTTTACCTTGATACTGGGTGCATGGAGCCTGAAGAGATAACATACTCCAAGAGACATTGAAAGAGACAAGCTCCACACAGATGTCACCATGCAGGGAAGCCACTGAGGACACCTCTAATATGTGGCACTTACTTCATATTGGATTGAGGTCCTTTTCAGTAAATGGATTAGGGTTACAAGACCCATATGATAAATTGCAGGACCCATCAAGGATTTTATTGTCTATTTCTCTGAACTTTGGATTCCATTTTTTTTCATTTGTGTGAACTAATTACACATAATGAAAAAGCATTAACACTTATTTCTACGATGTATATATATATATATATATATATATAAATACAGTATGTCATAAACAAGGCCGCGCTCACTAGATTCCAAAAGTAAAAAAAAGTACGTATTAAAAATGTTTCCACTTTTAAAATCCAGTGAGTGTGGCCTTGTTTATGTTATAACTATTGGATGGACCGAACCCTGGTTGTTGCAGTTTTCTTAAGGTGAGAGTGTAGGCCCTTCAGGACCGTTTTATATATATATATATATATATATATATATATATAAAAAAATATGTATGTATATACATATAGATATTGACGGCAGATAAGAGCCGTAGGCTCAGCAAGTCTGCCCGATATACATGAATATATATTTATGTATATATATATATATATATATATATATATATACACACATGTGTATTTATAACTATATAAATACACATATACACACGCACACATATATATATATATATATAGCCAGAAAAGAAGCCCTACAGTTTGAAGGTGAAACGCGCGTAGCTGCTGAGAGGGACGAAAGTGGGTATAGCTGGCCCCTATTGTCTTTAGCAAGCCAAGGAAGTCACGGAACTGGCAAGAGACTGCTAAGAGAGACAGATGCAGAGCTGGGTGATCTAGAAACCAGATGCGGTGGATGCAGTGGTGATTTGTGCGAAAGCTGCAGGCAAGTGACACACAAACTGAAGGGAATATCAGTTGAACACTGAAGTGTACATCCTGAGTGACAGATGTGACACATGCAATGAACATCAGTCAGCAGAACAGTAAGAAAGCCGCAAGTGGCAGGTGTGATGCATTATTAATAACACCAAGTCGGGGGTTGGAACACGGGAGTGTGGTGTCCCATAAGCCTCATAACCTTACGAGCGGCAATGATCAGTTGCTAAGTAGGCACAGGCTGCCTGAAAATTCTGAAAATAGAGCAACACAATATCATCATAAGTACTTAGGATATACCGGACCCAGTCGAATACATGGTGTTTTATTTCGCTGATCCCTATGAGCAGGGGATAGACTTATTGCACAGCACACAAGTAGTGAAACATAGGGAAGCAGTCCCATGTTATAAATCTACTGGAAGACTGTGGTCTTTATTTATGCTGGGTACCCAGTTATAGTTGAACCATGTTGGATTTTGACTCGTTAGGCTTTTATTATTGTTGCCAAATTTTATATATGTATTTGTTACATTTCTCTATTTGAGATCAGGTGAGGGGTATAGAATGAATGTTTAATCTTGTTAAAGTCTCCACTTAAGTGTTGTGTCTTTTCTATTTTTGTATTGAATGGGATAGTGCCGTATAGGAATATCTTGTTTTCTTTGGATTGAATACATATACAGTATATATATATATATATATATATATATATATATATAGAGAGAGAGAGAGAGAGAGAGAGAGAGAGAGAGAGATATAGAAATATATATATATATATATATATATATATATATAAAAAGCAGTAAAGAGGAAGTCACTCACAAGGTCTTGCAAAAAGATAAAGTATTTATTTTGACGTTTCGGGTGTTACCCCTTTCTCAAAAAAAACAGAACTACACCTTCTACATGTGTATATATATATATATATATATATATATATATATATATATATATATATATATATATATTACCAAACACACAATCTAGCCCTTTCCATTCAATTACCTTGTCATATACCATAAACCTTTTTAACACATACAAAAACAATAGCACGCCACTTGTAATCTAGCCCATAATGGTTTACACATGCATTTGCATGCTTGCGGTCTTGGTTTTTGCCACCTTCAGTTTAAAGCTTTTAAAAAATTACGCTTTCTATCTTTTCAATGAGCCAAGAAAAATGCTGTTCTGCACTCGTATTACAAGTTGCTGGGTAATATGTGTGCGGCAGCCCTATATAGAAAATGTCCAGCTTTGTTAACCACAGCTCCCACCTCTTGTTAAATAATTGGGTTTCCATGTTTTCAATATGTTTCACAGCATATGGTCAAGAATCATTAGTTAGGTGCTAACATAGGTCTATTGTACTAGAAATTAAATAAACATTACAGCCAATATGTCTCAGATGACCAACTTGGCCTTTTTGATAACGATTGTGTAGCACTGCTCTTTTGATTGACTAATTAGCTTTGCTATTTGGCTCTGCAGATATGGATCCCAAGTATCCTTGTTCACTTGTTAGTGGACAACTCTGTCTCAACAAAATCATACGTGCCAGCCATCTTGCCCACACGTGCATGGTGTGTGCACTCACTGATGCTGAGATTTATGACATCTACAGCATCTATACGCAGAACATTAGTTTATATCATGTCTTAAGTGAAGACTTTCACTAATGTAATCGGGAAGTTTAGGAATGTGCCAAACTCAAGTGACATCCTGTCATAGAATTCCCTCAAACAGAAGACGCTTAACCTTATCTCAAGAGGGACTAATAGAATATGGGGGGCATACCTAATAATAATAATAATAATAATAATAATAATAATAATAATAATAATAATATATACCAGTGCTACAAATATTGAAATAAATGTCTCAAATGATAATACATCTGTGTCTTTATTTGTTTATGTTTATAATAATGGGACATTTTTAATGACAACAACCTAAGGTACAGTGTAGTGTACATCCTTTATGTGTCTGCAGTTTCTTTTAAAGCAGCTGCAGTGTATATCTATTTTTTTATAAAAATATTTGGCTATATCTTTCAAATTGAATAAAATATTTTTAGTGATTTATACCACTATGATAATGTTTAAATATTTGAAATAATCCAATTCAATGTAGTAGTACAAAATAAAAAATTAAAGTAGGGTGTGTGCAATTATTCTAGCACACTGTCCCTTTAAACTCATCCATCCCAAGTAGTGGCCTATGTATTTACATAGAGGTGACTTCTTTGTGCTATATAGCAAATGTAAAAACTCCATTCAAGATTAGCATTAGTTGTGTGCGTGCTATGTGAATATGTTTGGAACATTGTTTACTCACTCTAAAGAAATCTTTATAAATCAGGGAATAGTTAGATCTTACAGCGCTACAAGGAGATGAGAAAAGCGACCTGTGGCTCCTATCTAAGGTGGGTCCCCAGCTACCCACAGAGTTGGAAATCTAGAAACAAGAGGGCTAGAGAGGAGCGCCAAAAAAGGCAAGGTCTAATAGGAATGTTCGTTATGGTAAAAAATGTATATATGGTACTGAACCATAGGTGTAGAGATGACACTGTGTAGTTATGTATACAAAAATCAAGATATAAGTGCAGCTTATAGTTCTTAAAAAATGATTACAAAAATTTAATGCGTTTTACATAAATATACATGGATCCATGATAACATTAAAAAATAGATTAAAACAAATGACGAAATGTATACATATAGCAGATAAAACAAATTAAAACAAATAGCAAAATATGTGAGCCTCACAGAGAAAAAAATACAATCCAAAAATGAAAGCGTGTTAGCGCTAACAATTACCCGTTGTTAAAAGTGATCAAAAAGAAAATAATGAGTATGAAAAAAGACAATAGTCCAATTTAAATTAGTGGTCTGATGTTGTGACAGTTCTCCTCATCTGTTATCCGTAGTGTGAGTATAGATCAAAGGTGATAAAACACAAAGTAAAAAATTGGATAAAAAAATGGGAAAAAATACAATCCAAAAAAATGTGAATAAAAAAACAATCCAAAAAATTAAAATAATGAAAAAAATAACAATCCTACTAGTGTGTACACAAGCTCGTGCAGGATCAACAAGGGAGTGTTTGTGATCACATGAAAAGCAGGATAATAGTGTATAAAAAGTGAAAAAATAAGATTATATAATACAAACAACGTTAAATTCTGTTCCTTGGTTATAAATCCAATCAATAAAAAGTGTGTTGGAAAAATAAAACTGGGAAGTCCTCAAAACCTGTGAACAAAAGACAGTAACATAGCATAATACTGTTAAAATACTTGACAAATGAAAGGAATGTAGCTCACCATATATTGCCAACGCGTTTCGGCCCACTGATAGGGCCTTTCTCAAGACTATTATTTTTTTCATTATTTTCATTTTTTGGATTGTTTTTTTTATTCACATTTTTTTGGATTGTATTTTTTCCCATTTTTTATCCAATTTTTCACCTTTGATCTACACTCACACTACGGATAACAGATAAGGAGAACTGTCACAACATCAGACCACTAATTTAAATTGGACTAACGTCTTTTTTCATACTCATTATTTTCTTTTTGATCACTTTCAACAGTGGGTAATTGTTAGCGCTAACACGCTTTCATTTTTGGATTGTATTTTTTTCCCTGTCAGGCTTACATATTTTGCTATTTGTTTTAATTTATTTTATCTGCTATATGTATACATTTCGTCATTTGTTTTAATCTATATTTTAATGTTATCATGGATCCATGTATATTTATGTAAAAAGCATTACATTTTTGTAATCATATTTTAAGAACTATAAGCTGCACTTATATCTTGAATTTTTGTATACATAACTACACAGTGTCATCTCTACACCTATGGTTCAGTACCATATATACATTTTTTTACCATACCGAACATTCCTATTAGACCTTGCCTTTTTTGGCGCTCCTCTCTAGCCCTCTTGTTTCTAGAAATCTCTATAAATGTAACCAAATCATTGTAAAGTGCCTCCGAAATGTTTAACACAATCATAATAATAATAATTATAATTATATAGTAGTCTCCAACATGACGCTTGCTCAGTGTTCTAGTTTCAGTAGCAGTGTTCTGAGTTACCCATGTTTCAGGGTGTGCATATGGTAACATGTAATGCGCCCCAGGACAGTACACGTATATTGAGGCTGGAGATTACTATTGCTGGTCCCCTCTGTAGACCCTCCGGCATGTATAAATCATAAGTATCCATAACCATGGACGGGGTGTCAACCTAGGGGCACTACAGAGATCATTGTAAACTATGCTAAAGATGTAAATCCAATAAAAGTGACCATTGTCCTTGTAATGACCCTATAATAAAATTTTGTATATGCATATACACATGGTAGATGTTTATACCATGTCTTGGTTTATACCATGTACATATGCAGTTGTTCTAAGTGTTTTTCCAACACATTAATAGTTATCACCATTTTAATTAGTCTATTTTTATTTAAAAAAAAGGCTTTTGAGTATGTAAGTGGTGTAGCGCAAACTCAATGGGCCAGATTACAAGTGGAGCGCTAAATATTGCTTGAATGCACGATAATTTGCATTGGTATTACAAGTTAATCGCAATGCGAACACGAGCTTGCGTTCGCATTTCTAGGAAGCATTGCACTCATGAGAGCACGCTTCCATAGGCTCCTATATGGGCCTCATTCTGATACCATCAAGCAGCGAAGGAGGTAAGTAGTGCAGCAATGGCAGCATTTTTAACATATATGAATACATACATAGAGGCCTATTTATTAAAGGTCTTGCGGACCTGATCTGACAGTGCAGATCAGGTCCACAACACCTCACTGAATGCGGAGAGCAATACAAGAGCTGCTGGTGCCACGCTGCCCCCTGCAGACTCGCAGCCAACGGGCCGCCAGCAGGGAGGTGTCAATCAACCCGATCGTACGATCGTACGATCAACCCGATCGTATGGAGCAGCGGTCTTTAGACTCGCCAGAAACACAGGCCCACAAGCTCCATACGGAGCTTGATAAATGGGCCTCATAGTATACACATATTAACACATAAATATATATGTATATACACATATAAACACATAAATATATATGTATATACACATATCAATACATAAATATATATGTATATACACATATTAACACATAAATACATATGTATATAGACATATTAAAAAAATAAATATATATGTATATACACATATTAACACATAAATATATATGTATATACACATATAAACACATAAATATATATGTATATACACATATTAACACATAAATATATATGTATATACACATATAAACACATAAATATATATGTATATAAGCATATTAACACATAAATATATATGTATATACACATATTAACACATAAATATATACGTATATACACATATTAATACATAAATATATATGTATATACACATATCAATACATAAATATATATGTATATACACATATCAATACATAAATATTTATGTATATACACATATTAATACATAAATATATATGTATATAAGCATATTAACACATAAATATATATGTATATACACATATTAATACATAAATATATATGTATATAAGCATATTAACACATAAATATATATGTATATACACATATTAATACATAAATATATATGTACACATATTAACACATAAATATATATGTATATAATCAAATAAACACATAAATACATATGTATATACACATATAAACACATAAATATATATGTATATACACATATAAACACATAAATATATATGTATATGCACATATTAACACATAAATATATATGTACACATATTAACACATAAATATATATGTATATACACATATAAACACATAAATATATATGTATATACACATATTAACACATAAATATATATGTATATAATCATATACATATATATTTACATTGCGGTCTATAGTTCCAATAGACCGCAATGTAAAGGCATGTTTAAGCGCCGTTTTTTCCTAACACGCCACACCCGCCAACTTTAAAGCCCCTGCTAGATTTTTTTTTTCATAAAAAACTATAATGCCCTCTATTTATAAGGCATTTGAGGCTTTTACTAGAGATCTAATCTCTGGTTAATTTTCGGAGTGCTAATTGCTATCGGGAGCTTGCGGTAGCAATAACCAGCCACTTGTAATGGTTAAAGTAAAAACTTGCAATAATATAGCGCTCTACTTGTAATCTAGACTAATATTGTAGAAAATAACCTCGTGATAATATACGCTAACCCATAAATGGCGTTAGGGAGCAGTGTTTCTACTTTCAACGTGTAATCCCACACCAAAACACCATGCACAAGGTTCGTAATAGGAAGATCTCCACAGCGCAATTTACGGCTTTGCGTAAACGCTATTTTACGCTCCAACTGTAATCTAGCCTATTGTATTTTACTTTTACTTATTACTGAGATTGCTTGGAATTGAAAGCCTAGTAGTAATCTTATATAAATAGTGTTTTATTAACTTGCCTAGGATTAGGAATTCATTGCTATCATCTGTGTGTATCAACATTTTTACTAATTTATTGCAAACAGCAAAACCCTGTAATTACTCTATTGTAGGGTTTATTTCATTTTTTACAGCTTGCATATGGAGTGTGTGAATTACACTAACAAGATAATACATTACTGCAAAATCCAATGTGTTAGCCGCCTTCAGCATCAAAACACATTGAACGAAAAGCAGCTTTTTAATCCTTTTATTGTATTTATACCCCATTCCTGTTTTTTCTTTTGTATTGCAACAGTGCTGACATTTTACTAACATAAAACAAAATCAACATAAAAAGCAGCTTTAGAGCAAAACATTGAAACAGCAATTTCTTTCTTAATATTATGAATTTATATTTTAAACTATCTGAACCTCAAAAAAATTGTCCATAAATGTAAAATAAAGCTAAACAAGGAATTCTTTTACATGTATGACCGAAAATGTAGCAGTTCTGGGTCCCTTTAAAGTTGCCAAAAAATTATCTTTTTTTTCTACTAACATGGCTGCAAGACATTAGTGCTCCGATGTTCAGAGAGCTTCTGTGCTAGATCCCAACAGCATAGCCACAAGCCCAGGGACAAATGTGTATGAATTTTGTTCCCTAAACTTCAGGTGACCTGTTAATGCCCTGAAAAGTCAGTAGCGATGCTAAGGAGTTATAGCGATGTCAAGCAAATATGGAGCGTCGCCATTATAAAGTACCCAGTGGATGCGGCAGAGAATACCGATGTTGAGACTAGATATGCCTGAACTCCGACAGCGTGAAATCACCACCAAAACAGCATGAGTAAACGTGTCGCCTAAGCCACCTTCAGGACTCCGCAGGTGGCATTAAATAGAGAAGTCACTGATGAGCGACGGAATTCCTCAGGGCTGAGACTGCCCCGTGGCTGCGGGACTATACAGAGGCAGACCCAGTGACAGTTGGGAAGATACCCATGCATAAAGCATGCTCCATATAACCACCTCATAACAAAGAAGAGGCTACTGAGAGCTGCCGGAACTGTTGGAGCATTTTCTGGCTAGCTGACAACACCGCAACACAGAGCGTATATACCAAGCAACTGTAAGTAAGACTGGACATATGCAGGTCCCTTTTGTTGTCATTTTTGTTGCTGTCTCCAATTCACAGAGGGCCAACACTCAGCCTTACTAAACTTATAACTTACACATGAAAAAATTGGCCCTGACGTACCTAATAATCTTAAGGCCGGGAAAACACACCATTTTGATTATAAAGGCCTCTTAGTGCCGTTATAGACCTACATCGCAGCAGGAGGCCCTATATCGCAGCATCATCTGACATTGAGCCTATTCCACACAATACTGGCTTGATCATGCAGGGAGTTTGATGCAATTAATAAAAATCAACACAATAAATGTCAGAATTAAGAAAGCCTCTAGCAGTATCTCCCTTGGCCCTATCTATAAATAAATATGAAACAGGCCTCTGCTATGCTATACTGAAACATACCGCTGTGGAATCTCTCTAGCAGGGTCAGTTAACACATACATAACCAACTACCATGGTTGTGGGCCTCAAGCTGTAATAAGGAACTCTGGCTGATGGTGTGAATGGAGGTCTGAAGGTGAGCAAGTCAGCTGCCGTTAGACCTCGGGGGTTACCCTCCAACATAGCATTGATTGGCTCTGCATGAGATATTTATACAGTATTTAGGCAGTTCCAGCTAGACATCAGGATAGTTACGAACACACATGATGAACACACATGCATCTAGAAGAGCTCCTAAACATGACAAAGTAACTAAAGGTTCATCCACTTCTGGCATAAAGTTAAACAACTTTTTAAAGCTCTGGAAACACCTGAATTAAGCCAAGCAAACTCACAAGATCCGGAAATGGAGTCCCAAGACACAGACACTGATATACCGTCTCACCATGGACATACCCCACTCACAAAAGCTGATATGGACAATCTGCCGACTAAAGCGGATTTTACCTCTTTTTTGACCACGTTGGGTAAAATGATAAAAGAATGTCTGTCAGAAGTTAAAAAAGATCTGTCAGAGTTAGGTGACAGAGTTGCTTACTTACAGGTAAGTGTTGAACAAATAAATAATGATAGTGAATTACAAAACCACACTGCAACTACCCATGATTCTATGATACATCAAATGCAACTTCATATAGAAGACTTCGACAATAGAGGGCGCAGAAGCAATGTTAGAATCAGAGGTATATCAGAAAAGATAACACCAACTCAAGTACCTCTACACCTCCAATGCCTCTCCCGCCACCTTCTTAAAATGACAGCAGACACAATACTACCCCTCGAACGGGCTCACACAGAGCTCTTAGATCGAATCCTCAAGATGACAAACCCCTCCAGGGATGTTATCCTTAAATTTCAGCTCTACACCGACAAGGAGAAAATAATGGATGCCGCAAGGAAAATCCGTCAGATTTCATACGGAGGTGACAACAAGTTTTTACAGACCTCAGCCCGATAACATTAGAAAAGAGGAGAGAAGCTAAATATCTCATGACTCATCTACAAGACCTCAAAATTCCCTACAGATGGGACTTCCAATTTTGCATAAAGGTCCTTTTGGGCTCTCACGTAGCTACAGTATATACAGATTTAGAACCCTCCTGTAAACAACTAAATATACTGCAACCAAAATCACTTCCATCAATCAACCTGAGAAATCAGAGGCTGGTCTGCGGCCAGGAGACCCACCCTAAACTGCAGAGATCGACTTGAACAAAAATCAACAGGAAGAGAACTAGCTTTGCCTTCAACTCTTCAACTGCTCCAACTGGTCCACCATGATGAAGAGAGAGGATACTTCCTGTTTGCTTCCCTCTTTTTTGCTTTTTCTCTTTGTTCAATCTTATAGAGAAGAACCGCTACTTTTTCTTCTATTCCTTCTGGATCAGATGAGAGGAGATCGTGGAAAGCCATAGCATCACATCGGAAGTACTTTACTTCCCTGGAATATATGTGACTGATAACCACCTTACTATTTTCAGTCTTCAAAGACTAGGTCATTGACTTATCTTTGCTCAACTGGGATCAAAAATGTACTCATATTATTCATACCGCCAAAAGAAGCTACCTGCACTTTACAGTTTACCATGAGTTGTAAACTACAAAGTACCTCCCCCTCCCTTAATACTGTTATATTGTATATTATTATATGCAATTGCATTGATCTGTTATTTTTGTTTTTATTTATTTGTTCTTTGTTACAGTTTAAACTGTTTGAATTGTATTGTTATATGCAGCAGGTTTACTCTTATACACAGTATGTTCTTTCTCTGGTCATAGGTTATCAGGGACCGTCCCCCAAATCTTTGGCTTATAATGCCAACACTCTTTCATAGAACCAATGCATTTAAATTACGTGGGAATGCCTTTAAGCCCCCTAGAAAATACACGTAAGTCAGCTGATGCCGATTGTATAACTAACAATGGCTAGTTGCAAATTCCAAATTCCAACTCAAAACACTAAGGGACTTAATTCGCCAACAAAGAGGTCAATAGCCCTTAATTGGTTCCACAAACAAAAGCACAAAATCATCTTTTTACAGGAAACTCATTTTCTTAAAAACTCTGAGCCTAAGTTCACCTCCAGACACTACCCGACAGGATACTTTAACTCACATGCAGAGAAAAAGATAAATGGAGTAGGGATACTATTCCACAAGTCACTACCCTTCCATATGCATTCCAAACACATTGATAAAGATGGCAGGTATTTAATATTAGTAGGCAACCTCTTTAACAAACCCATAACGCTGGCAAATATTTATGCTCCGAATACAGGCCAAGTCCGTTTCTTTAAAAATATCAACAAAGAAATATTAGGGTTCTCCAAAGGAACCATTATTCTTGCCGGGGACTTTAATGTTGCGCTTAACCCAAAACTGGACCACTCTAAGACAAAATGTTCACCCCTCCTTAAATCTCTCACAACAATCACGCAATGTTTATGCTTTATTACACTTCTCGATACATGGAGAATTCAACACCCATCCCAAAAATCATATATTTTCTACTCTAGCCCTAACAAAATGCACTCTAGGCTTTTTTACATCTGTATTGATCAATTGGGTCTTCCATTAGTTTGAGACTCGGATATAGACACAACGCCTTGGTCAGACCATTCCTCATTCAATTTGGAATGGCCGGAACTTCCAACATTGGATTTTGTTTGGAGATTAGATAATACACGCTTACTCAAACCACTAATAGCCGATACAATAACACATACACTAAGTGATTACTTTCATCACAACAATGCCACACAAACCACGCAACAAATTCTCTGGGATACGCACATAAAGCGGTGAATATTAGAGAATTCCTTAAACAGAAAGCTATCTTAGTTAAATCCTATAAGATAGAGTACAACAGACTACTGAGCTTACTACGTGATGCAAAACATACACATATACTCAACCCCTCCAATGCTGCTGATGCCAGCAACCTACTCACAGCGAGACAAAACTTGAATAACCTACTCAATAAAGAAGCCCTTAGGAAAGCTTATTATCTCAAAAAAAAATTATTTCCCTGAGGGGAATAGGGCTGGAATGTTACTAGCTAGATCACTTTTGCAAATGATATACATAAAATGACCACTTCGGGCGGTATAGAGACATATGATTGCAAAGAAATAGCAAAAGCTTTCAACTCCTATTACCAAAAGCTATATAACATTACCCTACAAGATCCCCCACAATTAATCAATATTTGGAAGATGCCCATCTCCCAACACTACCTGAGACATTATCAAAATCTCTAGAGAACCCAATTAGCTCCCAGTAAATATTAGAAGCAATCAAACACATACCCCCACACAAATGCCCAGGGCCAGATGGCCTCACAAACTTTTATTACAAGCAGTTCAAACAGATATTAACACCACACCTAGCTAAAATGTTTAACACATTAGACCATGAAGGTCTTTTTTCTCCACAACAACTTAAGGCCCACATTTCAGTTATTCATAAGTAGGAGAAACCGGTGAACGACCCAGGTAATTATCGCCCAATATCATTACTAAACGAGGACATAAAAATCTACGCCAAAATAATAGCTAGACGACTTAACTCTATTCTGCCTTCAATTGTCCTCGTAGATCAAGTGGGCTTTGTGCCGCTCAGGGAGACCAGAGACAACACTATCAGAACTTTGTGTCTGATAGAGCATTCCCAAAACTCTAATTTGCCAATTGTCCTGGTCTCGACTAATTTGGAAAAGGCATTTGATCAATTAAATTGGCCCTTTTTGAAGAGAACCTTAAATTTTTTTCGGATTTGGGGAATTTATGATTAAAAGAATATTTCACCTTTACTCCATACCATCAGCCAAAGTTAGAGTTAATGGAGTTCTGTCACAGGGGTTTCCCATATGAAATGGTACCAGACAGGGCTGCCCGCTTTCCCCTCTCTTATTTGTCCTGACGATGGAAGCCTTGGCCTCCCACATTCGACATAAACCAGAAATCTCTGGAATCAAAATAGGACCAAATGACTATAAGGTATCAATGTTTGCAGATGACGTTCTGCTGACACTAACATTACCCACGACTTCCATTAGAGGAATTTGATACCTTCGGGAACATCTCCAACTTCTCGATTAATAAGCAAAATTCTGAAGTCCTTAACATCTCCTTACCAAGCACTGAATTTGAGCGCCTTAGGAGTATATGCCCAAATAAACTACAATCATCTAAATTAAAATACTTGGGGATTCATTTGACCCCCAGGCTTTCACAGCTCTATGACTCTAATTACAAGGTGCTACTTAACAATATGAAACATACCCTACTTACATAGCAAGAAAAGCCCCTATCTTGTTGGGCAGAATACAGACTGTCAAGATGACGCTACTCCCCAAATTAATATACATATTCCAAAAAATACTGATCACTTTACCCAGATGCTACGTTCCACAGCTACAAAACTCATCAATACATTTATATGGGGCAAGACTCACCCACGTATAAATGCGGCAACTATGTATAGGTCACTGAGGGAGGGGGATCTGGGAGTTCCTAAGCTAGATTCATACTATTGAGCCACTATACTACAACACATATTAGATTGGCACAATAAAAAAAGAAGCTACGGCTTGGATTTCTCTGGATTTTCAGATGCTTAGAGCCCCTAACCCCAGAACCATTTGCTGGCTCCCTAAAAACCTCAGACCCACTTTATGTTATAAGTTGTCATTATACAAACATATTTTTGGCCACTGGGACCAATTGATAATAAACATGTGAAAAGATCTACACCATACTCTCCTATGACCCTTATATCCCCAAACATGGAATTTATGGGAGGCTATGAATCGGTAGGGAAAATTCCTATAGTGAGGGAAATGCCAGAAACTATTCCCAATATCAAAACTCTAGCGCAAGGAAGGCTAAAGCCACAATTAGAACTAAATGACCTGTTGAATGGGGCTTACACTTCTTGCCTTAAATATTCCCAATTGAACCATTTTTTGCATAACAACCACCTTAGACAGAACCTCACCCGAACCTCAACCCCCTTTCAACAATTATGTTTAACAGCTATCCCACCTAGAGGTTCCTTATCACTATCCAAACTAAGGCTGGATAAATTGGGCCAACCCTCATTCACCACCATACACAATTCAATGGCAAACCAAATTAGATATCCAACTAGAAGAATCTGACTGGACAAAAATCTTCAACAATACAAGTATATCTTCCACATCTACTCGTTTGATAGAACTAAATTTCAAAGCATTGCTTCACTGGTACTTGACACCTGCCAGATTACACAGAACATACCCATTGTCCTCCCCACTGTGTTGGAGAGACTGTGGAGAGACTGTGGTGAAACTGGAAGCATGGTCCACATGTGGTGGAGCTGCCCCAAGCTTAGACCATACTGGAAATCAATAGAACAAACACTAAAATCACTACTGGGACGGGACATTACTCTGACACCTGTAATTACACTATTGAATAAAAATATAACCTGTAGATGTAAAATACGCTCCTTACTCATGCAAATATGTCTCAATAGCGCTTAACTACTCATAGTGCAACATTGGAAGTCTACTTACATCCCCACACACCAACTATGGAAACTAAAAACAAATTAAATTCTTCCACTGGAATGATACGGTTTCTATAAATGGAATAAACTACCAATTTTCCTTGACGTATCGTTCTACTGGGAAACACTTAACAGGGTAAATCCTAACTAAGACCCCTATATCACCGCTAATTAGGATGGTCTTCTTTATACAACAACTCTCACCAGCTAGACCAGAATCTACTACACACATACTACATGTTTTCATGCTAAATGTTATGTTAGATACTTAAAACTTCCTGAATTGAAATGTACTGTTATGTTTTACCACTCGCCTGCTGTTACTGTTTGAAGCATAGCTTCATGTTTTCATTTTGTTACCTTCTCACTCTACTGCTAGCGATCACTCGAAACTGGAAGGAATACTCTGTAACCTTCTGAACTGGTTTGTCACCGAAATACACCACCAGTCCAAAGACAATCTAGCCTGCTGGACTTTATAATGTTTAAAATAGAACAGGAGTACCAAAAGCTACGTTAGATTGTGTTGTATTGTTACATCACAGTATGTATGAGTCGCCAATTTATATGTAACTGTACCCATACCAGTTGAATTGTATGCCTAAGAAAACTAATAAAAACTAAGTTGCAAAAAAAAAAAAATGATCTGTTTAATTTAAAAAAGCACACAGCCAGTTCAGAGTCGATATTAAAGAGACAGAAAATGTTAAAGGGACACAAGACCCCAAATCTTATTCTGATTTAAAACAACTTTCCTATTTACTTCTATCAGATGTACTTAAAGGGACAGTCTACCCCAGCCCCAGAATTGATATTGTTTAAAAAGGTAGATAATCCCTTTATTTACAATAATTTTTAGTTTTGCACAACCAACACTGTTATATTAATACATTTTTTACCTCTGTGATTAACTTATATCTAAGCTTCTGAATACTGCCCCCTTATTTCAGATCTTTTGACAGAGTTGCATTTCAGGCAATAAATATGCTTACTCCTAAATAATTCCATGGGAGTGAGCACAGTTATCTAAATGGCTTACATGAACTAACGCCCCCCTCTAGCTGTGAAAAACTATAAAATTCACTGAGATAAGAGGTGGCATTCAAGGGCTTAAAAATTTGCATATGAGTCTAGCTAGGCTTAGCTTTCAACTAAGAATACCAAGAGAACAAAGCAATTTTTTATGATAAAAGTAAATTGGAAAGTTGTTTAAAATTACATGCCCTATCTGAATCATGAAAGTTTAATTCTGACTAGACTGTCCCTTTCATTTTTGTGGTATTATTTGTTAAATAGCAGCAATGCACTGCTGAGAGTAAACACATCAGGTGAGCCAATGACAAGAGACATAGATGTGTAGCCACCAATCAGCAGCTTGCTCCCAATAGGGCATTTCTGATCCACAACCTACCTGGGTATGCTTTTCAAAAAAGGATATCAATAGAACAAAGCAAATCAAATAATAGAAGTAATTTTAAAGTTGTAAATTGAATGCTTTATCGCAATCATAAAAGTTTAATTCTAACTTTACTGTCCCTTTAAATAAAACTCTTCCTAACAGTGAATTAGGTGTAATAAAGGTTTATAAATGTTTTCTATAGGATTTGATTTTGCTTAACAGAACCTTATTGGCTGATTGGAACAGCCAATAGAATGAGAGCTCAATCCTATTGGCTGATTGGATCAGCCAATAGGATGAAAGCTCAATCCTATTGGCCGATTGCAACAACCAATAGGATTTTTTCACCTTTCCTATTGGCTGATAGAAATATTTTAGCCAATAGGAATGTAAGGGATGCCATCTTGGATGACGTCACTTAAAGGGAAACTTCATTTTACAGCAACAATCGGAGAAAGAGGATGCTCCGCACCGGATGTCTTAAAAATGGACCCGCTCTGGATGGATGAAGATGCCGTCTGGATGAAGGCTTCTTGCCATCTGGATGAGGACTTCGCTGGCTGGATGAAGATGGAAGAGGCCGTCCGGATGAAGACTTCTTGCCGCCTGGATGATGACTTCACCGGCTGGATGAGCATGGATGTCCGGACTTTGAAAACTGTAAGTGGATCGTCTGGGGTTAGTGTTAGGTTTTTTTAAGGGATTTTTGGGTGTTTTTTTTTTTAGCTTAGGGGGGCAATGTAAAAGAGCTAAATGCCCTTTTAAGGGCAATGCTCATCCAAATGCCCTTTTCAGGGCAATGGTTAGCTTGGGTTTATTTAGATACGTTTTTATTTAGGGGGGTTGGTTGGTTGGGTTGTGTTTGTATTTTTTTTTACAGGTAAAAGAGCTGATTTCTTTGGGGCAATGCCCCACAAAAGGCCCTTTTAAGGGCCACTGGCAGTTTTGTGTAGGCTAGGGGTCTTTTTATTTTGGGGGGCTTTTTATTTTGATAGGGCTATTAGATTAGGAGTAATTCGTTTTTATTTTTGATAATGTGGTTTTTATTTTTTGTAATTTAGTGTTTATTTTTTGTAATTTAGTGTTTATTTTTTGTAATTTAGAAAATTGTATTTTAATAATTTCATTTATTTTATTTTATTGTAATGTTAGTTTTTAGTGTAAGGCAGGTTAGGTTTTATTTTACAGGTAACTTTGTATTTATTTTAGCTAGGTAGTTATTAAATAGTTATTAACTATTTACTAACTAGTCTACCTAGTTAAAATAAATACAAACTTACCTGTGAAATAAAAATAAAACCTAAGCTAGCTACAATGTAACTATTAGTTATATTGTAGCTAGCTTAGGTTTTATTTTACAGGTAAGTATGTATTTAGTTTTCAATAGGAATTATTTAGGTAATAATTGTAAGGTCTATTTATCTTTATTTTAATTATATTTAAGTTAGGGGGTGTTAGGGTTAGGGTTAGGCTTAGGGTTACATTAGGGTTAGGTAATGCTTAGGGTTAGGTTTAGGGGTTAATATATTTATTTAGTGTTAGTGATGTTGGAATCCAGAGGTTTAGAGGTTAATAAATTTAGTATAGTTGCGGCAACATTGGGGACGGCAGATTAGGGGTTAATAACTGTAATGTAGGTGGCGGCGATATTAAGGGCGGCAGATTAGGGGTTAATAATTTAATTTATGTGGCGGCGATATTAAGGGCGGCAGATTAGGGGTTAATAACATTATGTAGGTTGCTGCAATGTTGGGGGCGGCAGATTAGGGGTGTTTAGATGTGGTTTTTTATGTTAGGGTGTTAGGTTTAAAAATAACTTTTTCTTTCCTCATAGACACCAATGGGGTTGCATTACGGAGCTTTTGTTTGTTGATGTCTATGGGCAAATCGTGCACAAGCACGTCAAAGCAGCGCTTGATTTCGGTGCGGTATGGAGCTCAGTGCAATCATTTTGCCAGCACAAGCCTGCTTTTTTAAAACTTGTAATAGCAGCGCAATAGGGTGGTGAAATAATGCCGAAAATGTTGTGGTCGTTAATTTCCCTATAGTGCCCAAAACTTGTAATCTAGCTGATTGATTTCCCCTTAAAAGTGAGTTACAGGAACATGCATTCTCTTTGCTTAGGAAAAGAAAAATTATGACGTGTGGATGAAAATTTAACAAAATATAAATAATGGTTTTATACTTCTCTAATCCATTTCTACCGATGATCTCTTTCAACTCTTATTAACTTCATCCTTCTGTAGCAAAGCCAAAATCTGAAGTGGCCAAATCAATTAAAGGGACATTCAACATCAGAATTTTTGTTGTTTAAAAAGAAAGATAATTATTTTATTACCCATTCCCCAGTTTTGCATAACCATACTGTTATAGAAATACACTTTTTATCTCTGTGATTACCATGTATCTAAGCCTCTGCAAACTGCCCCTTTATTTCAGTTCTTTTGACAGACTTGCATTTTAGTCAATCAGTGCTGACTCCAGGGTAACTTCACATGCATGAGCTCAATGTTATCTATATAAAACACATGAACTAATGCCCTCTAGTGGTAAAAATGCATTCAGATTAGAGGCAGTCTTCAAGGTCTAAGAAATTAGCATATGGACCTCCTAGAATTAGCTTTCAACTAAGAATACCAAGAGAACAAAGCAAAATTGGTGATAAAAGTTAATTGGAAAATTGTTTAAAATTACATTGTCAGGGTATCTGTGAGTAACATTAAATAAATTACAGATGTATTGTAGAATCTAATATTTCATTTTTCTTTTTGTAGCTAAAAATCTAATTTGACATGAATTGTGTGGGCTGTAGCCATAGCAGACCAACCCCCCTTCTTCTTGGTTACATAGATTGCATTGCAAATCTTTGTCCCAATTCATCAAAAGAAAGATCACTTCAAAAGACCTTTTTGATCACTACCTGGAAATGTGTAATCACTAGATCACTAGATTCCTTTATAAGAAGAAGAGAGACTAGCAGTCTGAGCCAAGTGACAAATTTTGTGGAAAGGTGACCATTCACACTTAGATGCAAATTGGTACCTGCTGTGTTAGATAAACATTTATGCTGACTAACAGAGAGACATGTTTAACCCTATGAGTGCTGAAAGCATTAAAAAAATTAAATTGTGATTTTAAAAAGAGAAGTTAGAAATTCATCTATATGAACTGTATAATTGTCAAAGATTTAATTGATACCCAGACTGTATAAATATCTTTATATGGATATGGGAAATGCATTTCAGATTTGTAATAAATTAAATGAATAATAACATTAGTATATATAAATACTTAAGTTATTTCAAAATGAATAGATTTTTTTCTTTTTTTTTCCAGAAATCTAGTGAACATTACAGGAAGAACTGATGTGAAGATGAGATTTCTAGATAAGATTCAACTGGGAAATTAAATATATGCCAGTATATCAACTAAGCTGATATACAGAATAAGTCAGATATACATATATATTTCATTGATTGATAATACTAGTCTCTCATAAAAATACAACTTTTAAGACATCTTCTAGAATATAATAAATAAAATACTGATGTTTCATATTAAAATAATCTGGATAAATGGTATGACATGGTCCAATACACATGGAACATGTGACTTGTTGATACTAGAAATTATGGTATATTGAATAAAAATGTATATGAACTATATTTACTGTTAGCAATATTTGAATTAAACTGTTTGTATTTGCTGCCCCCGATGGCCTAAATCCAGTATTACAGCCAAAAGGCATTTGGCTGTTAAAATTGAAATTTCCCAGTAGCCAATCAGGGAGGCGTCTCCCAAATAACCAATCAGGGACAAGCTTCCGAACAGAAAAGCTTCAGTAAACACTGCTGCTGCTAGTGGGAGAAGCTGGAGCACAGTCTAGTTAGAGGAATAGTGAGATCCTCTAGTAATAGGCAGTAATACTTCATACAATACACTAAATGCAAGCCTGTCAGTGGTCATGGTGTGTGATCACCCTGTAATGTGTGTAACACATGGTCATTACATTTCTGTGCGGCTTGCTCTCGGGTTATTTAGCTCCCCTCAGCAGAAATAGGACTATTGCACCTAAAGTGGGTGAGAGAGACACTGTGACAGTGGAGGATTCTCAGGCCCAAATGCAATCATTCAACCCTTCATTGGATTTAATTTGCTTTCATTAACCAAAGTCTATAGATAAAACAATATTAATTGTGAGGGGGTGGAAGTCTTGGTGAGTTCCCACACTTTTTTTTGTAAGACTTGACCCATGCATATAATACAAAACAACCAAATAAGGAAAGATATGTGAAAGGAAAGTCCAAAAAGACAGAAAATCTGCCTCAGGTGCTTGAATGCAGAGGATCACAGGAACTCATGCAAGGAAGGAAAAGGACAAATATAGTGAAGTATGTATGCATCAACTAATCCAATCCCACAGGGAACAATACTCATAATGGAGAGAGCTATAACTAAGCTCTTAGTGATATTGCAGGTAGGTATAAAGCCCCACAGCTCACAAGGATACTCCCAGGATATGGTAGTTAAAATATTTGATTAAAAACAAGGACAGAAAAACGGACTGTACTACTGTATCAGTTAGATACAAAATGGGCATAAGACAAACCGGCAAAAGCAAATAGCCAAATAGCTTTACAATTTGCAATCATGCGGAAGCCCTAAAGTTCTGACTGGTAGGTAATACAAATGTCCGTATATCTGTCTACAAAAATCAAACGTACGTTTCACTGGTCTGATGCCAGCTTTTTCAAGGAGAAAATATATAATGAAAGTACATTTGAAAGTGTTTTTTTTGTACACTACACATAATTTGACATTTTATATTACAATCTCAAAGTGTTCAATGTCCCTTTTTAGTTGATCCTTGCTGCCAGGCAGCACTGCTATATGTTACAGCTCGCCGGTAGCCATCAGGTTCATAAGAGTTCACAACATTTCAAATGTAAACCCTAACCATATTTTATAAAAAAAAATTCAGTGAAGTAACATTTTGTTTTTGACATGTGGAACTGCAAAATTACAGTTGAGACATTTCAATAGTAAAAATTCATAAAAACAAACAAAACAGTTGAGAAAAACAAATATAAAGACCAGCACTTAAATAAAGAAATGTCATTTAGAAGCTTTATATGTTGTTTGTTTTGTCAGGGATTGTCAATCACCCTGGTGATTTTAAACTGCTTGCTCAGAGCTTGCAGAGAGGTTAAGAAACAGCGTTCTGATGATCACTGCTTCTTAAATATCTGCAGGCCAACTTCATCCGCAGCTTGATAAATGTAGCCCGAAATATCAACTTATATGTAACAACAGAAAAAAAAACAAAAAAACAATAACTTTGCAATGTACTTTTTTTCTCTCCACTTGTTCCTTTAATTTCTTCCCTACAGAGACTAGAATGCATTATGCAGAATTCAAGGCATTGCTTCAAAGTAATTACTTGATATGTGTTGGAGTTCATTTATATCTGTCTTTAATTAACAACAGAGCTTATCAAGAGGTGTGTCCCCTGGACTGCACAATCCAAATCTTGCAACAAAGTGATAGTTTTAAATGCTTTTAAAATATTCCTTGTATACAGATCTCTTTCTATGCAGTGATTCATTTCCTTAGAATATATTACAATAAGAATGACAATAACATCACTTCAAGAACGGTGCAAAAAAAGTGCAGTTAGCTCTTCCAAATATTGAACATAAATGGATTTTCATTTTTATACCATAAACATATTCCAGCGTTTTGTTTCAGCAAAGGCCAACTCATATTACCTTTATGAAAAACAAGGGTTTTCAGTAATTCAGTGTCCACTGAAACAAATATATAATAAAGCCAGGAATATATATTTTCAAGCAAAGTCTTATATTTTCAAAGGAAAGTGAACTACTTTTATGATATTTTTTAAAATATATCTTGTGTCAAGAAAACAAAGCTGCTCTCCAAGAGAATAATAATAAATATGAGCTTATGTTTTAATAAAAAAAAAAAGCCTTCCTCTAGAAATGACATTGCGTACTATACACTGGCAATTTTCTGATGTGTCATTCTAAAAATAAAATATTGTTCCTTGTTTTTCCTTTGAAATAAAGTACATTTTCTGGAGGGCATATATCCCTAATAAACTCTGTAAAATAAAGAAAAAACTCTTACAGCTGAAAAAACCTATCCCATTAAAGGCCAGATTACGAGTGGAGCGCTATAAATCACTTTCCTGAAAGCGATATTAGCTCTCCACTGTGTAATACCAGCGCATGCTAATGTGCACTGGTATTACAAGTTGCGCTCACGAGAGTACGCTTCCATAGGCTCCAATGGGAACCCCGTTATGATGCCGTCAGAGAAGGAATCAGTACCTCGCGCTTCGAAGGGGTAAGAAGCGCAGCGATGGCAGCACATTTTTAAATATATATGTATATGACTATATACATATAGATTTATGTGTTAATATGTGTATATATACATATTAACACATAATTATATATGTATATAATCATATAAATATATATTTAAAGGGAACACACAGTTCCCATAGACATCAATGCAAAGGCACTTTTCAGTGTGTTTTTTTTTTTTTCTAACACCCCACTCCCACAAACTTTAGACCCCAAAAATTGTCTAGTGCAGTTGTTTTAATTTTAAAAAATGCTACATTTTTTAAATTAAAACTATAATGCCTAATTATTGAAATGTGTGCAGTCTATCTTGATCACAAACAAAAACAATTTTGGTGCTAGCAGTTCCCTAGTAGGGGACAAATGCTAAAGAACCTTTGGAATCTCTATACTTACATTATTTCAGTTGTGTATGTAATAGTCATTAGTCTGGCTTAAAAGATAAGCAAAGTTTTGAGATGTAAAAAATTGCAGTGGTAAATACATTGTGTAGTTCTAATTCTGCCATCCCGGAATGAAAAAGAATAAACCCAATATATGTTGCATAACATGCAATTATTTAACAAATATGATGTTTGTGCAATTAAAAGTTTTTTGTTTATCTTTGAATATGAGGTTGCAATATGGTGCCAAAACTGTCATCAATTAAAAATTTAAATTAGCTATTGAGCTATAAAAGGGGTGTTATCACCAGAAACAAGCATCCGATGAAGCCCTAAAGTCAGCCCACTAAGGGGAGGGGCGAAACGCGTCATGCCTGACGTTTTGTGAAGCGGCAACTGTTTGAAGTGGAGTGCTAAGTCCCGGGCAGCTGGTCTGAAGCATACCGAGTTACTATATGTGGTTCTAACAACTGACAAGCATGCAGCAGTCTTGAATGGAAGTTCCGGTTTTGTAAATACAAGGAGGCATTAACCGTAATGGAGCCTTAACACAAACCGCTTTGTTTGGAGAATTTTCAGGATCCGGCATGAGAAATATGCAAAGCTTGGAGTGATCAAGTGGTAATTATACAAGCTAGTGTTGGAGCAAATACTAGAACTTTGTACCGCGAATGTGGTGAGACTGTTTGCTCAGTAATTCTATTACAGTTGGTTTCCCAATCAGTAACGCTGGAACTGCTTCTTTGTAACACATTTCATTCACAGAGCGTGTGATTCACACTAAGTGCTCTGTTAAAACGGACATTGTTAATCTGTGTCTCTTTTGAATTATGTTGCAACAGTTTATCTTTCACACATTGTTTGTTTGTAACAGCGCATAGTTGAAGATATGCTATATACTTCGAACATTATTTGTAATAACCGTAGTTTTACGGTAGTGTGTCAGATAAAAGTACTAACCAGGCCTGGGTTTAATAGTCGCTCCTTTCATTGCAATTAAGGGTTTTGGGAATTTTGTTTTTGACATGTGTAGGTTTAGCAAATAAACCACTCGTTATTTATGCAATTTGTGTGCTGCCTTGTCATTCTTTTTCACAGCATTTACTTTTAGCTGTGACTACTCTCTTACTTATTCATTTAAAACTATAATGCCCTCTATTTTGAGAACTTTTGGGGCACTTTTAGGAAATGAACCATAGATCGGATCTCTGGTTAATTTTCTGAGCGCTAATTGCTACCACAAGCTTGCGGTAGCAATAACCAGCCACTTGTAATGTCTGGTTAATTATTGCGCACCGGCAAAGGGGCAAATTTGCCCGTTTGCTGGGGAACGATAATTTAGCACGCCACTTGTCATCTAGCCATAAGTAAATATGGCTTAAATAAAAACACAGTAACAGTGTAAAATACAAACATTATATATTGAATATTTACTTGTATATTCTGTGTCTAAAATATTATGAAGAATGTTACTTTTCTAACACCCGATTAGTTTTTTAATATTGACTTTGGATTGTGATCAATTATTCTATTTTTTGCACATATTAATCACTGTGGGTGGTTCAGTGATCCCACAAGACAAATACGGATGAACAAAATAAAATATATGCAGTATATAGCTACTGAGTCCGTGTTATATCTTTCATTTATGCATGTACTGTTTTTAGGTTTTCAAACAAACCTCTGAATGGAAGTCAAATCATTAAACTTTTGTCTCTTAATCATTCTGGTTAAACCATGTATTGTAAAGCAAAAAATAGCAGGGAATCAAAAGTGAAAAGGCACAGAATTACTGGCTATTGATCCTCAGATTAGAAATGACAGAGCTGGATCCCTATGGCAGCTGCAAAGGGAGAAGCAAAGTTATACAGTGGGTGTATTCAGGCAAGTAAAGTTTAGGAAAGAGGGCAAGCGGCAGAGTCAAAGAATAAAGTTAAAGGTCAAACTAGAGAACACACTTAAGAATTCAGGGACTTTAAGAGCTAGGGCAAAGCCAGAACATAAGGCTATACACATACCACCACTTTAAATAGGAAGCGCTGTGACATCATTGACAAGCAAAAAAAATAATAATCAAAGGACACAACCTTAAATAGAATATGCTGTATCAACCTTGGCATGTACAACCTTACAATGCCTCACCATGTGCTAAAATAAATGAATACAGAGCACTAAGTAGTAGGAGCACCAGCCGGGAGTAGTAAAAAAGCAGCAAACTTTATTGATGCATTGTAATTAAGATGCCAGAGGCACAGACTACACACAAATAGTCAATGGAAAGTCAGCAAATGAAGCTGCAGCTGACGCGTTTCGGCAAATGCCATATTTGTAGCTGCTTGCTCCGTATACTCTAACAGCCTATTTAAAAAACACAAGCGGCTTCCCATTGGACTAACCACTAGTAACATAATTAGTGTCACATGGATATAGCAACAATATCTCTTAAGGTGACAGAAATTCCAAACACACAAACCCTATTATATGCTATCACAATTAGTAATGTGAAGTGTAACCTAATAATTCTCACTAAGAAAGCCCTAACTATATTATGCCCTCTATTTGTGTAATTAAATATCTTCTCTCCTATATATAAACCTTTAGACTATGGAGACAATAGCATCGTCTTGAAAACCCTAAGGGAGTACAGACTGATAACCCATATGTAGGGCATGGACCTGTGTGGTTCTTAAAGGGAAAGTCTTTTAAATTATAAAATTGTATTAAGACCAAAATATAAGTAAACTCATAATTGATTGATGAATACCTATTCTCTTAGGGAATACAGTGGGAGTACAAAGCCTAGGGCTCTATATCCTTTATCGTGTACATCATAGGTACAACAGTGTACTTTGCCTGAACAAGTATACCTCAAACCCTATTCAAGGGGATTCAAAAACTATGAGGGATGTTAAGGAATAGTTTATTGGAGTAAGGGGCAGTTGTGTACCCTGCACAAACTAATGTAGGACCGTTACAATAATTACATTGCATTTCAATTCTAACTATCCAGATATCTCTGTTTACATTGCACCACAATGGTACATAAACTACCTTACTTTAGACCATTAAAACCTTATCACTTGCAATATTTGTGAAAAACAGTATGTGGGCCTCACGACCCGAGAGGTCAGAACAAGAGTCAGAGAGCATCTGTCCAGCATCAAAGCAGGCATTGCCAGTACACCCCTAGTACAACACTTTGCCCAGATTCATAATAAGAGTGCAGAATCCTTTATGTAGACTTGTATAGAGAAAGTCGCCACCCCCTATAGGGGGGAGATAGAGAGGCACTACTGGGCAAGAGAGAGGTGTTCTGGATTTTTAAATTGCAGACCAGATACCCTAACGGTTTAAATTCCGATTATGATCTTATAAACTATTGGCAGTAAGACTTTACACTCCTATTTATTATAGGATATTTATACTGTTTTTTTTTGTTTGTTTTTTGTGAGCTGGGTTTTAATGGTCTAAAGTAGGGTAGTTTATGTACCATTGTGGTGCAATGTAAACATAGTTATTCAGATAGTTAGAATTGAAATGCAATGTAATTATTGTAACGGTTCTATATTAGTTTGTGCAGGGTACACAACTGCCCCTTACGCCAATAAACTATTCCTTAACATCCCTCATAGTTTTTGAATCCCCTTGAATAGGGTTTGAGGTATACTTGTTCAGGCAAAGTACACTGTTGTACCTATGATGTACACGATAAAGGATATAGAGCCCTAGGCTTTGTACTCCCACTGTATTCCCTAAGAGAATAGGTATTCATCAAGCGATTATGAGTTCACTTATAATTTGGTCTTAATACATTTTTATAATTTAAAAGACTTTCCCTTTAAGAACCACACAGGTCCATGCCCTACATATGGGTTATCAGTCTGTACTCCCTTAGGGTTTTCAAGAGGATGCTATTGTCTCCATAGTCTAAAGGTTTATATATACGTGAGAAGATATTTAATTACACGAATAGAGGGCGTAATACAGTTAGGGCTTTCTTAGTGAGAATTATTAGGTTACACTTCACATTACTAATTGTGATAGCATATAATAGGGTTTGTGTGTTTGGAATTTCTGTCACCTTAAGAGATGTTGTTGCTATATCCATGTGACACTAATTATGTTACTAGTGGTTAGTCCAATGGGAAGCCACTTGTGTTTTTAAAATAGGCTGTTAGAGTATACGGAGCAAGCAGCTACGAATACGGCATTTGCCGAAATGCGTCAGCTGCAGCTTCATTTGCTGACTTTCCATTGACTATTTGTGTGTAGTCTGTGCCTCTGGCATTTTAATTACAATGCATCAATAAATTTTGCTGTTTTTTACTACTCCTGGCTGGTGCTCCTACTACTTTGTGCTCTGTATTCATCGACCCACACAGTGTAGCACAGCCGGTGGGAGCATAGTACCATCCTATTCACCAGAAGCTCCCAAAACGTTTGGAGCTGTTCCCCTGTTACCAATCATGGCCTGGAGTTCTATACACTACACACCATTTGGTGTTACGGAGGAGTGTTCCAGCAGTCCAATCAAAGAAGGGAGGTCAGACCCGCAGATACTTCCGGGTTGACTACGAGACACATGCCGTAGCATTCTGAGTGTTGGAGCTAAGCACATTTGCAGGAGAAGAAAGCTGAGCTGTCTAGTGTCAAGCGAGGGCATTTAGAGCTTTTGGAGTCCCATCAGCAATTGGACCTGAGTGAGTCCTGACCGCATCCTAGGCACGTCTTGAACTGTGAGCTGTAGAGGGTAAGCACATCTTGATTTTCTACAGTATCAGCATTAGCTGCCCATAGCACCTGTATAGCCCACACTTTATCTACAATCCAGGACTGTTTAGCAATTTGCATACTGTATGCAATTATTTTACCACGCATCATATTAGTGGGGAGATATTTTTCATTGTGTTGTACTAAAATAAATAACACACCCATTGAGGGTTTAAAACAATGCAAATAATGTATCTGTGCATCTTACCTGTAGGCTTAGAAAAACAAACGCAAAAAATAGCTTGTCTGCTTAATGGTGTCAATGCTGTGCCTCCATATCTATGTGCTGTAAAGTAATTTTGTATTTAGCCCCTGTTGTGCGGAGGGCACATTGCTGTTCTCTATGAGTGACTGTGTAGATCAGTAAAGAAGAGAAACCAGAGATCCCTCCTCATTTTTTGCATGTACATCAGGTGACTTGGTGACATCATTATGTAGTGCATTAACATGTGTAGGGAACTGCCCAAAGCAGAAGTACTTCCTTGCTTCTTTAATTCAGGGAAGCATGGGGCATTTATGGAGCTAATATTGGGACCTAACAAATTACAAAAATTATGTTTTTTTGAAAGAGGAAAATCAGTTTTTTACATTTATTTTTAACTATTACTCTAAGATGCAGGTGATAATAATACAAATGGTGACTTCCTGCAACACTTGGGACCAAGGAGTTTTAGTCTTACATGTACTACCTAGATAACAAGTTAACCCTCATTTGAATGAGGAAAAATGTGAAGTATTTGCACCTATAGGTTAAAGATAAGTTGCAACACTGGTGATCAGTGAAATTTCTTAATTTAGGGGAAAGCGACTAATCATTTTAAAAGGGAGAGTGCCCTATTTTAAATGAGGCATTATATAACATATTATTTAGGTGCTACCTAGGTACCGGAATGCTTTATTTGTCACTTAATCACCATGATAACAGCAATCACCTCTTCAACAAAATCATGGGTGATGGGGTAGCAGATGTCTTCCCCAAATTATTCAAAAATAGGATTTGAGGTTCTTCATTTGACCCTCTGTTTCAAACAAGTGGATGTATGTAACTCAAGCTACCACATGACTTTGAAAGTAATGAGTGGATCTAAAGAAGCCCCTGTTAACCCCCTAACTGCAGAAGTATCATTAAAGGGACACTGAACCCAAATTTGTTCATTCATGATTCAGATAGAGCATGACATTTTAAACAACTTTCTAATTTACTCCTATTATCGTTTTTTCATTCTCTTGCTATCTTTATTTTAAAAGCAGGAATGTAAATTTTAGCAGCCAGCCCATTTTAGGTTCAGCACCATGGATAGCGCTTGCTTATTTGAGGCTTACATTTACTCACCAATATCAAGCATAACCCAGGTTCTCAACCAAAAATGGGCCAGCTCCTATGCATCCCATTCCTGTTTTTTAAATAATGATAGCAAGAGAACGAATAAAAATTGATAATAGGAGTAAATTAGAAAGTTGCTTAAAATTGCATGCTCTATCTGAATCATGAAAGCAAATTTAAAGTAAAATGTTTTCATGCGAGCGAAAACCCAATGAGTGCTAACTTTAGAACTTTTGATAATATGACAAATCTAACTTCTTCTCACTTTAAACTTTAATGAAGCGTGCTGTTAAAAGAAAAATGTTACACTTATCGCTCCAGCACTAACACGACATTGCGTTAGACCTACATCTCTGAACCAGAAGGAAGTTATGAATATTTTATGTTCATCTAGAAGAAAATGTTCTTTCTATATTTAAATATACTTTGCCCAGAAAATTATTATGACACAAAAAAGTGGAGAAAAAAAAGCCAGATCTGACACATTCCATGCAAAATTCAAAAAATGGACTGGACAAAATTATTGTCACTCACAATTTAATATTTGTAGCACACCCCTTGGAAAAAAATAACTGAAATCAATCACTTCCTGTAACCATCAATGATTTTCTTACACCTCTCTACTGGAATTTTGGACCACTTTTCTTTCGCCAACTGCACCAGGTCTCTCAGATTGGAAGGGTTCCTTTTCCCAACCGCTGTTTTGAGATCTCTCCACAGGTGCTCTATGGGATTGAAATCTGGACTCATTGCTGACCAGTTCATAACTCTCCAGCTCTTTGTCTTAAACCATTTCTGGGTGCTTTTTGATGTGTGCTTTGAGTAATTGTCCTGCTGTAAGACCCATGACCTTTGACGGAGACCCAACTTTCTGACACTGGGCCCTACATTGCACCACAAAATTCTTTGGTAGTCTTCAGATTTCATAATGCCATGCACACAGTTAAAACATCCAGTGTCTGAAGCAGCAAAGCAACCCCAAAACATCAGTGAATCTCCACTATGTTTGACTCTAGGGACTGTATTGTTTTCTTTAAAAGACTCATTTCTTTTTCTGAAAACAGTAGACTGATGGGCTTTACCAAAAAGCTGTAATTTTGTTTCATCTGTCCACAGCACATTCTCCCAAAAGTATTTTTGCTTCCTCAGGTAAGTTTTGGCAAACTCCAATCTGTCTTTTTTTTGTTTCTGTGCCAGCAGTGGGGCCTCCAACCATAGGGTCCCTTTTCATTCAGATGGTGACATATAGTGCGAGCTGACACATTTGTACCCTGGCCTGAAGGTCAGCTTGAATTTGTCTGGAAGTTGATCGAGGTTCTTTATCCACCATTCAAACAATCCTTCGTTGCAATCTTTGATACATTTTTCTCTTTTGTCCACGTCCAGGGAGATTAGTTACATTGCCATGGGCTGTAAACCTCTTGACAATGTTGCACACGAGTTTTGGGTTAGCCGTCCAAACCAGCGTTAAGGGGACCTAACGCTGGTTTTGGCCGCCCGCTGGTATTTGGAGTCAGTCAGGAAAGGGTCTAACGCTCACTTTCCAGCCGCAACTTTTCCATACCGCAGATCCCCTTACACCAATTGCGTATCCTATCTTTTCAATGGGATCTTCCTAACGCCGGTATTTAGAGTCTTGGCTGAAGTGAGCGTTAGAACTCTAACGACCAGACTCCAGCTGCAGCAAAAAGTCAGGAGTTAAGAGCTTTATGGGCTAACGCCGGTTCATAAAGCTCTTAACTACTGTGCTCTAAAGTACACTAACACCCATAAACTACCTATGTACCCCTAAACCGAGGCCCCCCCACATCACCGCCACTATAAGAATTTTTTTTAACCCCTAATCTGCCGACCGCACACCGACGCAACCTACATTATCCCTATGTACCCCTAATCTGCTGCCCCTAACATTGCCAACACCTACATAATATTTATTAACCCCTAACCGCCTCACTCCCGCCTCAAAAACCCTATAATAAATATTATGAACCCCTAATCTGCCCTCCCTAACATCGCCGCCACCTAACTTCAAGTATTAACCCCTAATCTGCCGACCGGACCTCACCGCTACTCTAATAAATGTATAAACCCCTAAAGTCTAACACTAACACCCCCCTAAGTTAAATATAATTTAAATCTAACGAAATAAAATTAATCTTATTAAATAAAATAATCCTATTTAAAGCTAAATACTTACCTGTAAAATAAACCCTAATATAGCTACAATTTAACAAATAATTATATTGCAGCTATTTTAGGATTTATATTTATTTTACAGGCAACTTTGTATTTATTTTAACTAGGTACAATAGCTATTAAATAGTTAATAACTATTTGATAGCTACCTAGTTAAAATAATTACAAAATTACCTGTAAAATAAATCCTAACCTAAGTTACAATTAAACCTAACACTACACTATCAATAAATTAATTAAATACAATTATCTACAATTAAATCAACTAAACTAAATTACAAAAAAAACAAACACTAAATTACAAAAAATAAAAAAAAATTACAAGAATTTTAAACAAATTACACCTACTCTAAGCCCCCTAAAAAAATAACAAAGCCCCCCAAAATAAAAAAATGCCCTACCCTATTCTACAATAAAAATTAAACAGCTCTTTTGCCTTACCAGCCCTTAAAAAGGCCTTTTGCGGGGCATGCCCCAAAGTAAACAGCTCTTTTGCCTGTAAAAAAAACCATACAATACCCCCCCAACATTACAACCCACCACACACATACCCCTAATCTAACCCAAACCCCCCTTAAATAAACCTAACACTAAGCCCCTGAAGATCTCCCTACCTTGTCTTCACCACGCCGGGTATCACCGATCCGTCGAGAAGAGGGTCCGAAGTCTTCATCCTATACGTCAAGAAGAGGTCCAGAAGAGGCTCCAAGGTCTTCATCCTATCCGGCAAGAAGAGAAGATCCGGGCCGGCAGACATCTTCATCCAGGCGGCGTCTTCTATCTTCATCCATCCGGCGCGGAGCAGGACCATCTTGAAGCAGCCGACGCGGATCCATCCTCTTCTTCTGGCGACTCCCGACGAATGAAGGTTCCTTTAATGGACGTCATCCAAGATGGCGTCCCTCGAATTCCGATTGGCTGATAGGATTCTATCAGCCAATCGGAATTAATGAAGGAAAAATCTGATTGGCTGATTGCTTCAGCCAATCAGATTCAAGTTCAATCCGATTGGCTGATTTAATCAGCCAATCAGATTGAGTTCACATTCTATTGGCTGTTCCGATCAGCCAATAGAATGCGAGCTCAATCTGATTGGCTGATCCAATCAGCCAATCGGATTGAACTTGAATCTGATTGGCTGATTTAATCAGCCAATCAGATTTTTCCTACCTTAATTCCGATTGGCTGATAGAATCCTATCAGACATTCGGAATTCGAGGGACGCCATCTTGGATGATGTCCCTTAAAGGAACCTTCATTCATCAGGAGTCGCCAGAAGAAGAGGATGGATCCGCGTCGGCTGCTTCAAGATGGTCCCGCTCCGCACCGGATGGATAAAGATAGAAGACGCCGCCTGGATGAAGATGTCTGCCGGTCCGGATCTCCTCTTCTTGCCGGATAGGATGAAGACTTCGGAGCCTCTTCTGGACCTCTTCTTGCCGGATAAGATGAAGACTTCGGACCCTCTTCTGGACGGATCGATGATACCCGGCGTGGTGAAGACAAGGTAGGGAGATCTTCTGGGGCTTAGTGTTAGGTTTATTTAAGGGGGGTTTGGGTTAGATTAGGGGTATGTGGGTGGTGGGTTGTAATGTTGGGGGGGTATTGTATGTTTTTTTTTACAGGCAAAAGAGCTGTTTAATTTTTATTGTAGAATAGGGTAGGGCATTTTTTATTTTGGGGGCTTTGTTATTTTTTTAGGGGGCTTAGAGTAGGTGTAATTAGTTTAAAATTCTTGTAATCTTTTATTATTTTTTGTAATTTAGTGTTTGTTTTTTTTTGTAATTTAGTTTAGTTGATTTAATTGTAGATAATTGTAGGTAGTTTATTTAATTAATTAATTGATAGTGTAGTGTTAGGTTTAATTGTAACTTAGGTTAAGATTTATTTTACAGGTAATTTTTTAATTATTTTAACTAGGTAGCTATTAAATAGTTATTAACTATTTAATAGCTATTGTACCTAGTTAAAATAAATACAAAGTTGCCTGTAAAATAAATATAAATCCTAAAATAGCTACAATATAATTATTCATTATATTGTAGCAATATTAGGGTTTATTTTACAGGTAAGTATTTAGCTTTAAATAGGATTATTTTATTTAATAAGATTAATTTTATTTCGTTAGATTTAAATTATATTTAACTTAGGGGGGTGTTAGTGTTAGGGTTAGACTTAGCTTTAGGGTTTAATACATTTATTAGAGTAGCGGTGAGGTCCGGTCGGCAGATTAGGGGTTAATACTTGAAGTTAGGTGGCGGCGATGTTAGGGAGGGCAGATTAGGGGTTAATAATATTTATTATAGGGTTTTTTAGGCGGGAGGGAGGCGGTTTAGGGGTTAATACATTTATTATATTGGCGGCGAGGTCCGGTTGGCAGATTAGGGGTTAATAAGTGTAGGTAGGTAGCGGCAACGTTGGGGGGGGCAGATTAGGGGTTAATAAATATAGGGGTCGGCGATGTTAGGGGCAGCAGATTAGGGGTACATAGCTATAATGTAGGTTGCGGCGGTGTACGGAGCGGCAGATTAGGGGTTAAAAATAATATGCAGGGGTCAGCGATAGCAGGGGCGGCAGATTAGGGGTTAATAAGTGTAAGGTTAGGGGTGTTTAGACTTGGGGTACATATTAGGGTGTTAGGTGCAGACTTAGGAAGAGTTTCCCCATAGGAAACAATGGGGCTGCGTTTGGAGCTGAAAGCTGCTTTTTTGCAGGTGTTAGGTTTTTTTTCAGCTCAAACTGCCCCATTGTTTCCTATGGGGGAATCGTGCATGAGCACATTTCTGAAGCTGGCCGCGTCCGTAAGCACCGATGGTATTGAGAGTTTAAGTGGCGGAAAATATGCCTGTACGCTCCCTTTTTGGAGCCTAACGCAGCCCTTCAGAAAACTCTAAATACCAGCGGTATTTAAAAGGTGCGGGGGAAAAAATACACGCGTACCTAACGCACCCCTTTGGCCGCAAAACTCTAAATCTAGCCGTAAGATTTCTAAAGATGGACTTGTAACCTTGAGATTGCCATGTTTTTCCACAATTTTAGTTCTCAAATCCTCAGACAATTATTTGCTACATTTTCTCTTCTCCATGCTCAGTGTGGCACACAGAAACACACAACAGAAAGGTTGTGCAAATTTTCACCATTTTAACTGGTTGCCGGTGTAATTTCTATATTGTCAGCACCTGTTAATTGATACAGGTGAGTTTAATTACAAATTACAGGAGCATCACAAACTTGGGCCTCTAGTTATGAAGCCGTCTACTTACCTGCATTTGCCGGCCCAATACGCTCTCCTAAGCTCGCCTACCATCGCTGCCGCGGACCTGATTACATTCGCCAAAGTTATCAAAAAAGCTGTCAAGAAGCCGCGCACCAAGTACGGAGCGATGAGCAGCGGACTGTTGTTAACTAACAGTCATCGATCTTGCTGCTCATCGGCTTCTTTACAGCTTTCTTGATAGCCTGTCACTAAGCACCCACACTAAACTACACTGTTTTACCCCCTAAACCACCGCTCCCGGAGCCCCCCGCACCTTGATAAAGTTATTACCCCCTAAACCGCTGCTCCTGGACCACGCCGCCACCTACATTATACCTATTAACCCCTATAATGCCCCCCACTACACCGCCGCCACCTATATTCAAGTTATTAACCCCTATCCTGCAGATCCCCGACCCCACCACAACTAAATAAATTGTTTAACCCCTAAGCCGCCGCTCCTGGAGCCCACCGCAACTAAATTAAATGTTTAACCACTAAACCGCCGCCCCCAGACCTCGCCGCCACCTATATTAAATTTATTTATCCCTAAACCTAAGTCTAACACTAACACTAACACCCCCTAACTTTAATATTATTTTAATAAATCTAAATAAAATTTACTATTATTAACTAAATTATTTATATTTAAAACTAAATACTTACCTATAAAATAAACCCTAAGCTAGCTACAATATAACTAATAGTTACATTGTAGCTAGCTTAGGGTTTATTTTTATTTTACAGGCAACTTTATATTTATTTTAACTAGGTAGAATAGTTATTAAATAGTTATTAACTATTTAATAACTACCTAGCTAAAATACTTACAAAATTACCTGTAAGATAAATCCTAACCTAAGTTACAATTAAACCTAACACTACACTATCATTAAATTAATTACATAAATTAACTACAATTACCTAAAATTAAATTAAATAAACTAAACTATAGTACAACCCCCCCACTAAATTACAGAAAATAAAAAAGAATTACAAGAAGTTTAAACTAATTACACTTAATCTAAGCCCCCTAATAAAATAATAAAGCCCCTCAAAATAAAAAAAGGCCCTACCATATTCTAAATTACAAAGTAACCAGCACTTTTACCAGCCCTTAAAAGGGCTTTTTGCGGGCCATTGCCCCAAAGTAATCAGCTCTTTTACCTGTAAAAAAAAATACAACCCCCCCAACATTAAAACCCACCACCCACATACCCCTACTCTAACCCACCCAAACCCCCTTAAAAAAACCTAACACTAACCCCGTGAAGATCACCCTACCTTGAGCCGTCTTCATCCATCCGGGCCGAAATCTTCATCCAAGTGGCGCAAAAGAGATCCTCCAGGCGGCGTCTTCAATCTTCATCCATCCGGAGCGGAGCCATCTTCCAAGGAGCCGACACAGAGCCATCCTCTTCAACCGACGACTGAACGACGAAGGACGGTTCCTTTAAGGGACGTCATCCAAGATGGCGTCCCTCGAATTCCGATTGGCTGATAGGATTCTATCAGCCAATCGGAATTAAGGTAGGAAAAATCTAATTGGCTGATTCAATCAGCCAATCAGATTGAAGTTCAATCCGATTGGCTGATCCAATCAGCCAATCGGATTGAGCTCGCATTCTATTGGCTGGTAAAAGAGCTGGTTACTTGTAATTTAGAATAGGGTAGGGCATTTTTTTATTTTGGGGGGCTTTATTATTTTATTAGGGGGCTTAGATTAGGTGTAATTAGTTTAAACTTCTTGTAATTCTTTTTTATTTTCTGTAATTTAGTGTTTGTTTTTTTTGTACTACAGTTTAGTTTATTTAATTTAATTTTAGGTAATTGTAGTTAATTTATGTAATTAATTTAATGATAGTGTAGTGTTAGGTTTAATTATAACTTAGGTTAGGATTTATTTTACAGGTAATTTTGTAAGTATTTTAGCTAGGTAGTTATTAAATAGTTAATAACTATTTAATAACTATTCTACCTAGTTAAAATAAATACAAAGTTGCCTGTAAAATAAAAATAAATCCAAAAATAGCTACAATATAATTATTCATTATATTGTAGCTATCTTAGGGTTTATTTTACAGGTAAGTATTTAGTTTTAAATAGGATTAATTTAGTTAATACAAGTAATATTATTTAGATTTATTAAAATAATATTTAAGTTAGGGGGGGTTAGGGTTAGTGTTAGACTTAGGTTTAGGGATTAATAAGTTTAATATAGGTGGCGGTGGTATGGGGGGGCAGGATAGTGGTTAATAACTTTAATATAGGTGGCGGCGGGGTCCGGGAGCGGCGGTTTAGGGGTTAAACAATTTATTTAGTTGCAGCGGGGTCCGAGATCCGCAGGATAGGGGTTAATAAGATTATGTAGGTGACGGCGGTATAGGGGGCAGCAGATTAGGGGTTAATATGTATAATGTAGGTGGCGGCGGGGTCCGGGAGCGGCGGTTTAGGGATTAACAAGTTTATTATAGTTGCAGCGGGGTCCGGGAGCGGCTGTTTAGGGGTTAACATGTTTAATATAGTTGCGGCGGGGTCCGGGAGCGGCGGTTTAGGGGTTAACATGTTTAATATAGTTGCGGCGGGGTCCGGGAGCGGCGGTTTAGGGGGTAATAAATTTATTTAGTTGCAGCGGTGTAGGGGGGAACAGATTAGGGGTGTTTAAACTCGGGGTACATGTTAGGGTGTTAGGTGCAGACATCTCCCATAGGAATCAATGGGATATCAGGCAGCAGCGAACATGAGCTTTCGCTATGGTCAGACTCCCATTGATTCCCTGGAGGCTGCGGATTGAAATCCAAGTACGCTGGCCTGGAATAGTGGCAAGCATACCTGGTAGTAGTTTGATAACTACCAAAAGTAGTCAGATTGTGCCGAACTTGCGTTCGGAACATCTGTAGTGACGTAACCATCGATCTGTGTCGGACTGAGTCCGGCGGATCGTAGGTTACGTCACTATATTCTACTTTTGCCGGGCAGTAGGGCTTGATAACTATGGCGAATCAGCCTCGCCACAAATACGCTGCGGAATTCCAGCGTATTTGCGATTGACGGCTTGGTAACTAGAGGCCTTGGAATGCAATTATTTCTTACAATTTGCAAGGCGCCAATAATTTTGTCCAGTCCATTTTTGAAGTTTTGCATGGAATGTGTCAGATTTGGCTATTTTTTTCCACTTTTTTGTGAAATAAACATGAGAATGCCTAAACATTTGTTATTGCAACAGTTTTCTGGTCAAAGTGGTGCATTATCTGACAGAAATGCAGGGGGGCCAATATCTTTGGCCCTGACTAACTATATATATATATATATATATATATATATATATATATATATATAAATAAATAAATATATATATATACTGTATATAGTCTCCTAAAGCAGAGTGCACTCACCGGCTTTTTTAAAATGTAGCATTTATTTAATGTAAAATAAAAAATCCCATGATGTTTCGGTACTTACTTGTACCTTTATTAAATGGATACAAAAAGTGTTCACATTATGTTCCTACATGAGATCATATACCAACATACTTCTATATATATATATATATATATATATATATATATATATATATATATATATACACACTTACTTAGAGTCTAAGAACTCTTATTCCACTTTTTTTACCGTTTATTCCAAAGGGAATTTTATATCCACCTACTGTGAGCTAGTACTTAATGACTTTGTCGATCTTTATACAAATTACAAGATCAAAAAGGATAATTTAAAGAAATGGGAGAAAGTTGTTTTAAACAGATTAAAGGAGAAGTCAGACACTGTGATCAGGGAGGTAGATAAAGGCAGGGGACTGATTATTCAGAATAAAGAGGATTATTTTAAAGATCTCCTTGCATACATTAAACTAAGGGGTGATCCAATGATTACCTTTCTAAAAGAATACCATCTATTATTAGATGAGGCCTAAGAGAAAGGAATCAAATATATAAGCAATCCCTATCTGCGAACTTCTATCACCTACCGAAGATCCACGAGGATGGCACAGTTCCTCTGGGAAGACCTACAGTCTCTGGAATCAATTCTTTTACATCCGTTTGTTAGAATATGTAGATTTTTTTCTAAAACCATTAGTCCGGTCTATATAAATCTTACCTCAGAGACTCTACTCATGCCATACAACAGGTAGAACAAATTAAATAGAAGAATACATACCATTGGATCTCTTTAGATGTAGCAGCATTATATACAAGCATTCCCCATGAGCTAGGTATATGGTCAATTGAAGAAGATCACAAATTATTTATTTTAAATTGTATTTGATTTATACTTGAGAAAAACTATTTCAACATTGATAATCAATTCTACCTCCAAACCAGCAGCACAGCAATGGCTACTATAATGTCACCCAGTTATGCCAATTTAGATTTGGGTCACTAGGAGAAAAACTATATATATAAGAATAATTATTTTAAACACAAGATCATCTGGTGGGGCCGCTTCATTAATTATATAATATTGATTTGGGAGGAAAATGTAGAGTCGATTCCAAATTTCTTAACATACATCAACAAAAATGAAACGAATCTAAGGTCTACACATAAGATCGCAAAACTAATATTAAGTTTCTAGATATTACTTTGCTTCATGAAGGGGACATTATTCTGACTAAAATCTTCAGAAAGAGAATGGAGGCAATAATTACTTATCAGCGGATAGTGGACATTATCCAACATGGATTAAAATATTCGATTTAGCCAATTTCACCGGCTATGCTGCAATTGTGCCAAAATAGAAGATTTTGAAGAGGAGTTGATGCTCCTAAATGAGAAATTTCTCTCCAAACATTACCCTAGGAAGCTACTGGATAAATCCATACAAAGAGCCAGGGACTTAGATTGTAATTATTTACTAGCCATAACGACACACATAAATAAACAGACTTTCCAATCAGGATATAAAATAGGTCTTATCACAACCTATAATGAGTAGCTCCAGAAATTAAAAGAATTCTACAGAAACATTGGCCCATTTTAAAACAAGATAAGTTTCTCTCTAAAATTCTAGGAGATAAACCACAAGTCACTTTTATAAAAAAATAAAAACTTAAAAAATATACTGGCTCCTAGTAAGTTAAAAACATCCAAAAATTATACTAATTGGTTAGAGAAAGGTACAGTTTGTTTATTTAAATGCAACAGGACTAATTGCTCTAGTTGTGAACACACCTATGGAGGAAATAAATCAACCAAAATTGTATTGTCCACCTCCAACAATAAAACATGTACCCTCAAACATCCAACAAACTGTAAGACAACCTTTATAGTCTAAATTCTAGAATGCAGCTGTAAGCTACAGTGCATAGGGCATACTAAACATCCCTATAAAAAGAGATCAGCAGAACATATAAAAAATATTCACGTCTAAGTGGCATTAAAGGTGACTACTTTTTGCCCTTTTTAAATATGTTTGTTTATGTTTATTGGAAATTGTCACATCTTCCGTTACTTATCATATGTATTACTCAGCGCACTATTCCCTGTAGATCTTGAGATATCTCTAATTTTAGTCACAACATCCCCCCCCCTATTTAATTATATTATGCACTCTAGGGGCATTTGTACACAAGGGTTAATTATTGCCTGTAAACCCAGAGTATTATATTCACCCTTTGTTTTTATGCAACCTATATATAGGATCTCAAGATAAAGAAATCTGATGAACCTGAACTGAAGGGCAACATTGCGCTGTTTTATTTTGTTAACATGCAGACGTAATCTGCACGTGCTTACCGGCGATTGGCTGTGTCCTTCGGGAGGTGTGTCTATCTTGAGGAGACTACTGACCACTTGGCAACCACGTGAAGGTTAATGTAACCTATCAGAAGGGGAACCGGGTTGTCTGTACACCACGACAAAGTGATGCCATTCTCACCATATACTTCTGACAAAGAAGTTGTTTGAACTTCGAATTGCATAAGGTTTGATTTTTGATTGAGGTTTTTACATGTAAGGGCATTGGCTTTTATTTGTTGTAGCCATTGTTAATAAATGGTTTTACACTATTGGTGCTCATGCCTTTTTGTCTTTCACGCTATGCTACTGAATGTGTTTGAGTGACGTCACCTATAGGATGCCAGGCCTAAGTGTAAACTTGACACCAGGAACCTCTTCTGGATTTCCCTGCTGCCCCGGTGTGGATTCCCCTTCCTCTCCCTGGACCCTCTCCTTAACTTATATGATTGGGGGAATCCCTTCTAAGTAGGAACTACTATTATTGCCTTTGATGTGATGGGTGTCCCACACTCCTCTTATTTTCTCTGCATGAGAATCTTGAAAATTTTGAACTTTCACATTTGGAAAGGACCTGTACTCCCCTGGACCATTTATTTTGTTATTTTCCATTTCATTCTTGCATAGTTTTATTAATTTCTTTATTTCTATGCTCTGATTACTAGTTTGATTTTTTATTGTTTATGCTGTGTTAGTACTTTGCCTCTTTTTGTTTTTGCTTTAACCTTGCAGGTGGTGTCCCTGGACTTGTTTATGTGCTGGACTTTCCTTTTTTTTGTTGCAGTTTTACTTTACTTGTTACACTAAAATTAGGTTCTGTTGTTTGTCCAACATAGCGGCCATTTGAGTCTAGGTTTCTCATCTAGTGGGTCTGAGCGCTTTCCTATTTTTCCTTTTAGTATATATATATTTCTATTCAAATATCTTGCCATATGCCATATACCTTTTAACCCTTATATACATTTTTTTTATATTTATATCAATTATTTTATCAGATAGTGTATATATTAGTGTAACCCTATATTTTAATGTATTTATGTTGTGTTTTGTGCACATTTTTTTAACTCTTACACATTACGCTAGGTCTCTACTCACAGAAACCCAACACTTACTAAATTTTTTTGCATTTGAGCAAACATATTTACTTTCAACTTGTAATATGCGGGCAAGTAAGCATGGGCACTAAACTGCTTATTGCGAATGTAAAGCAGTCCTAAGTATTTTATAAAAAACTTGTTTTGGATTCTGTATAGTAGCTTTGCACCATTTTTAGGAATTTAGGCAAACTAAATATAGTTTCTAAAACAATCTGCTAAAAAAATGTGTATGATGTTTAACCCTTAAGGACTGGTTATTTCAGATACAAAGTTCACCAAAAGACCAGATAATGTTTAGCATTTTTGCTATCACTCTATTTAAACATAAACAGAGCCTTGTTTTTTTTTTCTTCTACCTGTCAAAACTATATATATCTTTTTTAGTAGACAACCAAAGGTATTGATTTAGACCTATTTTGGTATATTTCATGCCAGTACCCAAATTATATTATATTTTATTTAAAAAAATATGTTGTGTAGCAACCCCCCCTCACCTTTCTCACCCCAACCGATTGTCAATGGGACAACCCTCCCTCCCCCATTTCTGCAGTGTAGCAGCCCATACCTCCCCCTACCTCGCAAAAAAAAGCTTTCTGCCTCCCATTATAAGAAGGGTGAATTGCTGGTTCTTGGCAACTTTAATTTAAACTGCTAAGACCCTAAAACAATAAATTCTGCTCAGTCACAGTCAGTATAATTCTGGAATCAAGAGGCTTGCCAAATATATTTAGTGACCACTCCCTCATTTACTGTATCTGTAAAATAAAGCCTATTACATCAGCTCCTAAAATCATCACCAATAGGTCATTCCGGAACCCTCAGGCCTTGATAATTGACCTTTCACAATATACCGTGGCACAGTTTATCTCTTATACCTGACCCAGACTTGTTACAGCAGGTCTGTAATGTCAATGCTCTTCTCTGGAAGCATCTGCCTTGGGTCTCAGTGGACCTCTATGAGTAGTTCCGATACAGGGACTCCTTGTGGCTAAAATGAATGACAGACAAGCTCCGGAGATGACCTTGTTGCTTATAAACAACTGCATAACACCTGCACTAGGCAAACCAGGCTAGACAAATGCCTCTATATTGCAGACCAGCTGAACAGCAATCTGTTTAACCTGGACAACTTCTGGAGTGTGTTAAAAAACCTCTATATCCCCCCTAACCACACTATGCCCCATAGCCTTTGCTAGCTAATTTAATAACCATTTTGTTGAATGAGCCACCTCCCTGATTGCTATAATTTTGTTTTGTACCTGTATCCACTAATAAAATAACAGATTATCTACAAAATTTAAAAATGATATCTCAGCCTCAGGATTCTATCAGCTAATCGGAATTAAGGTAGGAAAAATCCTACTGGCTGATCCAATCAGCCAATAGGATTGAAGTTCAATCCTATTGGCTGAAACAATCAGCCAATAGGATTGAGCTCACATTCTATTGGCTGTTCCAATCAGCCAATAGAATGCAACCTCTATCCTATTGGCTGATTACATCAGCCAATATGATTTTTCCTACCTTAATTCCGATTGGCTGATAGAATCCTATCAGCCAATCGGAATTCAAGGGACGCCATCTTGGATGACGTCATTTAAAGGAACCTTCATTCTTCTCTTGGACTTCGTTTGAAGTCGGCTGGATTGAAGATGGACCTGCTACGCTCTGGATGAATGAAAATAGAAGATACCGCCTGGATGAAGCCTTCTGCCCATCTGGAGTTCCTCTTCTGCCCGGATCGGATGAAGACTTCTGCCCCTCTGGAGGTCCACTTGTGCCCGGCTGGGTGAAGACGTCTCAAGGTAGGGTGATCTTCAAGGGGGTTAGTGTTAGGTTTTATTAAGGGGGATTGGGTGGGTTTTATAGTAGGATTTAGTGTGTGGGTGGTGGGTTTTAATGTTAAGGGGGTATTGTATTTTTTTTACAGGTAAAAGAGCTGATTACTTTGAGACAATGCTCCGCAAAAGGCCCTTTTAAGGGCTATTTGTAATTTAGTATAGGGTAGGGATTTTTATTATTTTGGGGGGCTTTTTATTTTATTAGGGGGATTAGAGTAGGTGTAATTAGTTTTAAAAAATTGTAATTATATTTTTATTTTCTGTAATTTAGTGTTTGTTGTTTTTCGTACTTTAGTTTATTTAATTTAATTGTAATTAATTGTAGGTAGTTTAGGTAATTAATTTAATGATAGTGTAGTGTTAGGTGTAATTGTAACTTAGGTTAGGATTTATTTTACAGGTAAATTTGAATTTATTTTAACTAGGTAGCTATTAAATAGTTAATAACTATTTAATAACTATTCTACCTAGTTAAAATAAATACAAAGTTGCCTGTAAAATAAAAATAAACCCTAAGCTAGCTACAATGTAACTATTAGTTATATTTTAGCTAGCTTAGGGTTTATTTTATAGTTAAGTATTTAGTTTTAAATAGGAATAATTTATTTAATTGTAGCTATTTTATTTAGATTATTTTAAATTATATTTAAGTTAGGGGGGTGTTAGGGTTATACTTAGGTTTAGGGGTTAATACCTTTAATATAGTAGCGGCGACGTTGGGGGTGGCAGATTAGGGGTTAATAAATGTAGGTAGGTGTCGGCGATGTTAGGGATGGCAGATTAGGGGTTAATAAAATGTAATTAGTGTTTGTGAGGCGGGAGTGCAGCGGTTTAGGGGTTAATATATTTATTAAAGTGGCAGCGATGTCCGGTCGGCAGATTAGGGGTTAAACTTTTAATTTAAGTGTTTCCGATGGGGGGGGGGGCTCGGTTTTGGGGTTAATAGGTAGTTTATGGGTGTTAGTGTACTATTTAGCACTTTAGTTAAGAGTTTTATGTTACGGCGTTAGCCCATAAAACTCTTAACTACTGACTTTTAAATGCGGTAGGAGTCTTGACAGGAGAGAGTCTACCGCTCACCTCTTCCAAGACTCGTAATACCGGCGTTAGGCAAATCCCATTGAAAAGATAGGATATGCAATTTACGTAAGGTGATTTGCGGTAAGCTCGATTTGCGGAAGAAAAGTGAGCGGTACACCTGTACCTGCCTGACTCGTAATACCAGCCGTTGTTAAAAAGCAGCATTGGGACCTCTCAACGCTGCTTTTTAAGGCTAACGCAAGACTCGTAATCTAGCCGTATGTGTTTACCATCACTTTAAGGTCCTCTTCTTCCAACCTGTTTTCTATTCATTATTACAACAAGGAAGTTGGCCGGTTCTCACTCAGAGCTCCTCAAATGTGGAAGCCAGAAGCCACAAAATCTTACATTTCACTCCTGTTGTGAAAAAAAACTTACCTTTTAATCTTGACAGCAGCTCCAGCTTCCTCCACCCGTTACAAAGCCTCTTCCTGGGTCTAAAATGAGGAATCCGGCTTCCTCCAATCACGGCGTTGAATCAGATACTGATTCACCCGGGGGGGAAGCTGTGATTGGAAGATGACCTATCCATCATTTCTGACATCGGAAATGGCTTGCGACTACCGGAGGAAGCTAGAACTGCTGTCAAGTTTAAAAAGTGTTTTTTTTTTCACAGCAGGAGTGAAATGAAAATTTTGATGAATTAAAGTGCCTCTGTTTTTAATCGAATTTTTAAAAACCGAGCACTTTAGCATCAAGATTTACATTCACTTTAAATATGTAATGTATTTCTGCCATATCACAGGACTCCGCTAGAAGTAAGCTTTTTGCGCACGTTGGATTACACTCGTATTATGAGTTTAAAGTAAGCTGTTTTTGCCCTCTGATCTGATGTTTTTTTAGTAAAATATTTATCTATACCTATATATATATTATTATATATAAGTATAGATATATATACAGATATATACAGTATATATAGGAATATCTATTTAGAAAAACTTAGAACATATTCTGCTATGTGCAGAACATTAGAATGTGAAATATTTACAGTAAATATACAGTATAACACTTTATTAAATTTAAATATTGCATCAATATGTTTTTACATGTTTTCATCTACTTAACTGCAAAGGGCTCCAATGCACTTATATACATGTCTATATTTGTGTATATATCTGTAGTTGTTTATATTTGTATATATGTCTGTAAATACATATATACACATATAATTAAATAAATGCATCTGTACACAAATATAGACATACTGTATATATCTATATTTATATACACTTGTAATCTGGCCCTTTATAAATAAATAAATACATTTCTAAATATATCTGTATATTTTTTTGTAAAATATATATCTAAAGCTATATATCTATATGACTATATATTTATATATATATATATATATATATATATTTATATATATATATTGATATACAGTCATGCCCAAAAAGATTGGCACCCCTGCATTTCAGTCAGATAATGCCCCGCTTCGCCCAGAAAATTGTTGCAATTGTTTAGGCATTCTCATGTTTATTTCTTTTGTTTGTATTGGTTTTACACAAAAAAAATTGAAAAAAAAGCCAAATCTGACACATTCCATGCAAAACTCCAAAAATGGACTGGACAAAATTATTGGCAACTTTTTTAAAATTATAAGAAATAATTGCATTCCAAGTTTGTGATGCTCCTGTAATTTGTAACTAAACTCACCCGTATCAATTAACAGGTGCTGATAATATAGAAATCACACTGGCAACCAGTTAAAATGGTGAAAAATGTACTCAACCTGTTGTGTGCCTCTGTGTGCCACACTGAGCATGGAGAAGAAAAAGAGCAGCAAAGAATTGTCTGAGGATTTAAGAACAAAAATTGTAGAAAAGCATGGACAATCTCAAGGTTACAAGTCAATCTCCAGAGATCTTAATGTTCCTGTGTCCACTGTACGCAACATTGTGAAGACGTTTACAGCCCATGGAACTGTAGCTAATCTCCCTCAATGTGGACGAAAGAGAAAAATTTATTAAAATTGATAAAATATTGCAACAAAGAATTTTTCGAATGGTGGATTAAGAACCTCGATCAGCTTCCAGACAAATACAAGCTGACCTTCAGGCACAGGGTACAAATGTGTCAGCTCGCACTATACGTCACCATCTGAATGAAAAGGGACGCTATAGTAGGAGACCCAAGAAGACCCCACTGCTGACACATAAACATAAAAAATCTAGATTAGAATTTGCCAAAATTTACCTAAGGAAAATCCTTTTGGGAGAATGTGCTGTGGACAGACGAAAGAAAATTACAGCTTTTTGGTAAAGCCCATCATTCTACTGTTTTCAGAAAAAGAAATGAGGCTTTTAAAGAAAACAATACAGTCTCTCCAGTCAAACATGGTGGATGTTCACTGATGTTTTGCAGTTGCTTTGCTGCTTCAGGCACTGGATGGCTTGACTCTGTGCATGGCATTATGAAATCTGAAGACTACCAAAGAATTCTGCGGTGCAATGTAGGGCCCAGTGTCAGAAAGTTGGATCTCCATCAAAGGTCATGGGTCTTACAGCAGGACAATGACCAAAAGCACATGTCAAAAAGCACCCAGAAATGGTTTAAGACAAAGTGCTGAAGAGTTATGAACTGGTCAGCAATGAGTCCAGATCTCAATCACATAGAGCACCTGTCGAGAGATCTCAAAACAGCAGTTGGTAAAAGGAACCTTTCCAATCTGAGAGACCTGGAGCAGTTGGCGAAAGAAGTGTGGTCCAAAATTCCAGTAGAGAGGTGAAGGAAACTTATTGATGGTTACAGGAAGAAATTGATTTCAGTTATTTTTTCCATGGGGTGTGCTACCAAATATTAAATTGAGGGTGCCAATAATTTTGTCCAGCCCATTTTTGGAGTTTTGCATGGAATGCGTCAGATTTGGCTTTTTCTCTAAAAATGTTTGTGTCAAACCAATACAAAAGAATTTTTTTGGCCATGACTGTATATATATATATATATATATATATATATCCTCCATGTGTATCTGCACTCTCAATCTCCTCCAGTCATCAACCAGGGTGCCAGGTCAGTAATATTCACAGTATTTTCAAAATAGGACTGCACTCACTGGGTTTAAGCATAAAAACTTATTTTATTGTGGTAACGTTTCGGAGTCCACAGACTCCTTCCTCAGACCAGTACAAACATGCAAGTGAACATAGTGCCTTATATATACAATAAGCCCCACCCATCTAACAATATGTGTGTGAATTGCGCCAAAACCGTGGTTGTCATGGTGATGACCCCCTCTACCAAACAATATTGCCATACTACTAAGATAGTAAAAAAGTAAAATATATTGAGCAGAAATACAAACATATCATTATAGCAATGTATATCCCTGTAGAACAACGTTTGCAATATCAGGTTACAGTGTGTTAACAGTAATCCAGCACGAGATTCGTGTTACAAAGTCACATTTAGCATGGAAAAAATAAGTCACAATAATCTATCCCTAATTTACAGCTAGCTGGTTTCTTATATGAGTCTGTTTACGTCCATAGTTGTGGTTATTACACAGTCACCATATATATATATTTAGATTTAAAAGAACATTTTCTTCTAAGTCAAGAACAAGTATTTCTATTAAAAAATATAACATTAAAATTTTATAGCATTATTCAAGATATTTGAAAGGGCTCAGAAGTGAATATATATATATATATATATATATATATATATATATATATACATACAGTACACACAGTAAGAAATAAGTACATAAAGCTAAAAAATTACCATTAACAAGAGGTCATAAAAAGCATGTCTCCCAATAGTTAATAACACCATAAAAAATTTGAAAGATTGTGCTATATTATAAAAAAACATTATAGTATTGGTTCCAAGCTATTAGACCAAATAATTTCAAAGTTCAGATATAGGGTGTCAAACTTGTATATAAGTTTGGCTTCTTTATAAAGAAATTTACCCTCAAAGTTCTAACCCCTCCAATTTGGTTTGGCTCTGTAGATACCCCAAAATTTAAAATCGTTGAGGTTGTTCTCATGTTTCTCCATGAAGTGTTTCTATAGATGTCTATCAAGGTTGCCTTCCTCGATGTTACAGAGATATTCCTGAATTCTCTCCCTAAGGCTCCTTGTAGTCTTACCTACATATAACAGATTACACGAACATTGTATTACATATATTACAACTTTTTGTGTGCAGCTAATGGTATTGTTGAAACAAAAATCTAATTCTATATTGGGGACATGAATCCATTTTGTCTTCATACTATATTTACAAGCTTGGCATGTAAAACAAGGATAAAAACCTTTGACATCAAACCCAAGTAGGTCCCTATCCTTATAGATTCTTCCCTCATTCCTAAATTTGCTAGGTGCTAAAATAGACTTTTAATTTTCTTGCCTTTTTGTATAAAAAACTTAGGGTAAGATGGTACTAGGTCAGCTATAGCAGGGTTATTTCTTACCATATGCCAGTGTTGCTTAATAATCTTTTTTATAATCCCATGATCATCACTATAATTATTAATGAATGGAACTGTAAACTCGTTGTAGACCTCAACTTTACATTCTTTATATTCAAGCAATGACCCCCTATCTGTCTTCCTGGCTCGGTCTACAGCAGCATTTATGTCTCCAGCATTGTATTCTTTTTCATTAAATCTCTGTTTTAGAACTGCAATCTGCATATTATAATCCTCTATTCTCAAGCAATTTCTTTGACTCCTCAAGCGTTGCCCCCCTGGAATATTGTCTTTTCATTTTTATAGTGGCAACTGTTTGCATGTATATAATTGTTGGAGCGAAAAGGACATTCTAAAATGATCCTCCAGCATTGCAAGATCACTATTGAAATATTCAATAGGCAGACTTTGCTTTGCTTCTCCAAAGGGCATTCCCTGCATTTCTGTATGTGAAGGAGAGACAAGCCCAGTGCAATATAGCATTGCATGACAATAGTTCTGCTGCATTTACACTTTGTGCTTTACACTTTCTTTACATTTAAACTTTGCACTTTCTATTTTGTATTTTATTTTGTATGCAGCAGTGTATTAAGGATTGTAATTTTTCAAATTCTGATTATGCCTTCACAGTTTCTGTGTAACTTTAACAAATTAGGCTCATATCTTATATATATATATATAGTTTCTATGGGCCAGATAATCAAACATTCTCTAGTTTGGAGAGAGAATATTGTGCTGATTTACAGGGGCAGAACTCATTGAAGTTTATAAGAAAAGGGGAGGAACCTGGAAATCCCAAAGAGATCAGAGATGCCTTGCATAGAAAGCAATGAAGCTCTCTAGGATACAAAATTTTACATGGTAGAGAGAAGGGTGTCTGGAGAACCCCTGGGGCTGATCTAATTCCACTACAATTTAACTTACTTTTGTCTAGATTTTAGTATATATTACTTTTCTGTTAGTTAAAATTAGTCTATTGTCAATTTTGAGCAAACTTCACCTGCATACAGCTGGTGAGACATATCAGTGAGACCAGCTTGTTTAAAATACTTAGAAAATATCACAAGACTAGTGAGAGAGCTTCAAACATTCTGGGAACTCCCCTGTTAATACCAGAGAACTGCCCTCTCCCTCGTACTTTACGAAAGTGTCAGTTTTAGTTTTCAATGCAGCAAATTCAAGGTGCAATGTAATTTGTTTATGTAAACAGAAATATACAAAGTATGATTCTAATTTGTTAAAGTAACACATAAGTGTAACAAAACTCTCATATCAGCTTGTTTCTGCTTCACATACAGAAATGAGAGAGATCTCGCCATGCTGGAGAGTTCTGCTCTTTTTCTTTTAAAAATTCAGTGAATTCAGTCTTTGGGGCATATTTATGAAAGCGTCAATCTCAGTGCATTCGCCGCCGTCAATACGCTCGCCAGACATCGCTGACACGGATCCACATACGATCCCCTTATTTAACAAAAAACCCGTCAAAAACATGCGTGTCAAGTACGGCGCAATGAGCATCGTTTTTTTGTTAACTAACAGTCATCGATGACACGGTTATTAAGGATTTTCCCAACTTTATTTGTACCATTTCATTACTGTCCATAAACAAGCACATTTCTCTAAAGCTAATCTTTTATTTTTCATCTGTTAATGTCCAAGAAATAGATAGATTTATACATCAACAAACAATATCTCATAGAAAGTTATTTTTATATTTATTTGTCATATGATACTTTCACATAAATGAATGTGTTTTTGTATTTCTAGAATTCATGATATGCTTTTGTCTCTTTTTTTTTTTAAATGATTATTAATGCTAGAATTTGTACATATATATTTGCACATACTTGTGTGTCTATATATATATATATATATATATATATATATATATATATATATATATATATTATTTATATATATGTGTGTTATGTCAGAAATCTTTTGCAAACATATTTACATGTCCCTAAGTTCCTTTTTTGTTCTAAACAATTTTGTCTGTCATATCTCTGTGTTTATTTATACCACTATATGTATATAGTGTAAATTTGTTATTATTCTGAGCAGGAATAATTGTGAATATAGCATGTAATCAGGGTATCATATGTATTTATTTGCAATCAATGGATATTTTAAGAGCTGGGTCAGTTTTCTCTCTGTATCTGTGTAACCACTCCTGATTGCAATATAGTTTTAAAAACCACCCCATACACAGGTGTTATAAAATGGGCTGGCATATAAGATGGCATTTCTCACTGAAAAAGAAATTCAAGAGAATGAAGAAATACACTGAAAATAGCATAACAGTAAAGAGGTGATTTAAATTTCTGCTATATCTGATTCATGACAGTTTAATGTTAGGTGGGCTATCCCTTTACGCTATCAGCTTAAGATTCTATTGACACAAACATCAATTAAAATTTTAAAATCATTACACTGTGTGTCCTAATGTCAGCATCAATGTTTATCTTTAAAACTAATTTCACATATACATACTTTCAAATTATAATACACAATTTAACAAATTGCACTTACAAGTTCTGATGAGTGATCAATGACACAAGTATCGAGCAATTTGATTCATTAGTGATAGTTTAAAATGTATATTTAAAATGTATATTTAAAAGTGTATATTTAAATCACATTGTCATAAATCATGTGATTATGCATATTCCAATCAAAAGTGGTTGAAAAAATCACTAGTGTGTAGGTTGTTTAGGAGTTTGCGTCATAATTGATGCAAAATTGTTGCGTCAAAATTTGTGCGAAGTGGAGAATGGGACTTGTATTACATGGCTTAAACTTGGTGCACATAGATTTTTCACAAAAACTAAAAAGGAAGTTAGCTATATTATGTTGTGTATTTATTTCATTTTTATCTCTATATCTATTAGTGCGACAAGTTTGGGGCAAAACTTTTCAACAAATTTGGAGAAATATTATTGTCCCCTTGCTTTGTAATGAGAGACAAATTTGTAACATAATTCATAAGTAGTGATGCATTTTTCATTGTTATCCCTATATCTACTAGTAACTAGTGCACCAAATGTGGAGCAATAATATTGTTTGATTTAGAAAGGGTATACAATTGTAATAGAGTTTCTAATTTACTTTTATTATGTAATATACTTTATTGTCTTGCAGCATCAAACATAAGCTTTCTGTGTTTTCAGACTCCCATTGATTTCTATGGCATCCGCAGCCTCAAGGGTGGCGTATTGAAAACTAGGTATGCTGCGTCGTAATAGTCAAATGTTTGATACATTTGGAAAAGGGTCAAATAGAGTCGAATCTGAATTTGAAACATCTGTAATGACGCAAGCATCAATCTGTGTCGGATTGAGATCGCAGGAGCATATATTACGTCCTAAATTTATTTGACGATCTTGACGCTTTGATAATTATGCGGATCAATCTCGCAACAAATACGACGCGGAATTCAAGCGTATTTTCAGTTGACACTTTTATAAATATGCCCCTTTGTGAAGTCTGAACTACAATTTCTCTCCAAGCTGGAGTATCTTTAAATATCAGGTCCTTAGTGTCCAAACCTTCAGAGCCAATCATTATCTCTAAATCCAGGAATGTTATCACTTTGCGACTATACTGGTATGTAAATTTGAAACCTTTATCATTTCTATTCATATTGTCAAATAATCTTTCCAGATTAGTTTCAGGGGCTCTGCAAATTATTATAATATCATCTACGTATCTTTTAAATAGCACGAGATCTGCACCAAACTTCATTTTGGACAAAAACTCCCAAGCTCCCATAAAGGGATTGGCATAGCTTGGTGCAAATCGCATGCCCAATCTGCAAGTAATACGTGCCCTCAATAGAAAAGCAATTGTGCTCAAGTATATATCTAATGCTTTTGAGAATAACATTTCTTTGGATTTATGGAGTTCAGTTTCTTTAGTCAAAAAACTGTTAACTGCTCTAGCCCCTAGGCCGTAATCTATTACTATGAAGAGAGGTCACCTCACAAGTAGCCAAAATCAAATTCCCTCCCATTGAATATTGTCCAAAATCTGTAACAGATTTGTAAAGTCTCTTAAATATGAACCCAATTTTCTTACATATTTTTGCAAGAATCGGTCTACATACTGTGACAGATTTGAGGTGATAGACCCAATACCAGATATGATGGGTCTACCTGTTGGATTCTTTAAACCATTGTGTATTTTGGGGAGAAAATGGGTATCCTAGGATACCGGGGGCTTACTCCCCTTCATTAAGGTCCACAACTTGTTTTCCTCTACTCAAGATACGCATATTTGCATACAAATATGTTCAACTATTCAAGTTTATACTATATTTATATCTTATCTATCTATTTATCTATCTTATCTCCTGTATATATTGATATATCTATCTATTTATCTAGCTAGTGGTTATACAAAGTACATATTGCAGAGGAGTTGCTGCATTTTTCGTTAGTGAATTTTCCATGAATTCCTCCCTCCCATTCTCAAAGTGGAAATGGGACTAATGTAGCCTATTCACATTTGAAGACACCTATATAATTGTTGTGAAAGTTTATTTTCCATTAGCTGTCTATTAAAAGGTAATATTACCTGTGATGGATACAAATAATTCATGAAGTTCAAGTACATTTTAAAAGACAATCTAGTATTGTTTTTTTAGATTATAGAATATATTGTATTTTGGCATATCAGTCACTTGTCATTACTAGTTCCTTAAGTTGTATTTTTAAATGATATATTTAATTATACTAAGTTTGAATTGTATTCATCATTTATAGTGTCTTTTTATTAAAGAAGATCAGATCAAAAACTACTGTCAGACAGGTATTTATAGATGCTTTTGTTCACAGTAAGCAGTGCCTGGATACAATAACATAAGTATCATCATTAAACATACTGTAATTAGTGTCATGTATCTAAGTAAGTGTAGTTTTCTCTATTACTGAATTAGTGACACTACATCTGACTACATGTAGATAATACGCATACACGTAACTGAGCCTAATATGAACTTTTACAAGATCAACATTGGGTCAAAGTAATGAAAGAAAACCACCATATCAGATTTAGCTAAATGAAGTCTAGTATTTCAAGTATGCTGCACTATGTAATGTAAATATATGCTCTTTAAAAGTAATGACAAATGTTTAATAATTAATACAGTTGCAATGGTTATTCATGTCTATATTGTAGGATGATGTGACATTTACATATAAGAATATGTTTTTAGCATATAAGAAACACCAAGATTTTAAAATGTCTATTGTATGATGCCTTATGATTTGTGTATCTATTTATGTTAAAGATAGGGGAAATTTCAATACCATGGTTAATCATGTACAGTATTGCAGAATGATGTATGTGATGTTACAAGATGTAATGTTTTCAGCATATAAGATACACCAAACTAATAAAAGGTCTATCCTTTGCTCCACTGTGTGTATATATGATGCTTAACAGTAATGAAATTTTCAATTAATAAATATTTCAACGTATGGTTTATTAGGAATAATATGCAGAATGATGTAACATTTATGTGCAAGTATCTAAAACAATTAAGATATTTCCAACATATTAGACACCAACATTATGAAGTGCTGCAACATGATTTGTTTTCAATTTATGTTCTATAAAATGTATTTACTATTGTTAATCATTTACAGTATTGCATGAAGATGTAACATTTATGTGTAGGTTGATATATTAATATTAAATAGTTAATATATTTTAAGCATATAAGCCTCACTTTCATTTTTACACAATATTATTTTTGTTGTTGTTGCAGAAATTGCTCCATCAATCTATGGCTTTCTTTGTTTAAAATACATAGAAAGTATAGATCCAAAACCCTAATCATCTTCCAGTATCTAGGCTAATTATAATATGCACAACAGATACTGGTGAGGAGTAAGCTAAGAAAAATCTTAAATATCAATTTCAAGTATACTATATTTCCTGTATTCATAGAGCACACAAAAACACAATTTGAGATTAGCAATTCTTCATGTGCGCTAACCCGACACCGCATTAGACCTGAATCGCAAAACATTCTTCGCGTTAGGCATATCTTACATTCCTATGTTCTTCACATAGAAGAAACTGACATTTTTATTATTAAATACATCTCTTAAATTTATATTTCTATATATATCTGATAATGATGATGTAAAATAGATATCTATACCTGTATATCTATAGGAATAGATATATTGTATATATAGAAATATACAGATATACAGATAGAAATATGTATTTACAATAAAAATTACATTGTTCTATAAGTGAAGAACATTTGAATGTGAAATATTGATTACTCCTGTCGGGTTATGGGGAGAATACGTTAACTCGGTCACAATATCACAAAGTCCGGAAGTTAGCGAGCACCAGGCACAAACATTTTACTTTCAACTTGTAATATTAGTGCAACCCATCACGCACAAATATTAATTCTAGCAAAGTTTACGCTTCAGCGGAAGCACTAAATAGTGCACCACTTGAAATCTGGTCCTATATGGTGTAAATTGTGACCCTTCTTTTTAAAAAAAGCTTAAAGGGCTATTAAATAAATTGAATTGCATATTCATACATTTTAGACTAAAAGACAATGCAAATGAGCATAAGATTTTTTTTCCCTAACAAATTTTAAAACTTAATTCATTTTTCCTATCCCCTGTATCATGTGACAGCTATCAGCGAATCACTATCTAATATATGTTTAGATTATGAACTGTTGCACAAGCTCAGTAGTATTGAATGTTACATTTTTAAATCAGTCTCCCATTAAGTATTTCTATCAATTAATTAAAACATTTTTTTTTTTTTAATTTAAAGTTACCCGGTGCAACCTGGGGGCAGTCTGAAAGAATTTGATAACCTGCCCATCATTTTTGGATGCAAAACTCAGCCTGAAACATTATTACTTTTGGCAACCCTGCTTATTAAAAGTCTTCAACAACTATGTATTGCCATTGAAATTGGACTACTACAATGGCTGGGGCTCTGATACTTACTGCATATTAACAACATTAGGCACTGCCAGATATTAGATCTTTACAATGGTTTCATTGTTATCTTTGTAGTTGGAAGGTTTTGGTAAAATGGACTTGGTCCACCTAATTTGCCCTTAACTCCACCCACCACCTACCTGCCTTGCCCCTACCAGGACCCCAACCTCCAGGGACAAGAGCCCCCAACACCACGGGCCAGGAACCCCATACTCCAGGGTCTCCACAGCCTCAGACCCTCTAAACAGGGCCCCCACCCTCCAGTGCCAGACCCCACTTTACAGGACTCCAAGAACAACAGACCTACCCAGGCACAGGGTCCCCACTCCAGGGACAGGGCATCCAGTCCACCCACCCATAGCCTCCTAGTTACTGCTAGCTCAGCTGTCAGCACTGTGCTGGCTCATAATCAGCTGCTACCTGCCTCGGCTCACAAATACTAGCACAACTGTCCCTTAGCTGCCTGCTTCTGCCCTCTCCCTCACAGAAAAAAATGGCTAGAGTAGCTCAACTGTCACCCCTGTGCTAGATTTAACAAACAAGTATTATTGCCCAACTGTTCAGTCTGCCCCTGGATCTGTAAAAATATATTTTTTATTTTTATTGCCTGCTGTTTTGCTGTAGCATGTACATTTTTACTAGAAGAGAAAGTACAGCTCAAACCCTATGTCTTTCCTGTAGATTTTTTATATTTATTAAGCTTAGGAATTGTTCAGTTACTTGTTTATTTCAGGTGTGTACTATCCTTTGGTATGATAACACAAAAGCTGATGTCTATATATGTAGGCTGCTTAAGTACTGGCATTTTACATCTATGGAAATCTTACTGACTACCTCTTTACAGCTACCTAAAGAATTGTGTTCTGGCTTATGACCAATTCTTTTATCTCTTTGTTATTATTATTATTAGTATCAGGAATTTGTAGAGAGCCAAAAGATTCCACAGCGCTATAAACATAGGTGGTATACAAGATAACATTTGTAGGAATCAAATGGGTATAGGGCCCTGCCGAGAGTTACACTGTTGTAGTCGGCTCTTATGATGGTGATTTAAAAACAGCTGTGCTTATAGGCTTACATGGGATAGCAATGGAGTTAGGAAAGGTTAGTTTCGATTGTATGCATCCCTGAACAGTAGAGTCTTTAGGGAGCCTTTGAACCTTTCAAAACTAGAGGCGAGTCTTGTGGAGTGAGGCAGAGAGTTCCACAAGATGGGAGCCAGTCTGAAGAATTCCTGTAAATGGGAATGTGAGGAAGTAACACGAGAGGAGGAGAGTAAGAGATTGTGAGCAGAGCGAAGGGGATGGAGGAAGAGTATCTGTACTGTGATGTGTACTGCATACATTTATATTCTCAATAAGCAAAATGAAACATATATGGAAATTTGCCTGAGTAACTATTCTATTGTAAGAACTGAAATCATAATCACATTGTCTTAGAATCAATAGGAATATTTATATCCAAGGATTTGTATGTCATACTGATAGCCATACCATACAATACAAATTAATTTCCTTAGTCTTATATTGAGGCATATCAGTTGTTCTGCCCTCCTTACACATAGCTGAGATATAATTAGACAGACAGCTAAACTCTCCTCCCTTAACAACTCACTGAGGCAGGCGCAAGGTCCTTTTCATTCAACTTTTATTGTGGGAAGTTAGAGTAAAACTGGAAATAAGAGAACAACATCCAATCAGTATATACAATACACAAAATGTACAGTCCTAGCACACTAGTCTAACTAGGGAAAATAAATATGGCCGTACCAGAGATGCTACTGTTAGGCTGATGACAGCATGGCAGCCGGATATTTCTGGTATCCTCCTGATGATTGGAATCTACGGTGACTCATGAGGAACAATTTATCTAACAATACTGAAACTGCAAAACTGAGCCATACACCAGATGGCGATATTTCAATGCACCACTATAGGTGATGAACACATTAATTAACTTATGACAGCATAACATATATAATTGCTGAAAGGCATACAACTCCAGCCTGGTGTCTCAGGGATATCATCTGTAATAGTCCAAGTTCCAAGTTGGGCTTGCTGTCCTGCCATTTGTTTCTTGTCTATAGGGTGGAAAGGTACTGTTTCTTCCACATGTTCCAGAAAACGTCTGCTAAGGCTTGCACTCGCCTCCACTGGCACTTTTATTAGACTTTAGTGCTTAAGTCAGTTGGAAGAGCTGTAGCTATGCCAACTTTCTGGGTAAGAAGTGTGGAAGGGGTGAGCAAGAAAGGATCTTCTGGGTCATTGGATATTGACGTCAAGGGTCTGGCATTTATTATAGCCATTACCTCAGCCATGAAGGTTGTCAGTGTCTTGTGGGTGAGCATCCCTAATTGTAGAAATATAGAGTCAAGGATTCTGCAAGCTATGCCAATCATACGCTCCAAAATACCTCCCATATGAGAAGAGTGTTGTAGGTTAAATATCCATATACAACCTTGTTCCGAAAGGTGTCCCTCTACATGTTTTCTGTTAAGGGTTGAAATGATATTCAATTCTGTACAAACACCAACAAAGTTGGTACCTCTATCAGAGCGGATATGTTTGACAGGGTTTCTGATAGAAATGAAACGTCTGAGGGCATTTATAAAGCTGGATGTGTTTAAGGACTCAATAACTTCTATATGTACATCTCTGATGCACATACAAGTGAATATGATGGCCCAATGTTTACTGTTAGCACTGCCTGCTCTAATCTGCCGCATGGTGACAGACCAGGGTCCAAACACATTGAGACCGACATTTGTGAAGGGAGATTCTGTGCTTAGTTGGTCTGCAGGAAGGTTAGCTATTTTCTGAAACATGCCATGAAGCTTGCAACAAGTGATGCATTTGAAAATGACCCTACTCACTTGTCTCTTGGCTCCAAATATCCAGAGTCCAGCTGTACGTAAGGCTTCCTCTGTAAACAAACATCCTTGGTGCTTAGTCTTTATGTGGTGATGTTCCACAAGTAAAGAAGCCATATGGTGATTTGGGATTATTACCAAATTGCTTTCATCACTTTCAAGTCTTGCATTAGAAATGCACCCTCTGACTCTCAACAGTCCCTTAGTGTCTAAAAGGGGGTCAAGCTTCTTTAGAGGGCTGTTTTTTGGAACATTCTTTTGATTTTGAAGGAATTCTAGTGTTAGTGCATAAGTCTCTTGTTGGACACAATGGTCTGAGTGTGTAAGAATCCATGGCGCTGGCCCTGGGTGTAGAGCCGTACAATGCTCCTTGCTGTCACACTCTGAGCAGTTGATACATTCTTTGCAATTCTTTGCAAGGTGAAAAGTTGATGTGCAGCACCTGTAGCTTAGCTAATACTGTTTTCTTTGAGGAAGGTTTGCGGTCCTGGAGAGTTTTTTCTCTTAAACCTCTGCACTTCAGCAACGGGTGGGGTTTCTTGTGAAGAGGGCATGCTCTGCTTGGGTCCTGTCTTGGAGATATGCTTGTTTTGTGTACTGCAACAGATGTTCCTTTGAAGTTGTGGGTTAAAGCAGGCTTGCCTATCCTAGGGCAAGCAGTGTCAAATGATGAGAAGTCGAAACTGGGATAATTTCTAGTCTTTGGTTGTTGGCGCACAAAGTCCACAAAGACGGAGAATAGTGGGAATGAGACATTATACTTTTGCTTGTAGTTGGATCCTTGTGCAACCCACTTTTATTGAAGATTGTAAGGTAGTTTTTGCACTATGGAGTTAACGCCATGTGCTGTGTCTAGGAATGCAAGGCCTTGCATGTCTCTTTCAGCTTTGGCTACATGGAAATCTGTTACCAGGTCAATTAACTCTCTAAGCTTCTGGAGGCCTTTGTTAGAAATCTTAGGGAAGTCCTCTATTCTTTTAAAGAGTGAATTTCTATTTCTTCTGGGGAACCGTAACACTCATCAAGTCTCTCCCATATCATGCTCAGTCCTCTGCTCGGGTAGTTAACATTGATATCCCTGATTCATCTTGCATGCTCTGCTGATTAATTTCCCAGCCATTTGACCAAGAGATCTGCTTCCTCACTTGCAGACAGATTCTGAAAGATGATCGCCATGCTCTATAGCCTTTGGGTCGATTCTTAAACCTTGAGAGTCCTTTGGTCAACAACTCAGGCCATGCAAAAAACTTGAGGAAATCTGACATTCCTTGGTCTTTGTGTGAGTGATCTGGAGAAGCTCTGTTGTGCGGGGGACTCGGTGGGTAATCGTGGTTGTTTGATACGCTGTCTCTGTGCTTCCCAGTGAACCTTCCCTTTTGAAGTGGGTGGCTGTATCATAGTTTGATAGTTTGTATGCCGGTTGCACTGAAGGCTGGCTGAATATGGGATTACTTTCTTGTTTAATGTAGGGCGTTTGGACAGCAGGGGTAAACTATGCTCTTGCAGCTGAGTGCAGGTGTTCATCTGATTTAGCATGTTGCAGCACAAAGACCTCTATTTATGAAAGGTCTTGCGGACCTGATCCGACAGTGCGGATCAGGTCCACAAGACCTCGCTGAATGCAATAGCTGCTGGTGCAACGCCGCCCCCTGCTGACTCGCGGCCAATCAGCCACCAGCAGGGAGGTGTCAATCAACCCGATCGCATTCGATCAGGTTGAATTGCGGCGATTCCTGTCCGCCTGCTAAGAGTGCACTAGTAGATATAGGGATAAAAATGAAATAAATACATTACTACTTATGGATTATGTTACATCTTTGTCTCTCATTACAAAGCAAGGGGACAATATTATTGCTCCAAATTTGGTGTGAAAAGTGTTGCGTCAAATTTGGTGCAAAGTATTGGTGCAATGAAATAAATTCATAACATAATATAGCTAACTTCCTTCTTTTTTTTTTTTGGATAAATCTATTTGCACCATGTTTAATGCATGTAATACAAGTCCCACTCGCCACTTCGCAATACTTTTCGCACCAAATGTTACGCAATACTCAAAAACAACCCACAAACTAGTGAAAATTCCACCACTTTTGATTGGGAAATGCATAATCACATGATTTATGACATCAGCCAATCTGATTTAAATATACATTTTATAACATCACTGGTGAATCAAATTGCTCGATACTTGTGTCATTGATCACTCATCAGAACTTGTAAGTGCCATTTGTTACATTGTGTATTATACTTTGAAAGTATGTATAGTATTAAAGTTAAACATTGATGGTGACATTAGGACACACAGTGTAATATTTTAGACAATAATTTTAAAATTCGAATGATGTTTGATTCAATATAATCTTAAAATGATAGCTCAAAGGGATAGTCTACCTAACATTAAACTGTCATGTATCAGTGTTTTTCTTCCTTCTCTTTAATTTAATTTTCATTAAGAAATGCCATCTTATATGCCAGCCAATTTTTTAACACCTTTGTTGGGGTGGTGTTTAAAACTAGACTGCATTAAGGAAGGGTTACACAGGTGCAGAGAGAAAACTGGCCCAGCTCTTAAAATATCTATTGATTGCAAATAAATACATATGATACCCTGATTACATGTTATCGCAATTATTCCAGCTCAGAATAATAATATATTTACACTATATACATAAAGTGGTAAAGTACAAATTCTAGCATTAATAATCATTTTAAAAAGCAAAAAAAAAAAAACATGAGATAGGCATATCATGATTTCTAGAAATACAAATACACATTTATTTATGTGAAAATATCATATATCAGTTTTTGGTATACCAGATACATAAAAAACAACTTTCTATGAGATATTATTGTTTGTTCAGGTAGAAATATAGCAATTTCTTGGACATTAACAGATGAAAAATAAAAGATTAGCTTCAGAGAAATGTGCTTGTTCATGGACAGGAATGAAATGGTATAAATAAAGTTGTAAAAAAACAATATACAAAAAATCGATGACTCATTTATCAACAGTCTGATGCTCATCGCTCCGTACTTGACGCGCATGTTTTTGACAGACTTTTTAATAAATAACTGTTGTATGTAGATTCGCGGAAGCGATGTCTGGTGAATTCTGGCGTGCGTATTGACTCCAGCGAATGCGTTGAGATTGACGCAATGATAAATAGTCCCCTACGTCTCAGAAACAGTTTCAGCAGCCATCTTGCTTGCATCATCACGATACCAGAACTATCCAGCTGCCATTCTCTTATCAGCCTAACAGTAGCTTCTCTGTTTTACTGTTCTGTCCTCCTTACATGTAGCTGAGATATACAGGTAGCCCTCAGTTTACGCCGGGGTTAGGTTCCAGAAGGAATGGTTGTAAATCGAAACCGTTGTAAATTGAAACCCAGTTTATAATGTAAGTCAATGGGAAATGAGGGAGATAGGTTCCAGGCCCCTCTCAAAATTGTAATAAGTAACACCTAATACATTATTTTTAAAGCTTTGAAATGAAGACTTTAAATGCTAAACAGCATTATAAACCTAATAAAATAATCACACAACACAGACTATACAATTAAACTAAGTTAAATGAACAAAAACATTTGCTAAACAGCATTATAAACCTAATAAAATAATCACAGAACACAGACTTCACTTGCATTTTTCTGCAAACAGTTCTTTCTATGCATTCCAAACTGGACTGATTTATAGACAGGAAGAACGTGTTCCTTTGAAATCTGCTCGATAGCTCAGGTCTGGTTAAACTGATTAATTTTAGCTTTCTTGGCTTTGCTGCAACAAAAGCTGACAGCTCCACTGTAATGATCAGATTTATAATAATTATAAAAGTATGTTTGTAGCTTGATCCTATGTTCAGAACATATAGCTTAGATGTCTGAAGCAAAAGGATTAAGCAGAATTTGCTATTAGTAATTGAATGAAGAGGATTTAAGCTGACATGCGCTTAAAAACTATTTACTATATTTGAGAATCAAAACACAAAAGTATATATGCTGGAATACTTGGTAAAATGTATAAACACTCTGAGGGTTAAATGGAGTAATGCAGAAAGGTAGTTCGTTGTTTTGGTTAAACAAAGGAGGCACAAATACCAAACATCACAGTTCTGGAATAGAGTGAAAAAATACCTGACCGGAGTTTGCAGAGCAGACAGGATTTCTGCAGGGAAGCGTGTGTTGCGCGTCTCAGCGGCGCTGACTTGTGAACAGAGTCTGCTTTTAGCAGAGTGACAGGAACTCCGTAGATGGCGTGTGCTCTGGCCACACAGCAGAACAGACACAACAAGGTGCCGGATGGTTTGGGAGCCTGCTGGGCTCAGAGGTACAGCAGACAAGTGTGTGACTCAGCTGGCAGTCTGAGAGTGATGACGTCAGCGGAGTCAGCTTATGGGAAACGGCAAGGTAGTTACCTGTTTCAGATTTACTGAGTAGATTCCGGATTGAATAGGATTTGAATGCACAAAAAATAGTCAGATATGGTGACTGCACAGAGCAAGGATTAGGCTTGATGAGGAAAAGTAGCTGAATGCAGGAAGTTCATCTGATTCACACAACAATAATCAAGCATTGAACAGGTGTCTGTGATAGACTTATATAGAGCAATTGTTAAGGTGGACAGCAGTGAGTAAAGGTGGAATCATGACAGATCCCCCTCTTCAAAGTGTCCCTCATGGGGGCACCGAACCAGGTTTGGTAGGATGAAGACGATGAAATTCATTCAGGAGATCAGGAGCGTGTAGGTCACGCAGAGGTATCCAGGAGTCATCTTCGGGACCATATCCAAACCACCAAACTAAATATTCCACCCGTCTCCAACGGTTGCGGGAATCTAAGATCTTTTCCACTTCAAACTCAGATTGGTCAACGCACAAAGAGGTATTGGAATCAACATCCTCAGTTAAAGAATCCGAAGTACCCAAATAAGGTTTTAAGAGAGATACATGAATCCGTAGATGTCCCGGCAATTGAAGAACTACTGCGTTAGCATTTAGAATTTTCTTTATACGGAAAGGCCCAAGAAACTGGTTCGCCAATTTCTTACAGGGCACTTTTAGTTTTAAGTTTTTGGTTGACAACCATACTCTATCACCAGGTTTGTATGGAGGAGGAAGCATATGCTTCTGGTCAAAGTAACGTTTTTGCGTCTCTTTCGCAATTTCCAAATGTTTTTTCAAAAGAGGTATAGATTTCTTCAATTCGGTGAAATACTCTGTAGCATAAGGAGAGGTAGATGTGATGTTAACTGTGGGTATCGTTCTCGGATGGTATCCATAAGAAGCAAAGAAAGGTGACATTTTAGTGGAGGTGTTAACAGAATTATTATAGGCGAATTCCGCCATTGGAAGCAAGTCTAACCAATCATCTTGAACTTGTGAGATATAGCATCTGAGATACTGTTCCAAGGTTTGGTTTAAACGTTCTGTTAAACCATTAGATTGTGGGTGAAAAGCTGTTGTGAATCTGGGTGAGATTTTCATCAAACGGCACAATTCCCTCCAGAATCTGGAGGTGAACTGTGTACCCCTATCAGTAACTATAGAAAGAGGTAGACCATGTAATTTCACAATTTCAGAAATGAAGTAGTTTGCTGTGGTTGTAGCAGTAGGTATCTTCTTAAGGGGAATGAAATGTCCCATACGAGTAAGATGATCCACAACAACTAGGATACAGGTATGATTTTTTGAGGGGGGTAGTTCTACAATGAAATCCATCGATATCATGTGCCAAGGTGCGTCTGGTATGGGTAACGGATTCAATAAACCGAATGGTTTATGTGCTACTCTTTTGTTTCGGGAGCAAACGTGACAATCTGTGATATGGTTATATACATCTTGCTTCATCTTGGGCCACCAATATTCTCTGTTCAACAATTCTAGGGTTTTAGATATTCCCGGATGTCCTGATAAAGGATTGTCATGGAAATGTTGAAGTAATTGTTTTCTCAGTGTTGGTGGTACATAAAGACATTTGCCATAATGCCACAAATCAGTCTTCAAATCTTTTTTACATAATGTAGGAATTGTTGAATCAGTAAGTTGAGCTGTTAATAGATCAGAATGAAACAAAGTAATAGAGGCTAAGAATTTATGCGGAGGTATGATATTTTGCACCTCTTCTTTTTCGGGAATATTTTGGAAAATTCTGGATAGAGAATTATCTTGTGTATTTCTTGATCCTGGTCTGTAGTGTATCAGATAATTGAAACGATCGAGAAAAAGAGACCAACGGACTTGTCGTGAGGATAACGTTTTGTTTCTTTTAAGGTACTGTAAGTTTTTGTGGTCAGTTAAAACTAAGAAGGGTTTGGATGTGCCTTCTAGGATATGTCTCCAGTGTTCCATGGCAACCTTTATTGCCAGGAGTTCAAGATCACCTACTGAATAATTCCTTTCTGCAGGTGTTAAAAGTCTTGAATAAAAGGCAACAGGGTGTCTTTCCTGTGATTCCGTGCATTGTTGGGATAAAATGGCCCCAACCCCAATGTTTGAGGCATCCACTTCTAAGGTATAATCTGCTTCAGGATCGGGTAGCTGTAAAATTGGCGCTATAGTGAAACGTCTTTTCAGATGCTCAAAAGCATCATTTGCTTCTTTCGTCCAATGAAATTTATTTTTTCCTGTTAATTTAGTCAAGGGTTGAGCAAGGGATGAATATCCCTGAATGAATCTTCTGTAAAAGTTGGAAAATCCAAGGAACTTCTGCAGAGACTTTAAACTGGTAGGGACGTGCCATTCGAGAACAACCTTCACTTTGTCAGGGTCCATTTCTATTCCATTTGGGGAGATGATATAACCCAGAAATTTGATTGTCTTTACATGGAATTGACACTTCTCTAATTTTGCATAAAGATGATGTTCTCTTAATCTCATTAATACCCAACGTACGTGTTTAATGTGTTCAGTCATGGATTTCGAATAAATCAAGATGTCATCTAAATATATCACTACGCAAGAGTCTAATAGATCTTTGAATATCTCATTAATGAAAAATTGAAATGTCGCTGGTGCATTTGTTAACCCGAATGGCATGACATTATACTGAAATAAGCCATATCTTGTTTTGAATGCTGTCTTCCACTCATGCCCTTTTCTCATCCGAATGAGATTATATGCGCCTTTCAAATCAAGTTTAGTAAAGATTTGAGCGTCAGTTAATCTTTCAAGATGTTCGGGGATGAGTGGAAGCGGGTATCTGTTTTTTACTGTAATTTCGTTTAAACCTCTATAATCAATGATTGGGCGTAATGTACCATCCTTGTTGGTCACAAAAAACATTCCAGCAGCTGCTGGAGAAGTGGAAGTGGATATAAATCCTTTTCTTAAATTATCGTCAAGATATTCTCTAAGGAATTGCGATTCTTTATTAGACATAGGATATATTTTACCGAAAGGTATAGTAGTGTTAGGTTTAGTGTCTATAGGACAATCGAATGGCCTATGTGGCGGTAAATTTTCTGCCTCTTTTAGGTTAAACACTTCTGAGAATTCAATGTAATCTGAGGGTATCTGAGGTTGTATGTGATTCAACAAAAGTGTAGGATAACAAGTAGAGTTACAGTATTTAGAGGTGTACTGTAATGTATTAGTAGCCCAATCTATGTTGGGGTTATGTTGACATAACCAAGGGTAACCTAAAATAACAGGGTGTATGGATTTGGGTAGTATATCGAATGTGATATATTCAGTATGCCCATTACCAGTAGTAGTGAGTAGTGGAATAGTGTGATGTGTTATTGGACCTTTTAAATGAGTGGTACCATCAATAACTTTTATATACACAGGAAATTGCTTTGACACACAGGGTATTTTATTTTTGGTAACATAACTTTGATCCATGAAAATACCGAAAGCCCCTGAATCAATCATAGCCTCATTCCGGAGAAGTTGTTGGTCCCACGGCAAAGACAATGAAATGGTTAAGTGTGATATCAATTTAGAGTTTATTTGGGGGTTAACTATCATTATCTTACCCCTCTTCTGTCGCAGTAGAATCGGGCAAGTGGATACAGTATGGTCCTTGTTACCACAGTACATGCATAGGTTCAAATTCTTTCTTCGTTGTTTTTCTTCATAAGTCAATGGTCCCTTTATTGTTCCAATTTCCATGGGTATAGGACCAGATGCAGGTTTCTCCACTAGAGGTAGGTGGTACTTCTTTGGGTAGTTTTCTGATGGCACCCTTTCAGCTCGGCGTTCCCTGAATCTCCTATCCATAGAGATGGAAATCTTTATAAGTGACTCAAGGGTGTCTGGAAACTCAATTCTGGAGAGCTCATCCTTTAGATGTTCGGACAGTCCCAGGCGAAACTGGTTACGTAAGGAGACTGAATTCCATTGAGACTCTGTGGCCCATAGCTGAAACTCCGCGACGTAGTCTTCAACTGGTCGTTTTCCTTGTTTAAGTGTTCTCAGGTTGTTTTCTGCTGTAAGTTGGGTGTTGCGGTCTTCATACAGTAAGGTCATTGCATTAAAGAAATCCTCCAAAGACCCTAATATGGGATCATTAACTTCAAAAAATTTATCAGCCCATAACCTGGGTTCACCACTTAAATAGGATATCACAGTACATACCTTTACTCTGTCCGAAAAATATGTTTTAGGTTTCATAGAAAACATAAGTAAACAGGCGTTGCGAAATTCGCGAAAATGAGTGCGAACACCCGAAAAGACACTTGGAGGGTTAATTTTTGGTTCAGGGTGTTCAGTAGCCTTTTGTGTAACAAAGTCATTTAAGATACGCTTCAATGTATTATTTTCATTTTTTAACTCAGTTAAACCCTGAGCCAAAATTTCTACCTTCTGGTTTAAACTAGAGATTTCATTTGCCATGGCTGCAGGATCCATAATTCAGTGTGAATCCTAGCACTTTTTTGGGCTTGATTATTCTGTAATGATCAGATTTATAATAATTATAAAAGTATGTTTGTAGCTTGATCCTATGTTCAGAACATATAGCTTAGATGTCTGAAGCAAAAGGATTAAGCAGAATTTGCTATTAGTAATTGAATGAAGAGGATTTAAGCTGACATGCGCTTAAAAACTATTTACTATATTTGAGAATCAAAACACAAAAGTATATATGCTGGAATACTTGGTAAAATGTATAAACACTCTGAGGGTTAAATGGAGTAATGCAGAAAGGTAGTTCGTTGTTTTGGTTAAACAAAGGAGGCACAAATACCAAACATCACAGTTCTGGAATAGAGTGAAAAAATACCTGACCGGAGTTTGCAGAGCAGACAGGATTTCTGCAGGGAAGCGTGTGTTGCGCGTCTCAGCGGCGCTGACTTGTGAACAGAGTCGGCTTTTGGCAGAGTGACAGGAACTCCGTAGATGGCGTGTGCTGTGGCCACACAGCAGAACAGACACAACAAGGTGCCGGATGGTTTGGGAGCCTGCTGGGCTCAGAGGTACAGCAGACAAGTGTGTGACTCAGCTGGCAGTCTGAGAGTGATGACGTCAGCGGAGTCAGCTTATGGGAAATGGCAAGGTAGTTACCTGTTTCAGATTTACTGAGTAGATTCCGGATTGAATAGGATTTGAATGCACAAAAAATAGTCTGATATGGTGACTGCACAGAGCAAGGATTAGGCTTGATGAGGAAAAGTAGCTGAATGCAGGAAGTTCATCTGATTCACACAACAATAATCAAGCATTGAACAGGTGTCTGTGATAGACTTATATAGAGCAATTGTTAAGGTGGACAGCAGTGAGTAAAGGTGGAATCATGACATCCACCTACTGGCTATTTTAATCAATGCACTGCTTCTCAATGCTTTTCAATAGCAGTCACATGACTGGAAAAAAAGGTTGTTATTCTGAAACGGTGTAAATTGAACCGTTGTTAAACGAGGGCCACCTGTAATTAGACAGGCAGCTAAACTCTCCTCCCTTGACAACTCATTGAGGCAGGCGCAAGGTCCTTTTCATTCAACTATTATTGTGGGGAAAATAGAGTAAAACTGGAAATAAGAGAATAACATTCAATCAGTATATACAATGCACAAAATGTACAGTCCTAGCACACTAGTTGAACTGGGGAAAAGAAAAATGGGCGTACCAGAGAAGCTACTGTTAGGCTGGTGACAGAATGGCAGCTGGATAGTTCTGGTATCCTCCTGATGTGCTGATGCAAGCAAATGTCTGGTGAAACTTTTCCTGAAACTTAGTCTACTAGGATGATGGGAATCTACGGTAGCTCATAAGGAACAAATTATCTAACAATTCTTAAACTGCAAAACTGAATCATACACTAGATGGCGATATTTCAATGCACCTCTATAGGGGATGAACACATTAAAGGGACCCTTAACACTTGTCTTCTAATAATCCCCAAAACCTACTTTTTCTTATAAATAAAAATAAAATAGTCACTGCAGTTTATTTTATCTGTTCCTCTTACCCCAAACTTTTCAAATGGATTGTTTTGAAATACAGTGTTGAGCCAGTGCCACATTTCCTATGTAAGCTGCCATATTGTAGCGTGCGTTACAGGGCTCATTAGTCACATGACACAGCATATTGGCTGTTACAGTACTTAGAGAATATAACATTTGCCTGCAGTGTGTGAGCTGCATTGAGACACATTTATTTCTCAGTTAGGGTGTAAATAGATTTAATTTGCCAGTCTATTGTATATAATACACATTATGCAGCAAATGCTAAGTGCATTACCTATTTTTTTTAACTTTCCCCCACAGTTTTATTTTTTCAAACTCCTCAAGTTTTCTGCTCTAAGCAGAGCGTTCAGTCACTGTTGTTGTCAATTACTGACATCATGCTCCAGGAGGGGGGAGAGGGAGGGGGAAACTATAACGGAACGGAGTGTAGTTTGTGGAGATGATTTCTGCCTTTCATGACCTTTGATCCTGGTAATGTGAATCACTAAGGGCTGACAGCTTAGTGTTCGTTTAGCAAGGATCGTTTGTATGCATTATTTATCAGTGTGATCTACTCCTGTGGAGAAGATCACACTGATAAAAAATGCATACCAACGATCCTTGCTAAACGAACACTAAGCTGTCAGCCCTTAGTGATTCACATTACCAGGATCAAAGGTCATGAAAGGCAGAAATCATCTCCACAAACTACACTCCGTTCCGTTATAGTTTCCCCCTCCCTCTCCCCCCTCCTGGAGCATGATGTCAGTAATTGACAACAACAGTGACTGAACGCTCTGCTTAGAGCAGAAAACTTGTGGAGTTTGAAAAAGTAAAACTGTGGGGGGAAGTTAAAAAAAATAGGTAATGCACTTAGCATTTGCTGCATAATGTGTATTATATACAATAGACTGGCAAATGAAATCTGTTTACACCCTAACTGAGAAATAAATGTGTCTCACTGCAGCTCACACACTGCAGGCAAATGTTATATTCTCTAAGTACTGTAACAGCCAATATGCTGTGTCATGTGACTAATGAGCCCTGTAACGCACGCTACAATATGGCAGCTTACATAGGAAATTTGGCACTGGCTCAACACTGTATTTCAAAACAATCCATTTGAAAAGTTTGGGGTAAGAGGAACAGATAAAATAAACAGCAGTGATTATTTTATTTTTATTTATAAGAAAAAGTAGGTTTCAGCCATTTTCATTAGGTGTTTAATGTCCCTTTAATTAAAGGGCCATTAAACCCCCCAAAAATATTTTATGATTCAGATAGAGAATACAATTATAAACAACATTCCAATTTACTTCTATTACCTAATTTGCTGCAATCTTTAGATATTGTTTGTGAAATAAATATCAATGCACATTGGTGAGCCAATCACACCTATCAGAAGCCACTGAGCATATCTAGATATGCTTTTCAGGAATGAATATCAAGAGAATGAAGCAAATTAGATAAAAGAAGTAAATTAGAAAGTTGTTTAAAATGGTATTCTCTATCTGAATCATGAAAGAAAAAATTTGGGTTTAATGTCTCTTTAACTTATAACAGCATAACATATATACTTACTGAAAAGCATAACATCAGTGTTAATTTATATTTATAGTTTAATTAACAAATATACATACATTTTGTGTTGTATAGTGCAAGTAATATATATAAGGAAGATACTAAACTCCTGCAAACTCCACTACAAAGAGTGCTTCTTTCAAGCGGGTTGATGTACTTCTGTTTTGAGTGTTATTTCTATGTATGTAAGTAAGAATCAGAAATGCTAAACTGATAAAACTTGAGGGGGGGAGCATATACTTTGCCATGTATACTGTCTGTATAAGACAGGAAAGGAACACCTATACTTGGAAGCCTTTTTCCGTTTTGAGAACACTGGGATGATTAACCATATGTGTGCTACTTTATATCCTACACTACTAATAATCTATTATAGCATGTATTATTTACACTGTTATACTGGCAACTTACATATCTACACTGAATTGTATTATATATGTTAAGTTATTTGTGCGCTAATTCCCTTTGTTCTGCAGTGATGTGCATTCAGGGGAGACAGGGGAGGCAGTGCCTCACCTGTCATAGAAAGAGAAAAATGTTTAGTTTAAATTTATGGAGAGAGGCAGCCATCAGCTCATTCTCTCTCCGTTGCAATTACTCTGGTGCGATATAATGGAGTGCCGTCCCACTGTCTGTCAGCCACAAGTCACATTTTTAAGTTTCGCACCCCCCCATGTGCTCTACCCCCACTTCATGCTGATGAGGAGAAAAAGAGAGAGGAAAGACAGAACAGCTATCAAGCGGCAACCTTGATTTGTGGTAAGTACTACCAGTACATCACTTTTGTTTGGGTATAGGGGGTCGTATGGAGGGTCGCAACAGGGGGGTTTGCAGATTCCAGCATGTTTATTAACCCAAAGCAGTATAAAGCAGGAATAATTTTTATTTTGTATTATATATGAAACACATGTAAATTAAAGTGGTTCTGATAATGTGTGAGGTTTGACCAACTATAAGGAACTAATTTAACTCAGTCAAAAGCTAAAGTATCATTTCATTTTTTATTTTATCCCTTTTCGTGTAATTTAGCTCTTCAAATTCAGTCATTTCTATCTCTCTGACCTGGAAATTCAGCCTGCTGGCTTTTTGAGGATAACCCGGCAATATAGCTGTCTTTAATTTGCTTTAATTGACACAAATTACAGTTAAATACAGATATGTAGCAGGGCTATGCTTGAAAAAGCCATCAGGGTGCATTGCAGGGTCTGAGAGTAATAAATTACCTAATTTCCGAACTACATTACAAGCAAAGGGAGCAAAAAAAAGAAAAAGAAAATATCTTTGCATGTAATTAAAGGGACATGAAACCCATTCAGATAGAGAATATAATTTTAAACAACATTCCAATTTACTTCTATTATCTAATTTGCTTCATTGTTTAGATATCCTCTGTTGAAGAAATAGTATGCACATGTGTGAGCCAATCACATGAGGCATATATGTGCAGCCACCAATCAGGAGCTACTGAGCATATCTAGATATGCTTTAAAACAAAGGATATCAAGAGAATGAAGCAAATAAGATAAAATAAGTAAATTGGAAAGTTGTTTTAAATGGCATATTCTTTCTAAATCATGAAAGAAAAAATGTGGGTTTAATGTCCCTTTAAGCTCTGCAAATTCAGTAATTTCTAACTATTAGACCTTGAAATGTGCAGTGCAGTCTTTTCAAGGCTTAAAAGTCTTTAATTTACTTTAATTTACAGAAACTATAATTAACTACACATATGTAGCAGGGTTAGCCTTGACAAAAAACCAGCATGGTACATTTCAAGGTCTGAGTGTTGGAAATTTATAGAGCTAAATTATATTTACATTTTATTTTGCTCACTTTGAAATGCACACTGTTGGCTTTTTCAAGGATAACTCTGCTACATAACTGTCTTTAATTTGCTTTAATTGACAGAAACTACAATTAAAGACAGTTATGTATCAGGGTTAGCCTTGATAAGTTAACCCTGATGCATAACTGCTTTGGTAAAATAATTAAAACTTAGATTCAGCAAATTACAAGTGCATAATGATACTCCCTGCTAAACTCAGAAATGATATATTATGTATTATATTTTATATGTGTGCGCACACACATAAACACAAGCACCCAGACACACATACAAACACACACACATAGAGACTCACACATGCACAGACATGCATGTATAGATGCACAAACACAAACGCATACACACACACATACATACACTACTCACACACATTCACAGTACAAACATGCACAAACACATTTACACATATACATACACACACAAGTACAATGTACAGATTATTATTATTATCATTTATTTGTATAGCGCCGCCAAATTCCGTAGCGCTGAGTACAATGATAGGGGTATACAATGACAAAGATTTGTGATTAAATACAAAACATAACAAAACTAAACAAATCTAGTACAAGAGGAAGAGGGCCCTGCTCCGGATAGCTCATAGTCTATAGGTTAAGGGTGCAGAGACAAAAGGTTGGGGTAGCTTGTTACATTGTTTGTATTTGCAGCAGTAAGTCAGGCAGTTCATGTACATGTATTAGTTTGGTTCGGATGAGGGATGGAGGAGAGATGGTAAGCCTCTATGAATAGGTGAGTTTTCAAGGAGCGTCTGAAGCTATATAAGGTTGGAGACAGTCTTATGGAGCGGGGGAAAAGAGTTCCAGAGGACAGGAGCAGCACGTGCAATGTCTTTGAGGCGGGAGTGGGACATAGAGATAACAGGAGTGTAGAGACGTAGGTCAGAGGTTGATCAAAGAGGACAGGATGGGGAATATTTCACTATGAGAGATGAAATATAGTTGGGAGTAAGACTGTTTAGTGCTTTGTAAGTTAGGGTTAATACTTTAAATTGTATTCTTGAGTATATGGGGAGCCAATGTGGAGACTGGCAGAGTGGAGCAGCTGATGTAGATCGGCGACTTAGGTGGATGAGTCTAGCAGAAGCATTCATAATATATTGGAGGGAGGAGAGGCAGTGTTTTGGAAGGCTGTTTAGGAGTATATTGCAATAATCAATGTGTGAAAAAATGAGAGAATAAATAAGTATTTTTGTAGTTTTTTGAGTAAGGAAGGGACGAATTCTGGAAATGTTGCGTAGTTGTGAACTTCAGGATTTGGTAAGCGCTTGTATATGTGGGTTGAATGTGAGCTTTGAGTCTAGCGTGACCCCAAGACAGCGGACCTGGGGTGAGGTGTTGAGAATAGAGTCTCCAAGTATCAGAGAAATGTCAGGTGTTGGATGTCTCGAAGAGGGGGGGATAAGAAGCAGCTCAGTTTTGGACAGATTGAGTTGGAGGTAGTGTGAAGACATCCAAGAGTAAATTGCTGAGAGGCAGTCAGAAATCTGGTTGAGTAAAGAGGGAAAGATATCGAGAGAGGAAAGATAGATTTGGTCAAACAGATATACTGCCAGCAACCCATCAGCACACAAGTGGTACTGGAATCCAACGGAGGCTATAAATTTTCAAAGGCAGGATGTATAGAGAGAGAAAAGCAAGGGGCCCATGACAGAGCCTTGCGGTACTCCAACTGAGAGAGGCATAGGATCACAAGATATGTTGTTAAAGGAAACTGAAAACGAGCGGTTTGACATATATGATGCAAACCAGGAGAGGGCTGTGTCTCGGATGCCAAATGAATGTAGTATGTTTAGGAGGAGAGGATGGTCAACTGTGTCAAAAGCTGCGGACAGGTCAAGAAGACAGACACATACATACACTACTCACACACTGACACACACACAAACACCCACCCACACACGTACATACACACACATGCATATTGACACACTACAAACATAGACGCATACACTCACATACATGCATATACTACTAACACACATACACACTCGTACCCTTACACACACACGCATGGACCCACTCACACACACATAGAAACACATCAACACACACACATACATTCACACACATGCACAGATAGACAGACAAACGCACAGACACACACACAAATGCATACATAAATACATACACTACTCACACACTTACACACTCACGCACCCTTTCACACACTTACATGCATGTACCCACTCACATACGCACACATACATACAAGCACATACACACACACACATACTTTCCCAAACATGCACAGATAGAAAGACATACGCACAAACACACACATAAACTAGACTTTTTTTGGACAAACATTTTAGTCAAAATGGAAAACGTCATTGGCAAAACCATAGCTAACGACCCCAAAATCTTATTATTTTCTTCATTGACTAAATTAGATAATAAAATAACACGATTATTGATGTATATCATGCTTAAAAGCATTAAATACCTGATACTAAATATTGGAAAAAAGCTTCAGTACCAACATTATTAGATTGGGAAACTCTTGTCTCAACCTTTCTGCAACTGGAGAGATATCATCATCTAAAAAATGGTACTGTAGACACTCACAAACATGCTTGAAGCATGGGAGTATTACTAGTAGTCAGATTCTGGCTAGTTGGATGGGGGCCTCCCTGTCCAAAAGTCCAAAATAATAACTGAATTTTATTATTGAATATTATTGTTCCAGTCAACCTTCTTTTTCTTAATTTATTTTTATCTAGTACTAAATGTGAAAGTCCAGCCCCCCCCCCCCTCCTTCTACAGAAAAATCCCATGAATTGTAAATAAATACTGCAGTGAAACGGAGCCAAAACAGTATTATTGATAAACACACATTTAACATTGAGATATAAGGAAGTTAGTGTCCACCCCCTCAATGAATATTTTCACATAATATCTATAAAAAAAATGTATAAAATGGGCGAATAATAGTATAATCATAACTGTATAACACCCTAAGGGACTGATTACAAATGGAGCGCTATTTAATGTTCTCACTTGAGCAATAACTGCGCTATAAGTAACCTTTTTGGACGCATCGGTTTACTGTCTTATTACAAATTGAAAGTAAAAAGTTATCACAAAATGTTATAATAGAAGTGAATTTTAAAGTATCTTAAAACTGCCTGCTCTATCTAAATCAATGAAGTTTAATTTTGATTTTAGTGTCCTTTTAAAGGAGGCTTTAGACTAGATTCAATGAAGCCTGCAAAATGTAATAGTTATAAGGTTTACAATGTCATTACAATAGAAAACAAAAGGGACATGTATTCTCCATTCTTAGGAGACTGCTTGCTGCTGGTATTCTAGATTATTGTAGCAACTTTAAAAATAAAGCTTAATATTTATTTTAAAATGCTTATAAATATTCACTTGAACTAGTGTCACAACCAAGATCACAAGTTTTGTAACAATAAAGAGGAAACACAAGTTTTTTACCTATATATATTAGGATCAAATATACTAACCCTCTATAGTCCTAATTAGAATTTTTCACCCCTAGCTGAAGATTCCACCCACTGATCATAATAAAAAATGGACTGAACAAATCTTCTCTAGAAGCACCCCTGCTTTTCTGGCCAATAACTGGAAACCTTTCCGTGGGGGGTAAAAAAAAAATAAACAAAAAAAACCCCAAAAAAAACAAAACATAACAAACTAAGAATTAGGCCCTTGTAAAGGACCTTTTTCAGTTCAATAAAGGTTTAATGACTATAGGCCATAGAGTGAGTATTGATTGCTTGTGTTTTTCCTCTGTAATCTTGCACATTGATAGCATAAATTACAAAGGGTATACAATTGTCTGAACTATCATCAAGATATTGACCTTTGCCAGAAGCTTATCTTTCTTTATAAAAGCCTCAGCGGTTTCAATACAACTACAGTATTCCCACCTTCTCGTCTTGAAATATAAAAATGAACCATGCCCCGAGTATAATGACCTTTCTTTTGAAAAAGCTACATTTCTTCTTTCATTTAAGAAATCTTAAGGTCATTCATTAATGCAATAGAAATAACCTGTCCAGTAGAACATAACTTCCACAGCTATGACTCATTGGCCCTCAGTACCACTTTCACAGAAAAAAGACTTCAGTAATGTGTTATTAAAAATGAAATTCCGAACATCTCATTAGGTTATTAGGAATGTGTGTTTGTGTCATATGGTATACATTTGAGTAGTTTATACAGTGAACATTTTTAACAGTAACTAATTGCTTTTGCATTAAACATATGATTATAATATAAGGTTTTTGGTGTTGTCTTTAGCACTATTTTGAGTATAATATCATGTGTCCACTGGCCAATCCTGACATATGTGTCTAGCCCTTCATAAAAAAAAAAGTGCTCATACACTAGAGGATTTGGGGAAAGCAAAAATGTCAGACTTTAGGCTACATTCAATAAAGTCTACAGGTACATGAAAATAAATCTTACCTCTAAATTTGGGAACATTTATTTTTTATGAGGTTTAAAATATAATTACCATATAAAATAAAGGGCCCTGTGTTTTCTATATTTAGGGAACTACTTGTTGATGATCTATGATATTATTGTAGAAACTTTAAAAATTAAGTAAAATATTTATGTAATATGAATAATGTAATTTGTGCAATATATATTTTTTGTAACCTCACCAGCTAGTCTATAGTGAGGCCTCCCATTTCCTTAGAAGCAACCTTTCCAAGGCAGAATTTTTACTGATCTCCTATTCTTTCAAGTCCCTGATACCTGGAATCCATCACTGTTGTGAAAAAGACATTGTAACACCTTCTTTCCATGTCAACTGCCTTGGAGTATTACTTGTCCCTGCCCTCTTCTTCATTCCCCCACATCCAATATCACACTATCTTGCAGTCTTCATCTCAGAAACATTGCTTAAATTTAGCCTTTCTCCTCTCAAGACACAACCAAAATTCTGGCCTTGACTGTTTCAACTCATATCTAATTGGCTCCCTATTCAACAGACTTTCTTCACTTCAATCTATTCTAATTGCGGATGATAGGCATACCCACCTCTTTATTCCTCCTTAGCGCACATCTTTGCCAGTCTAAACATTGGTTTCCACTATCCTCCAGGATCAAATTACATTTTTTCCCATTACCTACCTAATTATCTACAATACTGCACCCTAATATGTTGTTTCTCTGTTATCATTACCTTGCACTCATATCTTAAGGACGTCTCTCATCTTGCACCTACCCTTTAAAACATACTTCTTTATTTTTTACAGCTTTAGTTCCTTTGTCAAAACCTACCTCTTTTCAGAACATAATGCAAATTAATTGTGTATATAGCTGATAAGCAATGTGCTCAATATATCCAAATTGTAACAAAATAAATGGTTTTATATCCATAGCATTGCATTAAAAATATCAAAGTATATAGTCCAAATACACTGAGATCTTCAAAGAAGGAGCTGTGGGTAACAATGTAATAAATGGAAAGAAAAATAGTGACTTTCCATTACAATGAATTAAATGCTCACAACTAAATGGTCCTTACTCACGTTTTAGAGAGCTATATCTGAGCTTTCAGCAAAAAACCCTCCATAGTAGCAGGCAAGATGGCGGCCAGATACAATATAAGAATTAAAATTTCTTAGAACTAATATAAAAACAGCTATACAGCACAAAACATGTGAAGGCTTATAGGATCAAGTCTACAAAAAGTCAAAGCACTAAGGATAAAAGAATACCAATTGGCACTTAGCATCTTTTCACTAATCTTGCAGCCAATGAGACAGACCACACACTGTCTGATGTAATAGCCCTTTAGCATATCAATATATTCCTCCGACATAAGTTTCTTCCAAAACGTTCGACTTTGTCCTTTATTTGATCAAATTATTAACAATGAAGCAATCCATTTACCAGTGGAGGCTCCTCCGTAGGGACAGTGGGGGCAGCACCCCATAATGTTTTGGACAAAAAAAAAAAAACTTGTAAGCATAAATGGCCTTAAAAAAAAAGTTCTTAACATCCCATTGGCTGACAGTATGGAAGGGCAGGGTTACAAATGGATGTCATATGAAATCCTGTATGGTCTGTCCTGCACAGAGCCCTTCCTTTCTTCTCTTGCGTTTATTATACCCTTTTCCCCTGGTGGTTAGCTTGTCAGCTTACTTGCTTTCCATTGCATAACCCAGCCCTCTTCCTGGTGCAAGTCATCAGTGTGTCACAGAAGAACAAAGAGACAGTTGGCAGAACAAATTCACTTAGGCATTTAGGCAAATACAGGAGGCAAAACTTTGCATTAAGTAAAGGGTAGAGGGGTTTGTTGACGTTGTTCTCAGAACTATCAAGCCACTGTTTTATGGTGTTTCACACATTGTAAGCCCTATGTATGTGAATCATAGCTATAAGCTCACTGCCACTGTTTTTATGATGTTTCCCACATAGCAAGCACTATTTATTTGAATCATAGCTATTAAATAATTGTTTTAATTCATATGCTTCACCCCCTGTATAATGTATTCAAACTGGCTCTCCCTAGCAGTATTTTAAGCTGTTTGCATTGCAGATTTTATACATGCATGTACATCACAGGCTGGTCTATTAATTTTCTCTATTTTCTTAGCAGCTTGCTATGTAAGCCTCATTGCCTGCAGTTTCCCTGGTGTGCAGAAGTGTTACCATGGCAACATACTAAATATCTGCACAGTACCGCACATCAAAAACTACTCTGCTACTCTATTAAACCCTCAACTGCCACACCCCCACATCACAAATTATTCTGCTACACTATTAAACCTTAAACCGCCACATTCCCACATCATAAACTACTCCACTATACTATTAACCCCTAAACCGCCATACTCCCACATCTCAAACTACCACCTAACTTCCTAACAGTTAAAGGGACAGTACACTGTAAAATTGTTTTTCCATTAATGTATTTTAAATGACTTGTTATAACAACTGCAGTGTATAAAATATTTGAGAAATTCCATTTTCATGCTTATTTGTGTATATTGATGTTGAGAGTGTGGTATAACCCAGCAAAAACCACACCCTTAGGGGGCGCCTCCAAACACAAATGACAAAAAATAGTAGTTTGAAAGGAAAAAGAGAAAATGGATATCTACCAAACAATGTCCATCGGAGATATGTGGAAAACAAGTTCCAATGTACAATAGTCCAAAAAAGTGTGGCAGCTCTCGGTTGTAGGATGGTCTTGCTATGATGTTAGATAACTGAAAAAAGAAAAAGCAGAGGCGCCGACATGGCCTAGTAATGCAAAGATAAGTGGCTCCAATAAACACAAATCCAGATGTATACTTACAAGAGCAGCGCACCCTGTGGTGCTATTGATGCAGGCCGGAGCCTCACAGTGGTCCAGCTCACTGTGGGATTGAAGTGGATACCCAGAAGATGTCCCTGAGGGGATTGATAGTAGATATCAAGATCCAATGCACCTCCAGGTGCATTAACAGCAGGCTGGGACCTAACAGTCACCCAGAAGACTTCCTCAGGTGGCTAATAGCAGCACAGCCCAATTATGTACTCACAAAAAATACACCAAAGGGCAAGCAAGTGTATTAAAATGTATAAAACTTTAATAAAAATTGACGCGTTTCTCAGCTGACTAAGAGCTCTTTCCTCAGGCTAAAAAATATATTTCATAATGAAAATACACTTGCTATTTAACAGGATATGCATAATGAGAACACAATCTGATAGGTGCAACAATTAAGACAATTCTTTAGTCACAACTGTGTATAATTAGTTGGTATGGTAACCTTTGTAAAAAATCCATTCACTGTAGTCTCCAAAAAAATATAAACAGACAAAAGTTTTCCCATTTAAATGCACATAATTATTCAGAGATGACATAAATAAATAACATTTGGTAGTTGTGCAGAGCCCCACTACCAGTGCTATTCTGAGAGCAAATCAAACAAATATTTTTGTACATAATAAAAGTAAATATATACATAGGGGTGAATATATAAAAATAAATACAAGTATAAATATACAAGACCAAAGTGTGATGTAACATAACATCAATAGAAGCTCATAGTGTGCTTGATGTTAAAACAATGAATAAATACAATATATTTAAAAACATAGTAAAAAAATCCTAATAGAGATCCAAAGCATGATGAGACCAAACAAACTATAACACTGACCTTGCTTTTCATCTTGCAAATGACAGGCCCTGTGGGGAGACGCTGGTATGTGTGCAGCCCAGCTGCTTGATTATGAATAGTGCAGTGACTGCACGTTTTTTTCATATGTATTATTATTATTGGCCCTGTATTGATAGCTATGTAGCAATAGATGTTATATGTTATATAACTTTTTTTTTATTTGATATTAAAATACGATACAATGGCTCTATTTATTTCAACTAATATATTTAGTAGCCATCAGAACAAACCTGATGATATGGTTCTGCTCTAGGTAATGAGCTCCTCTCATAGGTTGTATGTGGATGGGTGGATAACCATCCACCAATCAAAACCTTATGTGTGCTGTTGTCATGTATATATGTGTATATGAAGTAGCTGATTTTGTGCTTTGAAACCACAGCCTATTACAATGGGTTTAAGTTAAAGGTGATATCAGATGTCATTATGTTCTAAATTTGTGTAAACAGAGTTGCTTCCTTATCTTTTATTTGGCTGGAACACCAAAGCTCAATACATAGAGAGAACAATGGAAAATGATAATTTTATTACTTAACTATCCTGCATCCCACTGAGAGTGTAATCTCTTCTGCTGGCTGTGTATACTTAGGCTATTCAATAGCCTATACTCCAGTATTAATTTGTTCAGTGTAGGTGGCGATACCACAGGCTAAATCAGCTATTTCAAATGCTGAAATAGGAGTAAAGGAGCTACTTGTAACCAATTTAATACACTATAGCAGGTTAAAATGATCATTGGGAATAATTTAAAGGGGAGAAATTAAAACGAAATTACAAAAAATAAAAACATATTACAAGAAGTTTAATCTAATTACACCTAATCTAAGCTCCCTAATAAAATAAAAAAGCCCCCCAAAATAATAGAATTCCCTACCCTAAACTAAATTACAAATAGCCTTAAAAAAGGGCCTTTTGCGGGGCATTGCCCCAAAGTAATCAGCTCTTTTACCAGCCCTTAAAAGGGCTTTTTGCTGGGCATTGCCCCAAAGTAATCAGCTCTTTTACCTGTAAAAAAAGAGAAATACAATACCCCCCCAACCTTACAACCCACCACCCACACACCCCTACTCTAAAACCCACCCGATCCCCCCTTAAAAAAACCTAACACTACCCCATTGAAGATCACCATACCTTGAGCCATCTTCACCCAGCCGGTCCGAACTCTTCATCCGATCCGGGCACAAGTGGTCCTCCAGCCGGGCAGAAGTCTTCATCCAATCGGGCAGAAGAGGTCCTCCATCCAGTCTTCATCCAAGTGGCATCTTCTATCTTCTATCTTCATCCTTCCGGCGATGAGCGGCTCCATCTTGAAGACCTCCGGGGCGGAACATCCTCCTCGGCCGACGACTACCCGACAAATGACTGGTCCTTTAAATTACGTCATCCAAGATGGCGTCCCTCAAATTCCGATTGGCTGATAGGATTCTATCAGCCAATCGGAATTAAGGTAGGAAAAATCTGATTGGTTGATTTAATCAGCCAATCAGATTGAACTTCAATCCGATTGGCTGATTGGATCAGCCAATAGAATTGACGTTGCATTCTATTGGTTGATCCAATCAGCCAATTGGATTCAACTTTAATCCGATTGGCTGATTACATCAGCCAATCAGATTTTTCCTACCTTAATTCTGATTGGCTGATAGAATCCTATCAGCCAATCGGAATTCGAGGGACACCATCTTGGATGACGTCGGGTAGTCGTCGGCCGAGGAGGATGTTCCGCGCTGGAGGTCTTCAAGATGGAGCGGCTCATCGCCGGAAGGATGAAGATAGAAGATGCCGCTTGGATGAAGACTTCTGCTGGATGGAGGACCTTTTCTTCCCTGATCGGATGAAGACTTCTGCCCGACTGGAGGACCACTTGTGCCCGGATTGGATGAAGAGTTCGGCCTGGCTGGGTGAAGACGGCTCATGGTAGGGTGATCTTCAATAGGGTAGTGTTAGGTTTTTTTAAGGGGGGATTGGGTGGGTTTTAGAGTAGGGGTGTGTGGGTGGTGGGTTGTAATGTTTGGGGGGTATTGTATTTCTTTTTTTACAGGTAAAAGAGTTGATTACTTTGGGGCAATGCCCCGCAAAAGGCCCTTTTAAGGGCTATTTGTAATTTAGTTTAGGGTAGGGAATTTTATTATTTTGGGGGGCTTTTTTATTTTATTAGGGGGCTTAGATTAGGTGTAATTAGATTAAACTTCTTGTAATATTTTTTTTATTTTTTGTAATTTAGTGTTTGTTTTTTTTGTATTATAGTTTAGTTTATTTAATTGTATTTTATTTTAGATCATTGTAGTTAATTTATTTAATTAATTTATTGGTAGTGTAGTGTTAGGTGTATTTGTAACTTAGGTTAGGATTTATTTTACAGGTAATTTTGTAATTATTTTAACTAGCTAGCTATTACATAGTTATGAACTATTTAATAGCTATTGTACCTAGTTAAAATAAATACAAAGTTGCATATAAAATAAAAATAATCCCTAAAATAGCTATAATGTAATTATTAATTATATTGTAGCAATCTTAGGGTTTATTTTATAGGTAAGTATTTAGTTATAAATAGGATTAATTTATTTAATTATAGGAATATTTATTTAGATTAATTTAAATAATATTTAAGTTAGGGGGTGTTAGTGTTAGGGTTAGACTTAGGTTTTGGGGTTAATTCATTTAATATAGTGGCAGCAATGTAGGGGGGGGTAGATTAGGGGTTAATCAATGTACTGTAGGTGGCGGCAGTGTAGGGGGGCAGGATAGGGGTTAATAAATGTAATGTAGGTGGCGGAGGGCTCCGGGTGCGGCGGTTTAGGGGTTAAACAATTAATTTATTTGCGGCGGGATCCGGGATCGGCAGGATAGGGGTTAATAACTTTATGTAGGTGGCGGTGGTATAGGGGGAGGCAGATTAGGGGTTAATAAGTATAATGTAGGTGGCGGTGGGGTCCGGGAGCGGCGGTTTAGGGGTTCATATATTTATTATAGTTGCGGCGGGGTCCGGGAGCAGTGGTTTAGGGGGTAAGAAGTGTATTTAGGTGCTGGGGCTCCCGGAGCGGCGGTTTAGGGGGTAAAACTGTATAGTATAGTGTGGGTGCTTAGTGACAGGCTAGCAAGAAAGCTGCAAAGAAGCCGATGAGCAGCAAGATCGATGACTGTTAGTTAACAACAGTCCGCTGCTCATCGCACTGTACTTGGTGCGCGGCTTCTTGACAGCTTTTTTGATAACTTTGGCGAACGTATTCAGGTCCACGGCGGCGATGTTAGGCGAGCTTAGGCAAGCGTATTGGGGCCGTCGAATGCAGATAAGTAGACGGCTTGATACATAGGGGCCTATATATTTGTAAGCACTGCAAGTGTTAAAAGATTTCATAAAACATTAAGATTTGAGACTATAATTGTTCTTTGTTAAATTAAACCATTTTCTGACACCTTCAACAACAGCACTGAATTTGAGAAGTTAATTGTGCATAAATTTCAGCAGCCCACTTCTACTCTACGGGGTACACTTGTTCTAGTGGAGCTGGGAATGACATGGGTAAAGCGTCTCATTAGACACTGCCTTTATCATTTTATTACCAGGCACATTATTCATAGCATTGTGTATATCCAAATATCAGTCTCCAAAGAATAGCAATACAGAATTTGCTGGTGAAGACAATTCAGTTTGAATATATGATGGTATAAGGATAATGTTTTTAATGGACTGAATTTTGTAAATATTTAAAAACACTGTTACTATACATAAGCAATTGTACTGATCATTAAAGGGACAGTATACACCAATTTTCATATAACTGCATGTAATAGAGACTACTATAAAGAATAATATGCACATATATTGATCCAAAAATCAGCACAATGTTATTTAAAAATAAGCAAAACTATACATTGTTACAAAAACACTCCCAGATGGGCTATATAAATGGATCATCTACAAAACATTTATGCAAATAAAAATCTAGTGTACAATGTCCCTTTAAATATTTGCTTGTGTTTTTAATCGGACAATCCATTACTATGATGCAAAGGTATATATATATATATATATATATATATATATGAGGCGGGGCTGTTTGGCTATTTAAGGGTTGGATTATGAATTCATTTGTATTGAACCTGAGGAGGGGGTGCAAGCCCCGAAACGCTGCTCTATTGTACTGCTGCCCTTGTTATAGTAAAAGTGGATTTGCTCTGAACTACGTGAGTGTCTGCCCATTGTTTCTTGCATATATATATATATATATATATATATATATATATATATACTGTATATATGCGTAACATGCAATACCACCATATTGAATTTAATGCAATTTGCCTATATCCAGCAGTTGTCCTTCATAGCAAGATTAATAAATATACAAAATGCCCTTGTTTCCGGTGTATATTATTATTATGATAATTTTATGCAGTCATATATTTGTTTTCTTTTCTTTCATGACAAATCAGTTTAGTAACTCATTGCTTTAAATGCACATCCCGATAGATTCATGGCATATTATGGGCTAGATTACAAGTGAATTGGTTTTTAGGGCTACCACTCTTCGTTAGAAAGCTTTCTGCGCGCGTCGAGTAGCACATGTATTACAAGTTAAAAAAAAAACCTGTTTGCGCACAAGTGAAACCAGACGCACGCTAACCAAAGGACTTCAGATATCTTATTCTCCCCATAGACTTCAATGGAGAGCGCATAAGAAAACACTTATCGCTAGCGTGCTAACCCAACAGGACTTATTATTTTACATTCCAATGTTCTTCACATACAGAAAAATGTTATATTTAATGTAAATATATATTTATATATACAGTATATCTCTATATGCCTATACCTTTATATATATTCCTATAGATATAAAGGTATATATATATGCTTTATATTAAAATTATAAGATATATATAGAAACATATTTAATAATAAAAAGTACATTTTTTTCTTTAGGCATAACGTGTTGTCAGTTTAGAGAACATGAAGAATTAGGCATCTTAAAGGGACAGTTAAGGCCAAAATAAACTTTCATGATTCAGATAGAGCATGTAATTTTAAACAATTTTCCAATTTACTTTTATCACCAATTTTGCTTTGTTCTCTTGGTATTCTTAGCTGAAAGCTTAACCTAGGAGGTTCATATGCTAATTTCTTAGACTTTGAAGGCCACCTCTTTACAGAATGCATTTTAACAGTTTTTCACCACTAGAGGGTGTTAGTTCACGTATTTCATATACATAACACTGTGCTCATGCACGGGAAGTTATCTGGGAGCAGGCACTGATTGGCTAGACTGCAAGTCTGTCAAAAGAACTGAAATAAAGGGACAGTTTGCAGAGGCTTAGATACAAGATAATCACAGAGGTTAAAAGTATATTATTATAACTGTGTTGGTTATGCAAAACTGGGGAATCTGTAATAAAGGGATTATCTATCTTTTAAAACAATAAAAGTTCTGGTGTAGACTGTCCCTTTAAGGCATTTTATAAAAATAATACATATACAATATTAAAAAATATTAAAAATAATTATTAAAAATTAGTATAGGTACTGAAAAACAGTATCTATTATAATTTTTCAATAATTATTATTAAGATTCTTTTAATATTTAATATTTCAATAACGCACCTTAAGATACCTAATTCATCATGTGCACTAACCGAAAACCATGATAGATCTCAAGCGCAAAACACAAAGCAAAGAAAAAAATGTATTTTTTATTAAGAAATATATATTTCTATATATCTATATATGATAGTGTTAACGTAAAATATACAGTATCTCACAAAAGTGAGTACACCTCTCACATTTTTGTAAATATTTTATTGTATCTTTTTATGTGACAACACTGAAGAAATAACACTTTGCTACAATGTAAAGTAGTGAGTGCACAGCCTGTATAACAGTGTAAATTTGCTATCCCCTCAAAATAACTCAACACACAGCCATTAATGTCTAAACCGTTGGAAACAAAAGTGAGTACACCCAAAAGTGTAAATGTCCAAATTGGACCCAATTAGCCATTTTCCCTCCCCGGTATCTTGTGACTCGTTAGTGTTACAAGGTCTCAGGTGTGAATGAGGAGCAGGTGTGTTAAATTTGGTGTTATCTCTCTCACACTCTCTCATACTGGTCACTGGAAGTTCAACATGGCACCTCATGGCAAAGAACTCTCTGATCTCTCTGATCTGAAAAAAATAATTGTTGCTCTACATAAAGATGGCCTAGGCTTAGGCTATAAGAAGATTGCAAAGACCTTGAAACTGAGCTGTAGCATGGTGGGCAAGACCATAAAGCGGTTTCATAGGACAGGTTCCACTCAGAACAGGCCCCGCCATGGTCTAACAAAGAAGTTGAGTGCACATGCTCAGCGTCATATCCAGAGGTTGTCTTTGGGAAATAGACATATGAGTGCTGCCAGTATTGCTGCAGAGGTTGAAGGGGTGGGGGTCAGCCTGTCAGTGTTCAGACCATATGCCGCACACTGCATAAAATTGGTCTGCATGGCTGTCGTCCCAGAAGGAAGCCTCTTCTAAAGATGATGCACAAGAAAGCCTGCAAACAGTTTGCTGAAGACAAGCAGACTAAGGAAATGGATTACTGGAACCACGGTAGGCCAGAACATACAGTGAAAAATAGGAGAGGAGAGAAGCGCAGACACGATTCAAGTGTAGTTTCAAATGTTATTCATAGCTGCACATGCTATATATATATATATATATATATATATATATATACTCACAAAAAAGATCAAATAAACAGGCACATCCAGTCGATTAATATCCGTTGTTCCCCGAGGTGATTCTTTGCTGCTGTGTGAAAAATGCAGTACATATAGCCATACACGCCATAGTCCAAACTGCTGTATGAGAATGCAGATTTAAAATACCCGGGATACAAGTTTGCGATAGTGGTAGTACACACCCTCGGCTTAGATCCAATAGAATAGCTCACAGCGGTGTGTGTAACACCAAAGGACCTTACGGATGCCTCCCTGGGCCAAGATTACATAGAAAGCAACAATCGATTCTACACGTTTCATCCAGATCGACGGGACTTTGTAAATTTAACATTCATATTAATTTTACATATCATATGTAAGCCTGTCAGTGCTCAGACCACACGCCACACACTGCATCAAATTGGTCTGCATGGCTGTCGTCCCAGTAGGAAGCCTTTTCTAAAGATGATGCACAAGAAAGTCCGCAAACAGTTTGCTGAAGACAAGCAGACTAAGGACATTGATTACTGGAACCATGTCCTGTGGTCAGATGAGACCAAAATAAACTTATTTGGTTCAAATGGTGTCAAGCGTGTGTGGCGGCAACCAGGTGAGGAGTACAAAGACAAGTGTGTCTTCCCTACAATCAAGCATGGTGGTGGGAGTGTCATGGTCTGGGCCTGCATGAGTGTGGCCAGCACTGGGGAGCTACAGTTCATTGAGGGAATCATGAATGCCAACATGTACTGTGACATACTGAAGCAGAGCATGATCCCCTCCCTTCAGAGACTGGGCCGCAGGGCAGTATTCCAACATGATAACGACCCCAAACATACCTCTAAGACAACCGCTGCCTTGCTAAAGAAGCTGATGGTAAAGGTGATAGACTGGCCAAGCATGTCTCCAGATCTAAACCCTATTGAGCATCTGTGGGGCATCCTCAAACTGAAGGTGGGGGAGCGCAATGTGTCTAACATCAAGCAGCTCTGTGATGTCATCATGAAGGAGTGGAAGAGGACTCCAGTGGCAACACTTTGGGCCTAATTTGGACAATTCCACTAAGGGGTGTACTTACTCTTGTTGCCAATGGTTTAGACATTAATGGCTGTGTGTTGAGTTATTTTGAGGGGACAGCAAATTTACACTGTTATACAGGCTGTATACTCACTACTTTACATTGTAGCAAAGTGTCATTTCAAAGTGTCAATTGAAAAGATATAATAAAATATTTACAAAAATGTAAGGGTGTACTAACTTTTGTGAGATACTGTATATCTATAAATATATATTTATAACACTGGTTTTCAAACCTGTTCTCAAGCCTCCCTAACAGGCCACATTTTGAAGTTAGATTAGTAAACATGGTAATTTAACCTGCTCTCGTCCAAGGTAATCCTGAAAACCTGGACCGTTGGGGAGGTATGAGGACAGGTTTGAAAACCAGTGATCTATAGGAATAGATATAGGTATATATAATAAAAATAATATTTTTCTGTATGTGAAGAACTTTGGAATGTTAAATATGTAAAGTAAATATACAGTAAAACACAAAAACAACTGTACACATTAAGTATATATATATATATATATATATATATATGGATACATACACATATTTAGACATGCATTTGTATGTATATATACACAATATAGCCCTTTGTAGACAAACAACTTGTCATATACCATATACATTTGAGGACTTATAACTTTTATTTTTAATATTTATATGAATAATTGCATCAGATAGTGTTTATATGAGTATAACTGCAACTTTTTTTAATGCATCACCCTTTACACAAAGATTTCAGTCACGCTAACCCGATGAACGTAAAATGTGATTGTGCTCTAACAATCGCGTTTACTTTCAACTTGTAATATGAGCTCTCTTTCCGTCGCACCCACAAACTCAAAATTGCTTGCATGCAAGCGTTAGCGTGTCACTTGTATTCTAGCCCAAAGGATAACAATCTGCATTAGTGTACTAGGAGAAATGGTAATTATATGGTTATTATATTTTTCATATAACAGAATATGTTTTAACCCTTTGCAGTGCACTGCAGTCCTTTTTGACAGTATTAATTTTTAAACCGTATTACTGACCAGAGGGTGGAGTCGCAGCAGCCTTTAGGTGGGGCAGATCAGCAAAAGACCAAATTATGGTGCCTATGCGCTGAGCCTGTACAGTAATGATTGGGAGTGAGTGGTCTAAAGGGTGGAGTTTGGAATTTCTGGGAAGGGTTTAGCAGTTATTTAGCTGAATTTACAAAAGATATTTTTGCATACAAAATATTTTAAGTGGATGTGCTTAATTTCCAGCAAATTCTTTATTTAATCAATATAAAGCCTCATTTTTTTTATCACCGTTTTGTATAATTTGCTATAATGATTTTCTTTTGAGATCTGTATCTGTTACCAACAGCAGTCTGAAAATCTATATTGTGGCACCCTTACTGTTGTCGGCCTAGCTTGCTGTATAAAAATAAAAAAGTCATTAGTTACCTTTTGAAGAAGTTTTAATTTTTTGGAAAGGCCTAAGAGATTCTCTTTACCTGTCCATCATTACTAGTCACTCTTATAAGGGAAATGCAAAATCACATCAGCTGACAGCACCACTTCAGATAAGGCATCTCAGAGGAGGGAGGCTGTTCCTCATTTCCTTTTACTTCTGCTGTTTCCCCTCAGATATTGTGTATTTTCTGTAGTTGCTCCTTCTACCTTTCATCACCTTTTCCTGTTGCACTATTTTAAGTAACCCATCAAGGGTTTTCTTCCCCTCACTCTCCTCCTCCTTTCTCTTCTTCTTCTTCTCACAATGTTCCTATACTTGCATGGGCCGCTATTACAACCTGCAACTGGCTTTTCATTCTATTGGTATGCTTAGTGTTACTATTCAATAATTACAACAATCGTATTACCTTTATCAGCCCTTGTTGTATATTGTGGAACTTTTCATTAACCCTATGGATGCAGTTGGCGATGCACAGACTGCATTTAATCTCCAGTCTCTTTGAGTTTCTTCCCTCCACCTCCAGTGTTCAAAGGTGCATTCAGCAAAGTGCATCTATAGAATGTTATAGTCGATTCCTCTAGGAGAGGTTTGAAGTTTTGCATCACCTTGCACAAGTAGCTGTAGATCAGACATATCCTACACAACGTTGGCAGTTAATAAATTGAGAGATCTCATCACTGTGCTGATCCAAAAGAAGATTGCACCTAACCCTCAATAGCTGCATTGAAAAGTTCAGCATACATTACAAGGCATTTGGGAATTATTAGATCTGCAATAGAACAAAAGTGACTATTGCTACCATAGCTTTCCATAATGCATGAACAAGGGGTAATCAGGGAGGTGGTGAAACTGAAGGTTAATGCTTATTCTTTTAAAAACATTATCAGGGCCGGACTAAATCAAGTTAAAACAGCAATAAAAGGTTGTGATAGGTTGCAGAGAAGGTGCATGGATAGGATGGAATCTTTGAGGAGGTTAGGGTGTGTGGAAATCAGAATGCAGGAACAGATACACAGAATAATGAGTCTTTTTGAAAGCTTTGCTGATTAATAAACAAAAGATCAGTTGGAAGTTCAGATTGAAGATCACAGAACCAGCAAGTTTGAATATATGCCCAATGTAGAACATTAGAGTCCTATACAAGGTCCAGAATACTTTAAAGGGACAGTAAACGTGGATTTTTTTTTTATTAATTATTAAATAGTGTTTCGTATTAATCACAGCTGAGTAAACATGACTGCTGTGTCTTCAATGTAAGACCCTCAAATTTACCTCTAAAACATGGGTCTGCTTGCCGCCCCGGGCCACCACCAGGTTCATTATCTTTTTTTCTTTTTCTCTTTATGGGATGATTAAGCCAATCACAAGGATACCAATCACGCTATCCCCCTTTATGAAGGTGCACTGCTGTATCTCTATACAGGCGCCTGCCTGCCTGTCAGATTTCTTGCGCATGCGCACATTACTCCCACATCAGCACACAGAATTTAAACAGTGAATCTCGCTGTGCATGTCATTGTGATTCACTGTTTACTTCTGTAGCTGTGTGTCAAGCAGGGGAAGAACAAGCCGCTAATACAAAATAAGAATCTATTTAAAAAATTGAAGGTACAGCAATGTAATGGAGTGCGCTCAATAGGAAGGGGAAAGGGGCAGTAAAGCTTTCTGAGGGGCTGGGAATTAGAAGTCAGGAGCTATAAAGCTGCGGGGGGGAGGCCGTGCATAGATTGAAAGAGGCCAATACAGAAGATATTTTAAACTGTTAATCATTTAATGTAATAGCATTCAGGAAATGAATTTAGCCTGAAACATCATGTGCAAACATAGGCCTAGATTTGGAGTTTGGCGGTAGCCGTGAAAACCAGCGTTAGAGGCTCCTAACGCTGGTTTTAGGCTACCTCCGGTATTTGGAGTCACTAAAAAAAAGGTTTTCAGCCGCGACTTTTCCATACCGCAGATCCCTTTACGTAAATTGCGTATCCTATCTTTTCAATGGGATTTTTCTAACTCCGGTATTTAGAGTTGTGTCTGAAGTGAGCGTTAGAATTCTAACGACAAAACTCCAGCCGCAGAAAAAAGTCAGGAGTTAAGAGCTTTCTGGGCTAACGCCGGTTCATAAAGCTCTTAACTACTGTACTCTAAAGTACACTAACACCCATAAACTACCTATGTACCCCTAAAACGAGGCCCCCCCACATCACCGACACTCGATTAAATTTTTTTAACCCCTAATCTGCCGACCGCCACCTACGTTATACTTATGTACCCCTAATCTGCTGCCCCTAACATCGCCGTCCCCTATATTATATTTATTAACCCCTAACCTGCCCCCCACAACGTCGCCGCCAGCTACCTACAATAATTAACCCCTAATCTGCCGACCGCCACCTACGTTATACTTATGTACCCCTAATCTGCTGCCCCTAACAACGCCGACCCCTATATTATATTTATTAACCCCTAATCTGCCCCCCACAATGTCGCCGCCAGCTACCTACACTTATTAACCCCTAATCTGCCGTCCGCACGCCGCCGCCAGCTACATTATCCCTATGTACCCCTAATCTGCTGCCCTAACATCGCCGACCCCTATATTATATTTATTAACCCCTAGTCTGCCCCCCACAACGTCGCCGCCACCTACCTACAATAATTAACCCCTAATCTGCCGACCGCAAAGAGCCGCCAGCTACATTATAGATATGTACCCCTAATCTGCTGCCCCTAACACCGCCGACCCCTATATTATATTTATTAACCCCTAACCTGCCCTCCCTAACATCGCCGACACCTAACTTCAATTATTAACCCCTAATCTGCCGACCGAATCTCGCCGCTATTCTAATAAATGTATTAACCCCTAAAGCTAAGTCTAACCCTAACACTAACACCCCCCTAAATTAAATATAATTTTAATCTAACGAAATTAATTAACTCTTATTAAATAAATTATTCCTATTTAAAGCTAAATACTTACCTGTAAAATAAATCCTAATATAGCTACAACATAAATTAAACCTAACACTACACTATCAATAAATAAATTAAATACAATACCTACAAATAACTACAATGAAATAAACTAACTAAAGTACAAAAAATAAAAAAGAACTAAGTTACAAAAAATAAAAAAATATTTACAAACATAAGAAAAATATTACAACAATTTTAAACTAATTACACCTACTCTAAGCCCCCTAATAAAATAACAAAGCCCCCCAAAATAAAAAAATGCCCTACCCTATTCTAAATTACTAAATTTCAAAGCTCTTTTACCTTACCAGCCCTGAACAGGGCCCTTTGTGGGGCATGCCCCAAGAATTTCAGCTCTTTTGCCTGTAAAAAAAACATACAATACCCCCCCCAACATTACAACCCACCACCCACATACCCCTAATCTAACCCAAACCCCCCTTAAATAAACCTAACACTAAGCCCCTGAAGATCATCCTACCTTGTCTTCACCATACCAGATTCACCGATCCGTCCTGGCTCCAAAATCTTCATCCAACCCAAGCGGGGGCTGGCGATCCATCTTCCGGCAGCTGAAGAGGTCCAGAAGAGGCTCCAAAATCTTCATCCTATCCGGGAAGAAGAGTAGATCTGGACCGGCAACCATCATCTTCCAAGCGGCATCTTCTATCTTCATCCGATGAGGACCAGCTCCATCCTGAAGACCTCCACCGTGGACCCATCTTCATCCAGCGACGTCCAACTGAAGAATGACGGTTCCTTTAAGGGACGTCATCCAAGATGGCGTCCCTCGAATTCTTATTGGCTGATAGGATTCTATCAGCCGATCGGAATTAAGGTAGGAATATTCTGATTCCGCGGTGGAGGTCTTCAGGATGGAGCCGGTCCTCATCGGATGAAGATAGAAGATGCCGCTTGGAAGATGATGGTTGCCGGTCCGGATCTACTCTTCTTCCCGGATAGGATGAAGACTTTGGAGCCTCTTCTGGACCTCTTCAGCCGCCGGAAGATGGATCGTCAGCCCCTGCTTGGGTTGGATGAAGATTTTGGAGCCAGGACGGATCGGTGAACCTGGTATGGTGAAGACAAGGTAGGATGATCTTCAGGGGCTTAGTGTTAGGTTTATTTAAGGGGGGTTTGGGTTAGACTAGGGGTATGTGGGTGGTGGGTTGTAATGTTGGGGGGGGGTATTGTATGTTTTTTTTCACAGGCAAAAGAGCTGAACTTCTTGGGGCATGCCCCGCAAAGGGCCCTGTTCAGGGCTGGTAAGGTAAAAGAGCTTTGAACTTTAGTATTTTAGAATAGGGTAGGGCATTTTTATTTTGGGGGGCTTTGTTATTTTATTAGGGGGCTTAGAGTAGGTGTAATTAGTTTAAAATTGTTGTAAGATTTTCCTTATGTTTGTAAATATTTTTTTATTTTTTGTAACTTAGTTCTTTTTTATTTTTTGTACTTTAGTTAGTTTATTTCATTGTAGTTATTTGTAGATATTGTATTTAATTAATGTATTGATAGTGTAGTGTTAGGTTTAATTGTAGGTAATTGTAGATATTTTATTTAATTAATTTAATGATAGTGTAGTGTTAGGTTTAATTGTAACTTAGGTTAGGATTTATTTTACAGGTAATTTTGTTATTATTTTAACTAGGTAACTATTAAATAGTTATTAACTATTTAATAGCTATTGTACCTGGTTAAAATAATTACAAAGTTACCTGTAAAATAAATATTAATCCTAAAATAGCTATAATATAATTATAATTTATAGTGTAGCTATATAAGGATTTATTTTACAGGTAAGTATTTAGCTTTAAATAGGAATAATTTATCTAATAAGAGATAATTAATTTCGTTAGATGTAAATTATATTTAATTTAGGGGGGTGTTAGTGTTAGGGTTAGACTTAGCTTTAGGGGTTAATGCATTTATTAGAATAGCAGTGAGCTCCAGTCGGCAGATTAGGGGTTAATAATTGAAGTTAGGTGTCGGCGATGTTAGGGAGGGCAGATTAGGGGTTAATACTATTTATTATAGGGTTAGTGAGGCGGATTAGGGGTTAATAACTTTATTATAGTAGCGCTCAGGTACGGTCAGCAGATTAGGGGTTAATAAGTGTAGGCAGGTGGAGGCGACGTTGTGGGGGGCAGATTAGGGGTTAATAAATATAATATAGGGGTCGGCGATGTTAGGGCAGCAGATTAGGGGTACATAGGGATAATGTAAGTAGCGGCGGTTTACGGAGCGGCAGATTAGGGGTTAATAATATTATGCAGGGGTCAGCGATAGCGGGGGTGGCAGATTAGGGGTTAATAAGTGTAAGGCTAGGGGTGTTTAGACTCGGGGTACATGTTAGAGTGTTAGGTGCAGACGTAGGAAGTGTTTCCCCATAGGAAACAATGGGGCTGCGTTAGGAGCTGAACGCGGCTTTTTTGCAGGTGTTTTTTTTTCAGCTCAAACAGCCCCATTTTTTCTATGGGGGAATCGTGCACGAGCACGTTTTTGAGGCTGGCCGCGTCCGTAAGCAACTCTGGTATCGAGAGTTGAAGCTGCGTTAAATATGCTCTACGCTCCTTTTTTGGAGCCTAACGCAGCCTTTATGTGGACTCTCAATACCAGAGTTATTTTTATGGTGCGGCCAGAAAAAAGCCGGCGTTAGCTACGCGGGTCCTTACCGACAAAACTCTAAATCTAGCCGATAGTAACATACAGATATGTAATTTGATTTCTGACGTCTACTGGCAATTTAAGTAGTTTGTAGTAACAAATTCCAATTGGCACCGGTGCTTTAATTGAACTGTTAAGGGTGAGATTGTCACAAAATACCTGGTAGGTACAGCAGGCACAGCTAGTGAGAGGAAAGCAGGCACAGGTTTCTCAGCAGGCACAGTATACTCAGCGGGTACTGGTGGTGAGATTGTCATGGGATACCAGATAGGTACAGCAGGCACAGCTGGTTTGAGGAAGTCTGTCACTGGTATGGTAGACACAGGTTTCTCAGCAGGCACAAGATATCCAGTGGGTACTGGTGGTGAGATTGTCACAGGATACAAGATAGGTACAGCAGGCACAGCTGGTTTGAGGAAGTCTGTCACTGGTATGGTAGACATAGGTTTCACAGCAGGAACAGGATACTTATCTGGGTCATGGGATACCAGATAGGTACAGCTTCAGCAACAAGTTGAACATACACAGGTATCAGGCTACTCTGCTTGGCTTTCAGGAACCAGGTAAGCATACGCAGGTACAAGGTAAGTATTCTTGGTCTCTGGAACAAGGTGAGCAAACACAGGTATCAGGTAAGTATGCATTTTTTCTTGAGCAAGGTGAGCATATGCAGGTACAAGGTAAGTATGACTGGTCTCTGGAGCAAGTTAAGCATATGCAGATACAGGGTAAGTATGCTTGGTCTCAGGAGCAAGGTGAGCATACACAGATATTGGGTAAGTATGCTTGGACTCTGGAACCTGGAACAAGGTAGTTAAGGCAATAACTCAGCCCAGAGTGATGGGTTGAGTGAGCTTTTATAGGAACTCCCACACCTGAGTTCTCCAGGTTGGAGTTCCTGTAATTGAGGTGCAGCCCTTTAAATCTAGGCAGCGTGTGGCTGCGCACACCTAGAGAGCTGCTGGGTGCAGAAAGGCCGGGGGTTTTGTTGTCCCTCCACGTGGGACATCAAGATGGAAGACACTGTTGCTGAGGCCTCCCGGTCCGGCCCAGGTAAGTACCCTCACAGAATCAATTATAAGGAATAGGTTGCTATTTAGAGGATGAACTGATGCATATGTCTACCTCACAATCTAAGGTGCAGTTATTCAAAGTAACTTTTTTGTTGACATGTATTGATGCAAACCAGTAGAACCATCGTACAAAACTTCAGTTGTGTGGTAAAACATGTACAGAGTTAAGATAAAGGGACATGAAACTCAATTTTTTTCAAGATTCAGATAAAATATCCAACTTTAAACAACTTTCTAATTTACTTCTATTATCTAATTTGCTTTGTTCTCTTGGTATTATTTGTTGAAAAGAATACCTAGGTAGGCTCCTGAGCAACATTACTGGGAACAAGCTGCTAATTGGGGGCTACACATATGTGCCTCTTGTCATTGGTTCGACATGTTCAGCAAGCTTGCTTCCTGTTGTGCAATGCTGCTCCTTCAACAAAGAATAACAGAGGAATGAAGCAAATTTGCTAATTGAAGTAAATTAGAACATTATTTAAAATAAAATGTTCTGTCTCAAACATGGAAGAAAAAAATTGGGTTTCATAGTCCTTTAAGGATTTTATTTGCTTTCACATGCAGACTCTTGATATCGATCAATTTGTGCTCCAGAAAAGCAAGTACGTTGGCTCATCAAAATAGCACCTCCCTTTCCAGGTTTCAATTTAGAGATGTGTTATTGAAAGGAATGATTTAATTTTTAAGTGGTCACAAGTTTTTCCTAAACTTTATTCCTTTTATATTGAGGCTGCAAAAGAAGCAACTGAGTAGCAGTGATCTGTAGAGCCAAAAAAAAAGGCTAGAAAATTAGAAAATCAATATAACACACATTTAAAAAGATGGCAGTTCAAAATTAAGATTAAGTTGTTTGTAATAATTGTAATATTTCTTGCAGGAAGACCAGCTGGTGGGTAGCAATATTTAGTCACTCCTTTTACTAATGGGCTTTTATCAGAGAAGCTATCTGACAGTGGAACAGGTGACAATCACATAGTCAGGAATATACTGGGTCAGCCTCATGACAGTGGAACAGGTCTTTTCAATTTTGTAGTCAAAAATACAACAGTGTTGCAAATTAACGGCAATAACAGGGCATGACAATCTTGAAGTCAGGAGCTGACTTGGTAAAGAACTTTACTTTGCAAGAATCATACAGAGTGATCAAGTTGACAGTAGAATAAAACTTGGAAATCATGTAATTAAAATTTACAGTAGAACAGGACTTGACAATCCATTGTAAAATACACAATGGGTCAGCAACTGTGCAGCAGGACAGAAATTGGTAATCTTACAGTCAGAAAAGGACAATAAGAAACACACACTGGGTCAGCAAACTTAAAGTGGAACAGGAATTGTAATCGAGTTCTAATTCTCACATGACTCATATTCATGATTACAATGGGGGAAGCAACTTCATGGAGGAAAATATTTTAGCAATCTCATGATCAGAAACAAATCAAGTCTCCAACTTGGCAGTAGATCAAGACTTGGCAATCTCATTGTTCAAAACACACAGGGTTAGTAACTTGACGGTAAAATAGGACTCGGCAATCTCATGGTTAGGAAACAATGACAGAATAACACAAAATCACTAATTTGCAGAAGAACATGGCTGGTAATATAGTAGTTAATCTGGAAGAGACTGGATCAGCAACTTCACAGAAGAAAAGGACTTGACAATCTCATTGTTCGAAACACACAAGGTCAGCAACTTGACAGTAAAATAGGATCAGTTCAGTACAAAGTGGGTCATCAAGTTGACAGTAGAACAGTATATGTCCATCTCCAGGAACACACAGGGTCAGCAACATGACATAAAAACAGAACTTGACAGTCTAGTAGTCAGGGACATAGAAGGTAACATGACAGTAGATGAGGAATTTGCAATCTAATCTACAAGGTAAACAACTTAAAATTAAAAGTGGACTTCACATTAAAATAGCATATAGCTATCATGTAATAAAAAACATACTGGATCATCAAATTTAGTGACTCATAGAGGCCTATTTATCAAGCCGTCAACCGCAAATACGCTGGAATTCCACAGCGTAATTGTGGCGAGCCTGATTCGCCTCATCAAAGTCTACAGACCAGCAAAAGTTGAAATTTGTGACATAACATACGATCCGCCAGTCTCAGTCCGACAAAGATCGTGCTTACGTCATTACAGATGTTCCGAACACAAATTCGGCACTATCTGACAACTTTTGCAAGTTATCAAACTTCTAACAGGTACGCTCGCCACTATTCCGGACCAGCGTACCTGGTTTTCAATCCACCACCATGGAGGCCGCGGATGCCATAGGAATCAATGGGAGTCTGAAAGCAGCGAAAGCTTATGTTCGATGCTGCCAGATATCCCATTGATTTCTATGGTAGAATAAAAGTTAAGTTTACACCTAACACCCTAACATAAGCCACGAGTCTAAACACCCTCTAATCTGCCGCCCCAACAACGTCGCCACCTATATAATATTATTAACCCCTATCCCACCGCTCCCGGACCCCGCCGCAACTAAATAAATATATTAACCCCTATCCTGCTGCTCTCGGAGCACACTGCAACTAAATAAATGTATTAACCCCTATCCCTCCACTCCCGGAGCCCGCCGCAACTCTAATAAAGTTATTAACCCCTATACCGCCGCTCCCGGACCCCTCCGCAACTAAATTAATGTATTAACCCCTAAACCCCTGGCCTCCCACATCACTACCACTTACTAAACCTATTAACCCCTAAACCGCCAGGCCCCCACATCGTCATAAACTAAATTAAGCTATTAACCACTAAACCTAACAACCCGCTAGCTTTACATTATAATTACCTCATCCCTATCTTATAATAAATTTAAACTTACCTTTAAAATTAAAATAAACTATATTAAACTACTAATAAACCTACCCTAAATAGTATCCTATAATTTCATTAAACTATATTAAACTTTTAATTAACCTACCCTAACTATTATACTAAAATTACATTAAATTACATTAAACTATTAATTATCCTACCCTAACTATTATACTAAAACTACATTAAACTACAAATTAAATTAACTATATTATATATTTAAAAACCTAACCCTACACAAATTATTTAAATCTACTATTAAAAATTACTAAGTTACAAAAAAATAACAACTGTTACAAAAAATAAAACGACCCGAAAAACTAACGCCGGCTTTTTTCTGGCCGCACCATAAAAATAACTCTGGTATTGAGAGTCCACATAAAGGCTGCGTTAGGCTCCAAAAAAGGAGCGTAGAGCATTTTTAACGCAGCTTCAACTCTCAATACCAGAGCTGCTTACGCAAGCGGCCAGCCTCAAAAACGTGCTCGTGCACGATTCCCCATAGGAAACAATGGGGCTGTTTGAGCTGAAAAAAAACCTAACACCTGCAAAAAAGCCGCGTTCAGCTCTTAACGCAGCCCCATTGTTTGCTATGGGGAAACACTTCCTACGTCTGCACCTAACACTCTAACATGTACCCCGAGTCTAAACACCCCTAACCTTACACTTATTAACCCCTAATCTGCCGCTCCTTAAACCGCCGCTACTTACATTATCCCTATGTACCCCTAATCTGCTGCCCCTAACACCGCCGACCCCTATATTATATTTATTAACCCCTAATCTGCCCCCCTCAACGTCGCCTCCACCTGCCTACACTTATTAACCCCTAATCTGCCGAGCGGACCGCACCGCTATTATAATAAAGTTATTAACCCCTAATCCGCCTCACTAACCCTATAATAAATAGTATTAACCCCTAATCTGCCCTCCCTAACATCGCCAACACCTAACTTCAATTATTAACCCCTAATCTGCCGACCGGAGCTCACCGCTATTCTAATAAATGGATTAACCCCTAAAGCTAAGTCTAACCCTAACACTAACACCCCCCTCAACGTCGCCTCCACCTGCCTACACTTATTAACCCCTAATCTGCCGAGCGGACCGCACCGCTATTATAATAAAGTTATTAACCCCTAATCCGCCTCACTAACCCTATAATAAATAGTATTAACCCCTAATCTGCCCTCCCTAACATCGCCAACACCTAACTTCAATTATTAACCCCTAATCTGCCGACCGGAGCTCACCGCTATTCTAATAAATGGATTAACCCCTAAAGCTAAGTCTAACCCTAACACTAACACCCCCCTAAATTAAATATAATTTACATCTAACGAAATTAATTATCTCTTATTAAATAAATTATTCCTATTTAAAGCTAAATACTTACCTGTAAAATAAATCCTAATATAGCTACAATATAAATTATAATTATATTATAGCTATTTTAGGATTAATATTTATTTTACAGGCAACTTTGTAATTATTTTAACCATGTACAATAGCTATTAAATAGTTAAGAAATATTTAATAGTTACCTAGTTAAAATAATTACAAAATTACCTGTAAAATAAATCCTAACCTAAGTTACAATTAAACCTAACACTATACTATCATTAAATTAATTAAATAAAATACCTACAATTACCTACAATTAAACCTAACACTACACTATCAATACATTAATTAAATACAATATCTACAAATAACTACAATGAAATAAACTAACTAAAGTACAAAAAATAAAAAAGAACTAAGTTACAAAAAATAAAAAAATATCTACAAACATAAGAAAAACATTACAACAATTTTAAACTAATTACACCTACTCTAAGCCCCCTAATAAAACAACAAAGCCCCCCAAAATAAAAAATGCCCTACCCTATTCTAAATTACTAAAGTTAAAAGCTCTTTTACCTTACCATCCCTGAACAGGGCCCTTTGCGGGGCATGCCCCAAGAAGTTCAGCTCTTTTGCCTGTAAAAAAAAACATACAATACCCCCCCCCAACATTACAACCCACCACCCACATACCCCTAATCTAACCCAAACCCCCCTTAAATAAACCTAACACTAAGCCCCTGAAGATCATCCTACCTTGTCTTCACCTCACCAGGTATCACCGATCCGTCCTGGCTCCAAAATCTTCATCCAACCCAAGCGGGGGTTGTCGATCCATCATCCGGTGGCTGAAGAGGTCCAGAAGAGGCTCCAAAGTCTTCATCCTATCCGGGAAGAAGAGGCGATCCGGACCGGCAACCATCTTGATCCAAGCGGCATCTTCTATCTTCATCCGATGACGACCGGCTCCATCCTGAAGACCTCCACCGCGGACCCATCTTCTTCCGGCGACGTCCAACTGAAGAATGACGGTTCCTTTAAGGGACGTCATCCAAGATGGCGTCCCTCGAATTCCGATTGGCTGATAGGATTCTATCAGCCAATCGGAATTGAGCTCGCATTCTATTGGCTGTTCCGATCAGCCAATAGAATGTGAGCTCAATCTGATTGGCTGATTGGATCAGCCAATCGGATTGAACTTGATTCTGATTGGCTGAGTCCATCAGCCAATCAGAATATTCCTACCTTAATTCCGATTGGCTGATAGAATCCTATCAGCCAATCGGAATTCGAGGGACGCCATCTTGGATGACGTCCCTTAAAGGAACCGTCATTCTTCAGTTGGACGTCGCCGGAAGAAGATAGGTCCGCGGTGGAGGTCTTCAGGATGGAGCCGGTCGTCATCGGATGAAGATAGAAGATGCCGCTTGGATCAAGATGGTTGCCGGTCCGGATCGCCTCTTCTTCCCGGATAGGATGAAGACTTTGGAGCCTCTTCTGGACCTCTTCAGCCACCGGGTGATGGATCGCCAACCCCCGCTTGGGTTGGATGAAGATTTTGGAGCCAGGATGGATCGGTGATACCTGGTGAGGTGAAGACAAGGTAGGATGATCTTCAGGGGCTTAGTGTTAGGTTTATTTAAGGGGGTTTGGGTTAGATTAGGGGTATGTGGGTGGTGGGTTGCAATGTTGGGGGGGGGTATTGTATGTTTTTTTTTTACAGGCAAAAGAGCTGAACTTCTTGGGGCATGCCCCTCAAAGGGCCCTGTTCAGGGCTGGTAAGGTAAAAGAGCTTTTAACTTTATTAATTTAGAATAGGGTAGGGCATTTTTTATTTTGGGGGGCTTTGTTGTTTTATTAGGGGGCTTAGAGTAGGTGTAATTAGTTTAAAATTGTTGTAATATTTTTCTTATGTTTGTAAATATTTTTTTATTTTTTGTAACTTAGTTCTTTTTTATTTTTTGTACTTTAGCTAGTTTATTTAATTGTATTTATTTGTAGGAATTGTATTTAATTAATTTATTGATAGTGTAGTCTTAGGTTAATTGTAGGTAATTGTAGGTAGTTTATTTAATTAATTTATTGATAGTGTAGTGTTAGGTTTAATTGTAACTTAGGTTAGTATTTATTTTACAGGTAATTTTGTAATTATTTTAACTATTTTAGCTATTAAATAGTTCTTAACTATTTAATAGCTATTGTACCTGGTTAAAATAAATACAAAGTTACCTGTAAAATAAATATAAATCCTAAAATAGCTATAATATAATTATAATTTATATTGTAGCTATATTAGGATTTATTTTACAGGTAAGTATTTATCTTTAAATAGGAATAATTTATTTAATAAGAGTTAATTAATTTTGTTAGATGTAAATTATATTTAACTTAGGGGGGTGTTAGTGTTAGGGTTAGACTTAGCTTTAGGGGTTAATACATTTATTAGAGTAGCGGTGAGCTCCAGTCGGCAGATTAGCGGTTAATAATTGAAGTTAGGTGTCGGCGATGTTAGGGAGGGCAGATTAGGGGTTAATACTATTTATTATAGGGTTAGTGAGGCGGATTAGGGGTTAATAACTTTATTATAGTAGCGGTGCGGTCCGCTCGGCAGATTAGGGGTTAATAAGTGTAGGCAGATGGAGGCGACGTTGAGGGGGGCAGATTAGGGGTTAATAAATATAATATAGGGGTCGGCGGTGTTAGGGGCAGCAGATTAGGGGTACATAAGGATAACGTAGGTGGCGGCGCTTTGCGGTCGGCAGATTAGGGGTTAATAAGTGTAGGCAGGTGGAGGCGACGTTGAGGGGGGCAGATTAGGGGTTAATAAATATAATACAGGGGTCGGCGGTGTTAGGGGGAGCAGATTAGGGGTACATAAGGATAACGTAGGTGGCGGTCGGCAGATTAGGGGTTAAAAAAATATATTTGTGTGTCGGCGATGTGGGGGGACCTCGGTTTAGGGGTACATAGGTAGTTTATGGGTGTTAGTGTACTTTAGGGTACAGTAGTTAAGAGCTTTAGAAACCGGCGTTAGCCCAGAAAGCTCTTAACTACTGACTTTTTTCCTGCGGCTGGAGTTTTGTCGTTAGATGTCTAACGCTCACTTCAGAAACGACTCTAAATACCGGAGTTAGAAAGATCCCATTGAAAAGATAGGATACGCAATTGACGTAAGGGGATCTGCGGTATGGAAATGTCGCGGCTGAAAAGTGAGCGTTAGACCCTATTTTGAGTGACTCCAAATACCGGCGGTAGCCTAAAACCAGCGTTAGGAGCCTCTAACGCTGGTTTTCACGGCTACCGCCAAACTCCAAATCTAGGTCTAAGTTACAAAAACAAACACTAAATTACAGAAAATAAAAAAAGAAATGATTAAATATTTAAACTAATTACACCTAATCTAATAGCCCTATCAAAATAAAAAAGCCCCCCCAAAATAAAAAAAAAACATAGCCTACAATAAACCACCAATGGCCCTTAAAAGGGCCTTTTGCAGGGCATTGTCCCAAAGAAATCAGCTCTTTTACCTGTAAAAATAATACAAATACCCCCCAACAGTAAAAGCCACTACCCAACCAACCAACCCTCCCAAATAAAACCAATCTAAAAAACCTAAGCTCCCCATTGCCCTGAAATGGGCATTTGTATGGGCATTGCCCTTAAAAGGGCATTTAGCTCTTTTTCAGCCCTAAACCTGAATCTAAAAATAAAACCCACCCAATAAACCCTTAAAAAAACCTAACACTAACCCCCGAAGATCCATTTACAGTTTTTGAAGACCCGACATCCATCCTCAACGAAGCAACAGAAGTTCTCATCGAAGCCAGCAGAAGTCTTCCTCCAAGCGCGCCAAAGTCTTCATCCAAGCCGGCAGAAGTCTTCATCCAGACGGCATCTTCTATCTTCATCCATCTGTCACGGAGCGGCTTCATCTTCAAGACATCCGGCGCGGAGCATCCTCTTCTTCCGATGTCTTCTGAACAATGAAGTTTCCCTTTAAATGACGTCATCCAAGATGGCGTCCATTACATTCTGATTGGCTGATAGAATTCTATCAGTCAATAGGAATTAAGTTGGAAAAAATCCTATTGGCTGTTGTAATCAGCCAATAGGATTGAGCTCACATTCCATTGGCTATTCCATTCAGTTAATACATTTATTTAGTTGCGGAGGGCTCCGGGAGCAGTGGGATAGGGGTTAATAACTTTATTAGAGTTGCGGTGGGCTCTGGGAGCAGCGGGATAGTTGTTAATAACTTTATTAGAGTTGTGGTGGGCTCCGTGAGCGGTGGGATAGGGGTTAATAACTTTATTAGAGTTGCGGTGGGCTCCGGGAGCAGCGAGATAGGGGTTAATAACTTTATTTAGTTGCGGCGGGGTCCAGGAGCGGCAGGATAGGGGTTAAACATTTTAGTATAGTGGTGGTGCTTAGTGACAGGGTATAAATAAAGTTGGGAAAAAGCAGAATAGCAGCGAGATCGATGACTGTTAGTTAACAACAGTCCGCTGCTCATCACCCCGTACTTGGTGCGTGGCTTTTTGACAGATTTTTTGATAAATAAGGAGAGCGTATTCAGGTCCGCGGCCGCGATGTTAGGCGAGCGTATTGGTGAAGTCGAATGCAGCATAGTTGGCGGCTTGATAAATAGGCCTCATAGAGTCGATAACTTGACATCAGAAAAGGACTTGGAAAATTTGTTGTCATGAACAGATAAGGTAAGCAACTTGACACCTGAACAATCATTGAAAACACATCAGGTATGCATTTTGACTACAGAAAGTAAACAGAACATTGGAATCTTATAGTCATGAACACACTGGGTCAGCAAACTGTCTTACTAAGAAGACTAAGCAATCACATAGACAGAAACACAGCGTCAGCAAATTAAGTGAAAAATAGTACATAGTTATAATATAGTTAACACTCTGGATCAGCAAATTTATAATAGAACGTGTCTAATCTTTTAGTAAGGTAATGGGTCATCAACTTGGCAGTGGAATATAACTTGCCATTCTGTCTGTCGGACAGTGTGGATCAGGTCCGACAGACATCGCTGAATGCGGAGAGCAATACTCTCTCCATATTCAGCATTGCACCAGCCGCTCACAAGAGCTGCTGTTGCAACGCCGCCCCCTTCTGAGCTTGATAAATGGGCCTCTATGTCAGCAATTTGACTTAGAAACTGGAATTGACAATCTCATAGGGCCCAAAGATCCAAAATTTGTTAGCATTGCTAGAAATAATGTGCCGACCTTTATGTGGGAAGACCCCATTGAATGATTGAAGACAAGGGGCTTACCCAGGGATTCCATGTAGATTGAGAGCTTACCTACATACAAAGTACTGAAGCTCAATAGAAATCAGATTATGGAGAGAGTGAATGTGACAGGGAGCATCCAGCACTGTTGAATTTTTTTTAAGTGCATACAAATCAAATTATGCTGTTTTCAGTGCAATGTGCATTGCAGTTCTTTCTAGTCTTTCAAATGTATTTTCCTTCACTTTAACTTTGAATCAAAATGTCCAGCCTACATTCAACATGATGAAAATACAAATCCTACAAACGTAACTGGCTTATATAATTCCAATTTAATTGTGAGGAAACTTTACACATGCCCAATGAATGCCCCTGTTCAGCCTACTCGCCAATGCTGCAAGACTTATTTGACAATATATATATATATATAAGGAACCATTCAAAGTTTTACATCTTTTTTAGAGTTTCAACTTTTGTAAATTACTGTATTCCTTAAATGTAGGTTTATAGTCTACATTGAATATAACTTGTTATGCTTAAATTGAATGAGGATTTGTACAGTATAATATAAATTGACATTTTGCAGAAGGTTTTGCTTGGATGTGTACTGTTTATATGTGTTTGTACACTTAATCGGATTCAGATTTTTTAAATGCTCTTTTGAAATTATTATTTTATTGAGCACCATTTGGTATGTATCTATCTTGTATAAAAATGTAGGTTATACCACTTAGCAAAATACAAAGCTTTATCATGGATCCAGAAGTGTACCAGAGTGCAGTAGGGAGCATGCTAAGTTTATCTGCAAGGCCTCTGAGGGAGGGGTTAAACGTCCCCTCCTAATACCAGTCTGGTGCTTGGTTATTCTCTATGGATGTCTTGTTGTTCTTGTTTCTGGTCTGCACCTTTGATCCAGGCCCTGGCATGTTTTCTGGTTTATGCTCCTTGCCTGTACTTGAACTGTGGACTGATTTCCTGGCTGCAGACCAAAGGCATAGCTCTTGAGATTATTCTCCTCACTCTTACTGTGATGTTTGGTTCCTGTCTTCTTACCTGCTATTGAACCCTGGCCTGACTACTCACTATTCTCCTAAATACTGGTTCCTGCTGCCATCCTCTGGAAGCTGATTTAAGTTTATATACATCTCCTACAGAAAGTTGTTTCTTACCTTATAAGCTAACAGTGTAAAATGTGTCTTTTGATCAACCCATCATGGACTTGTAGCAATGACAAATTGTTTTAGATAATCTTGCCTGAGCGGATAGATTTAGATCATTGGACTTATAGTGAGAAACACACCAGTTCAGAAATTTGATAGAGTAGTAGAAAAGAACTTAACAATCTTATAGTCAGAAACAGACTGGGATACCAACTTCAAAGAAGAAGAGTACTTGGCAATATCATAGTGAGCAATATATCCAGCCTGAAACTTGACTAAGAAATCCCATAGTCAGAAACACACAGTCAATAACTTGACAGTAGAATAGAACATGGCAATCTCTTAGTAAGGAACAACATATGTCTGTAATTTCACAGTGGAAATGGACATGGCAATGGCACAGTCTATGTCAGCTAATTTATAGTAGAACAAGACTTGGCCGTCTTGTTGTCTGGAACACACTGGATCAGTTAATTGATAATAGAACATGACTTTGCAGTCTTATAGTAAGGAACACAGTGGGTCAGCAGCTTGATAGAAAGCATGCAGTAGAATAGGCCATTGCAATTTTGTATTCAGGTACAGACCATATACACAGGAACATAGTAATCTTATGGTAAAAAACCCCACTAGTTCCAATAGTCAAAAACACACAGGGTCAGCAACTGGACAGTGGAATATGATTTGGCCACCTTGCAGTAAGATAAAAATGGGTCAGCAACTTAACAAAAGAACAATGACTAGACAATATTGTAATTGTCATGGTCATGCTCAAAATTGATCACAGGTCTTGTGTCTTTACCTCTGAACCACAAGAGGGATTTGGCTCAAGCTGATTTCTGGAGACATACTGCCTGCACTGGCTGGCTCATTGGCTCCAGTTGCCTACCAGCTGTAGGGGGCTTGCTAATTAAGTACATACTATTTAAAGGGCCATAATATTAAAATAATGACTGCTCTAATTTGTTAGAGTATGTAATTTTAAGACTCTACACTACTGTGTGTTACTACTGTGTGTTAAACCCCTGCAAATGGGTTACACATACAGAAGAAGTGCCGATCCAGACCCGCAGAGCACTGCTGGACACAAGCAGAAACTGCCCCTGCAGAGCTAGTCGCATGACTCAAATGTGCCAGTACCGCTGTTGAATGGAGCAGCAGCAGTTTGCAGTGCTGAAACACACAGTAGTATAGGGTCATAGTCTTAAAATTGAATGTTTCTAGTAAATTTTAGCATGTCATTTTTTAAATATTACGGCCCTTTAAGCCTGCTGCCCTATCAACTACCTGCCCTGCCATTGAGCCTCTCTTTGTTTAGCCTCAGCAAATGTGTCCTGTGCATGCTGTTTAATTCTTATGATTTTGACCCGGCCTGCTCTCCAGTTTCTTCCTTCATTTTGCTCTCTTGTTGAGAGGCCTAGTTGGACTGATTTCTGGTATCCTAACTCCTGCTTGAACCTGGACTCTGCTTACTGTTTTTGTACTTTTCTGCATAACTGGCTTTGTCCCTAAATAATCTGCCCATTCTTTGATTGCTGTTTTAACCCTATATATCCTGCATTGTATATCTGTGACACACAATTCCCTCAACTTTGTTCCTGTGGTGGCAGCATCCAGCCTTGGGCTTCTGTGGTATAATTGAGCAGCCCTGAGCTTCAACAATTCCTTCACTATGTCTTCCCAGTATCCTGTCCAGTGTTCCTTTGGTGCCAGTATCCTACCCAATGTTCTTAGTTTAGGGCCTCTATTTACAAAGTCTGGTGGACCTGATCCAACAGTGCGGATCAGGTCCGCCAGAGTTCGCTGAATACGGAGAGCAATATGCTCTCCGTATTCAGCATTGCACCATCAGCTCACAATCAGCCGCCAGCAGGGGGTGTCAATCAACATGATCGTACTCGATCGGGTTGAATTCCGGCGGCGTCTGTCCGCCTGCTCAGAGCAGGTGGGCAGGTTATGGAGCAGCAGTCTTTGTGACCGCTGCTTCATAACTGCATTCGGAGCTTGATAGATAGGCCCTAGGTCTCCTGTGATATCAGCTCGAGTCAGAGCCCTCCAGAGGCTCAGAGCAGAAGCCACAGGAATGTGAACCAAGAAACATGGGATCAATACAAATGGACACCAGAACAGTTTTGGCAGATAGGAGTACAATAGTTCAGCAACTTGATAGTAGAATAGGACTTGCAAATGTCATAGTCAGAAACACAATGGGTCAGCAAATTGACTTATGAAAAGGAATTGAAAATCTTACAGTCTGCAAATTGAGGGTAAAGTAGCACATACCTATCACATAGAGACACATTTGTTTAGTAACTTTACAGACCTGGACTAAGAAATATTGACATTGAAACATGGTTTATCAATCTCTTAGTCAGAAACACACCAAGTAAACAACTTGACAGAAAAACAGGAATAGGAATTCCTATAATGAGAAACACACCGGGTCCGAATTTTAAGAAGAACAGGACTTGACAATCTTAATGTCACAAACAGACTTGACCACCAACTTCACAGAACAGGATTTGGTAACAAATACTGTAGGTCAGCAATTTGACTAAAAGGGACAGTCTACACCAGAATTTTTATTGCTTTAAATATAGATAATCCCTTGTTACCCATTCCCTAGTTTTGCATAAACAACACAGTTATATTAATACACTTTTTACCTCTGTTATTATCTTGTATCTAAGCCTCTGCAAACTGTCCCCTTATTTCAGTTCTTTTGACAGACTTGCTTTTTAGCTAATCAGTGCTGACTCCTAGGAACTCCACGCGCATGAGCACAGTTTTGTCTATATGACACACATTAACTAACACCCTCTAGTGGTGAAAAACTGTCAAAATGCATTTATATAAGAGGCGGCCTTCAAGGTCTAAGAAATTAGCATATGAACCTCCTATGTTTAGCTTTCAACTAAGAATACATAGAGAACAAAGCAAAATTGGTAATAAAAGTAAATTCGAAAGTTGTTTAAAATGACATGGCCTATTTGAATTATGAAAGTTTATTTTAAACTAGACTGTCCCTTTAAGAAAAGGGCTAGGAAACAAGGCTAGATTGGCCTACTAGGATACCAGGATATTTCCCAGGAGATTTCCCGGTTTTTCAACGGGAACTGGAAAGCTACAATTTAAAGGGGTTATTAATGGATACAATTGGGCTTTAGAGTGCATATAACAACAATCTGGAACTTTTTTTCTAATACAAACTAATTTAATATAATTTTTAAACAATATTGTGTGGGTATGAGTATCCCAGTAATCCTCTTTGAGAAAAATGGGGTGTGCGCATTATATTGCATCAACGGAAAATATGTCTGGTCTCCAAATTTTCCAGGGCTGCTTTTTATTTGCAGTCTGGCCGTGCTAGGAAATCACATAGAGTAAAACACAGAGTCAGCAACTTTACTGTAGAATAGGACTAAGCAATCTGTTTATAAGAACAGATTGTGTCAACAACTTGACAGTGGAAAAGGACATAGGGGCATATGTATCAAGGTCCGTATGGAGCTTGATGCCCCGTGTTTCTGGCGAGCCTCACAAAGACCGCTGCTCCATAACCTGTCCGCCTGCTCTGAGCAGGCGGACAGACATCGCTGGAAATCAACCCGATCGAGTACGATCAGGTTGATTGACACCCCCCTGCTGGCGGCCCATTGGCTGCAAGTCTGCAGGGGGCGGCGTTGCACCAGCAGCTCTTGTGAGCTGCTGGTGTAATGCTGAATACGGCAAGCGTATTGCTCGCTGTATTCAGCGAGGTCTGGCGGACCTGATCCGCAGTGTCAGATCAGGTCCGCCAGACCTTAATAACTGTGGGCCAATGTAAAAGCATTGTCTATATCAGCAAATTTACTGTAGAATAAGACTTGGCCATCTCATAGTCTGAAACACCCAAGATCAGCTACTTGACAGTAGAAAAACACTTGGCAATCTTATAGGAACAAAGCACCAGAGCATCTTAACATTAGAGCAGAGCTTCACATTGCCATATTCTGGAACACACTATTTCAGCAACTTGCAAATATTACCGATTTGGCAATCTCAATGGTGGAGCAGCAACTAGAGAAGGACTTGGAAGCCTCAAATTCAGAGACAAATTGGGACAGCAATTGATAGTAGACACAGACTAGGCAGCCAAATTGTAAGGAACATACAGTGTCAGCAACTTTACAACATAAAAGGACTAGGATATCTTGTGGATGGGGGGTGGTATTCAAACCCCTTGATCTCAGTTCCCTTAAGCCCTAGAAAGCACCAAGACCCAGCTTTTGAAAGTAAATCACCTGCTCTTTTAAAAAGTGTGTGTCTTGGGGTTAAGGTGTAAACACATTTTTAAAAAACACAAAAAAACATACATGAGTTTTAAGGCACTTAAAGGGATATTCTAGCATTATAATATTATCTATCTATTGCACAGAAACCACATATCAGGATTGATAATGACATACCCAAAATGAAATAGCACGGCATAAATTATTGCTTTAACTCATAGAAATTGTTATTTTCAGGTTGTCACAGCAACTTCCAAAACGCCCCTCAGAAATACTTTTTTTCCTTTCTGTTGACATTATCCAATCATCATCCATATGTAAATGAACAACTATCAGCCTGGGGGTGCACGTGCGCATGCACATTAAGAACTATTGCATTCTCCATTGTCCTTATTGGGACACTTCAAATCACGTGTTGTACTGAAGCCGCTTGATAGTAACACTATGGAGCTGTGAGGTGTCAGATTTTCGGAGCGAATAGGAGTTCAAAGGTAGCACATGACATCACAATTGCACTGCGTAACTATGCACATCCTGATGCACGTTAACAGAGGTAGTTCACGAGGGGCATTCATGGCTGTATATTAATATGATTAAAGGCATTGGCTATGCTAAGGCTAAAAAATGGAGGGCACTGGAAAAATGATTTTATTCAAAACGATTTATCTTAAAAACAAAGCAATATTTTTAAATGGATCATATTAGAAAGTGAAATTTTTTTTAACAATATGTACATTAGATATTTAGTTTAAAAGTACTGGACTGTCCTTTTAACTCATATATATATATATATACCCTTATTACAGGCCTTCAAAAAGGCCTTGAAGTTGAGACCACCAAGATCCCTTGTTTTATAACCCTAAGTCCCTCTTTAATGTCGCTATATACTGTAACTGTTAATATCCAGGTGATCACTGTGGTAATAGAGATCAATTGGCGTGAATAAATGTCTATTTATTTGCCTTGAGGAGCCCCTATGTGCAGATCAAAGTTACATAACTATACTAAAAGGCCCTTATTCATTTTAGGATAACTTTATTATACTATAGAGTTTAGGGGGGAAAACATACACAGTGTTGTTTATAACCTTGTATTTTTACATTTTAATTAAAAATGCATAATGGTATAGTTTGAATCTGCTGGCTTCCCTGAAAAAAAAGGATATATATGTGGGTTTTTTGCTGAAAAAATGTCCTACAGTAGGGCCTAAATTAGGGTTGCCACCTCAGCCATGTTTTCCTGGACACTTATTAGTTACACATGCTGCAGGGTATGCAGGGAGGAACATGAATAGTGTTGTCTAGGATCACTATGCGTGTGTTGTCCTGGTGTGCAGATCATGTTCCCCTCTGCACACCCTGCAGCATGTATAAACATGGCCGATGTGGCAAACCTATCTGCGCTACTTGTGGATGTCAAGGGGGTGAAATCACCACTGTTTACATGTGTTACTGTCATCCAAAGAAGTAAAATGATTTATTTGAATGTTACTGGCAGCCAAGGGGTAAAATTACTGCTCAGTTGTGAAAATACACATGGTTGAATTAAGGGACTTGGGGCTTTTTGGGGTTAGGGCATTGTGTGACCTTACCTAATAGTGTGCCCAGTCACCTAGTGATTGCCTAGTATCTAGTATTTTTGTGGCGAATAACTGGCAACACTAGTAAAGTGTGATAAAATATGATATGTTAGAGAAGTTTAAAGGGACATGAAATCAAAATTTGTATTTATTGATTGGGATAGAGCATACATGTTTAAACAACATTCCAATTTACTTTATTATTATTATTATTATAAATGTTGCTTCATTCTCTTTTTCCTCAGATCCCCAAGACTTATACCATTGGAAAGGTTAGGGTCTTGGGGGTCTAAAGCTGCTTAGATGCCTGGGATACAGGCTTCTAAGCAGCATGCCCCCTTTCCCTATACTTTGTATTGTTAATTTTTTTTTTTTTTTTTTTTTTTTTAGAATCAAAGTTTTTTATTGAGGAATACCAATTATACAAAGGTATCATACAATAGACATTATACATAGGATTAAAACACGTCACTTCTAGGGCTTTGTCAAGCCATTAACCTCTAGCATAACATGGTGTAATCACATTCTGGCATTACCTCTTTTTCGTTTTGTTTCCTATGTTATAACACAGAAAGAAGAAAAAAAAAACCATTCTCAGTTTAAATATCCATAACAACTTGTACGTCCTATAGTATGGTAGACTAAATATTACAGAAAGATGTATTTGGATTCTATATATAGACAAAAAGTGATATAAGACAAACTTATAACAATATATTGATCATTGCGGATAAACACCGCTTATTTGTTCACTTACAATAAGGGTGAACAGTAATTAAAGGTGAGGGCGGGGGGCGGAGCCATAAGTTATATTAGATCCGACAAGCCTCCCAAGTTGCTATCATGATGGCTGATCTTTATAAGTATACTTGTGTGGAAACCCGATAAAAGTCTCTGGGTTTTTCTACATGAAATGAGTAAGATTACATTCTGGAGCAGTTATTCTCAAAGAGGGGTATTAGGATTTATGTACTCTGAGATATAAGACAAATGATAGCACACATGGTAAAGAATGAGATATAGGGGGTTTCCAGATGAGCTACTCTCCTGGGGAGATGCCACAACAGGCGAAAAGGGAAAAGGGAGTAGGGGTATGACCCGCAGGCAACAAGTACCGGCGGCAAAGGGAGGAGAGTAGCCTAACTATAATAAATGATGCGCTCTAGTAATGAGGTAATGCTGTATCCAAAACCACATACCTACCACATCCAGGTTTCTATAGACAAAAAGAGCTTTAACTATCTATAATATAAACTATCATTATGTAAGGAACTAAACTTAATGTTAAAGTTAGAAAATGTAAGAATAGGATATAGCAGGGGCTCTGCATAAGATATAATAATATGGAAATGATATGTATGTATGTATATTGCGCCTGCCTGGAGCTTAATAGTAAGACCTTACGTTAACATGAAGGGACATATTCAATGTAAAGTAAAGTATCACATATGAGGTCACCAGCTTAAACTTAATTAATGCCAAACCTGTAAAATGAATAAAAACTGGATAACCCCACTAACATAACACTTGGACAAACTAGAGTTTGTAGAACTCAGGTAACAGCACAATAATCTAACTAAAAGGAGCTCAGCCCACAGGTCAAAAAGTCAGGTTTAAAGTTCCATGTAAATGGAACATCTCAATATGTAGGGACATATTCAACATGTATCTGGAAGCACTTAGCCTCTAATTACTCGAGTAGGGAGACAGGGAACCTTGTCAGATGTCAGTGAAATACTAAGAGAAGGTTATCTATCTAAAGCATACTTAGGTTATTAAACAGAACAGCCACATTAAAGCATATTTAAATTTAAACAGTGATAGCAACTTGGGGTGCCCCTTTTAAATTATCTGCTTACATGATAGGGCATGGATATATATATATGCATTTCCGAACCCTATGGGGTAAATAGCATATGGAATTAAATTAAGCGTGGGATAACTGTGAGGTGAGTCAACAGCAAATAATTATACATATAGCACGGCATCAAACCCATTCTCAACTAGTTATAAAAAGAGCCTCCTGATCTGTAAAATATAAGAGACCTAATAAGGCAAATCAAGAATCATTCAGCGTTTACATTGCAGAACCTTTGACAACCATTAGCACTGCTTAGTACTAGCAGTAATTATAATAATCTAGGACTAGGAATTCAGCAACATACTCTTATGCATACTTTTAAATATGTCCCCTGTAGACATTCTTAATAGATCATGTAAGCAGGGGAGTGTAGGAGAATAAACATCTTAAGCTATAAGTCACATAACCAAATCTCATTTAACATATAGGAGTGTATGGCACGAAATTTATGTGTCTGTACGAGATGGAGCAGATGCTTTATTGTCTGAACTAGTAGTTATTGCCTTGGGTATAAATAACTAGGTATTGGCTTATGCCAGGACTTATGTGGTGTCGTGCAGCAAACAAATATTCATATGGTAATACCATCAGACTATAATAGTTATATAACATTCCTTAAACTCTTATAGATTAACATTTTCAGCAGTGTAACTCATGGTCTAATACTAATCATCTAGACAATTACTGTCACATAGTCCCCTGAATGTGTTCAGGGAAGATTTGCACGGTCCTTATATAAGACTGTAATATCAATAGTTTAGTCTATCCTAAGGGTAAATGGAGCATAAAAAGAAATACAATGAAAATATGGAATATTAATAGAAAAAAGGTAACAGCACTACATAAGCTTGCAGGTCAATTCTATGATTAAAATAGGAGAAGAGAATAAAGTAAAACCAATAATTTAAGCATCAGACTAAACAGTCGTCATTGACAGGTTGAAATCAAAAATGTAGAGCATAATAGTCCCCAAATCTAGGTTAGAGTGGAAAGCATAGTCCAGGATGATGAGACTGTCATTGACATACCCTAAACGATAATACCACCTATAAGACAGAGCATGTGGAGGAAGTGTCCCATATCTATACCCAGGTACCGAGCCACTAGATTATGATTATATTGAGAAGTTCTGCAAAGTACATTGAGGCGTTTCAACAGCTACTCCGTTTAAGTCAGAGTTAAGAGTTAGTAGGTAACTGAGCACCCTGGGGTATATATATAAAATAGGCAGTGCCACCAGGATTAACCGACACCTTTTCTGCAGCTAACCAAGTTGCTCTGAGGTCTCCCACAAACACTCGATATCGCCATTATCCATGCCCCATCACTCAGGGACCCAAACTGAACCATATCACCTGTGAAGCGGTAGCCTTCCCGGTCCCAGATCCTAAGCATGAGGGGCTCAAAGTAAGAACCGCTGTGCTGCACGGAGTGATCAGGACCGTCCAAAGCAGCAGGCTTTTTCATATGCCACTCTAGCAGATCAAAATGTGGCTCGGTAGCCGTAACACTAGCCCATGCTGGTCGGGTCATAAGGAGCTGTTCACTGTGAGGTATATGCGCCGCTTCAACAGGGCTGAGCTGCATTGAATCTTGAAGCATGAAGAGAGCTGCAGGCTCCATTATAATAGGCTCAATGCTCCGGTCTTCCATAATATATTCCTCCTTTAGGTCTCGAGGGACATCAGCCCTCTGATGGGGTATATCAACTTTACAAAGTCCCTGAGCTCCCCTAGATACACCAGTCATCGGCGTAACACATGTCCAGGCCATGGCCTCATTCAGCTCCTCCGATAATGCGTGTCGATGAATGTCCAGGGAGAGTAGTAGGTTCCGTAGTGAGGATAAAATTTGTTTTTCCATGCTAAAGTTCAGGGCTTAGATGGAAAGTGAAAAAAGTTTCGCTGGCAATACCCACTGTAGGCCCTAAGATGGCGGCTCCACACGTAGATAAAAAGTGTTAGGCCAGGGGATCTTAGCTCCGTTGTGGTAGTTTCAAATTAAAAATAGGTATCCTGCATTCTAGGGTTGAACGGAGGAAAATATTAACGTGTAATAGACCTTAGATTGCCTGTAAATTGGGTCAATTCAATAAATCAGCAGGAGCCCCACTAAGACACGTCTGTCTGCATCAGCTGCTGGCTCCGCCCCCCCCTGTATTGTTAATTTTAAATAAAGTTGCATGGTGACGTCATCACGTCATTGCACGTGATGTCACCGCACGTAATGGGAAGCCCCGGCTATGCCTGTCACTAAACAGGCATAATCACCGGGGTGGGAGTCGGTGGGAGCCCCCAGGTTGCTCAAAAGGTGGTTGAGTGCTAGCGACGGCTCTGAGCCGTCGCTAGCACTCAAGGGACATAAAACCCAAAATTTCTCTTTTATGATTCAAATAGAGCACATGTTTTTAAACAGCTTTCCAATTTACTTCTATTATGATTTTGCTTTATTTTCTTGGTATCCTTTATTGAAGGAGCAAAAATGCACTACTGGGAGCTAGCTGAACACATTAGTAAGCCAATGACAAGATGTATATACGAGCAACCACCAATCAACAATCAACATCTAGCTCCCAGCTCCTGAGCCTAACTAGGTATGCTTTGTTAACAAAGGATACCTAAAGAACTAATACATTAGACTAATAAATGTAAATTAGAAAGTTGTTTAAAAGGATGTGTTCTATCTGAATCATGAAACCAAAATTTTGGATTTCATGTCCCGTTAAACTTGAGTAACAATAGGTTCTAGATAGGTTATGTTTACATAAGTTATATTCAACTTAGATATGTTATTTGTATGGGGTTTGTTTAGTTTAAAACATACAAAGAAGTTTGTGTTTTCATTTTTTGATTAACGTTATTTTAAAGGGACATAAAAGTGCAAGGAGAAAATGGTCTAATATGTTTGCACTGTTGCTTGCTTGTAACTGTATCTGAAAGCAAATGTTTAACCCTTTAACTTCTGAGCCATTTTCACCCATATGCTAAGCTGTTTTGCAGTTTTTAGATGCTGCACACATTTAGACTAGGGTTGCCGACTCGGCCATGTTTTCCTGGAGACTTATAAGTTACACATGTTGCAGGGTGTGCAGAGAGGAACATGAATAGTGCTGTTCAGGGGTGCAATTCATGTTCCCCTTTGCACACCCGAACCTAGTTACATCCTTTTAAAAAAGTAGGCGCTAGCAACACCCTTGCAACATTATCCGATTGGTTATGCTTCCTGTCAATCAAGGACAGACGGACCAATCAGATAATGCAAAAATTGCAGCTGATGATTTTCTAATCAGAGCCTCTGGCACCACAACTGCCTCTGGGAACATAACCATGGGTCCCATCCCCCCCACAATGTGCTTTTACCCGCATTCTGTCCGAGAATCTGCAAAAGCACAGTAGTGGGGGATGGGACTCATGGTTAGGTTCCCAGAGGCGGTTTCAGCGCCCAAGGCTCTGATTAGAACTGAGCGGTCTGGAGCGTATCTGCCCTCGGCCACTTTTGCATTATCTGATTGGTCCGTGTGTCTGTGAGGGTCAGGAAGCACAACCAATAGGATAATGTTGCAAGTATGTCGCTAGCACCTTGTTTTACAAAGGCTAAATATATAGCTATACAGAAGCAACAATGCAACAATAAAATGCTATAACACAGTAAAGAATTTTTTTTTTAACTTATGTTCCTTTAAAACAACATTTCCGATCAATATAACAAAAAAGTTACATGGTGTTTCTCAACTCTATTCCTCAAGTACCCCCAGATTTTCATGACATACAAGAGCACAGGTGAAACAATCAAATGATGGGTGAGAGCAGGTAAGTAACCATGGTTACTGATCAGCTGATTATTTCACCTGTGCTCTAGTTAAAGGGACGGTCTACTCCAGAATTTTTATTCATTAAAAAGATAGATAATCCCTTTATTACTCATTACCCAGTTTTGCATAACCAACACTGTTATAATAATACCCGTTTTACCTTTGTGATTACCTTGTATCTAAGCCTCTGCAGACTGCCCCCCCTTATTTCAGTTATTTTGACAGACTTCCATTTTAGATAATCAGAGCTGACTCATAAATAACTCCACGGGAGTGAGCACAATGTTATTTATATGACACACATGAACTAGCACTGTCTAACTGTAAAAAAACCTGTCAAAATACCATGAGATAAGAGGCGGCCTTCAAGAGCTTAGAAAATAGCATATGAGCCTACCTAGGTTTAGCTTTCAACAAAGAATACCAAGAGAACAGAGCAAATGTAAATTGGAACATTTTTTTAAATTGCATGCCCTATCTGAATCATGAAAGTTTTATTTTGATTAGACTGTCCCTTTAAGATATCATGCAGATCTGGCCTGTTAGGGGTGTTTGAGGACTGGAGTTGAGAAACATTGTTTTAAACAGGCCATGCATGGAAATAGAGTTACAGGTTCTGAAATAGTGTTCATCAACTGCTAATGTGAGAAAGGAAATCACCTTCAGTGGTAGCGTATACATAAAATAGCTCTCTGCAGAAGGGAATGTGATATAGTAAAATATATGCAAACAAGTAACATAGGGGCAGAAAACTGAAAACGATCAAATAGTATTTATAAGCCATTACAAATACAGGCAGGCTGAAAGCAGCAAGCTGTGCTTATCTGTCATCAAACAGAAAGTTAAAATAAAATAAAACCTGCCACTGATAGTCACATGAATAGATAGACTGACATTGATAGATGAGTTTGCAAAGTGCAGCCGTTGACACTGAGATATGGTGAGATTGGTTATGACAATAACATAGCAGGCATCAGACTCTAGAAAGGCAACTTGTGGTAGCATTTCTCAGCTATTTGTAGACTTTGTAGCACACACACATATATATATATAGATACATACAAGATTTGTAATGTTTTCTTTGCATTGCAGAGACACAAAGCCATAATGTTACTTTAACATTGTTTTGTTAGGGAAATAGATCTTTGCATGTGTCGGTTTGAAATATGCAGCTATTAACAATGACTCACTGAATCTTTTTTTGTACCATCTGCTATCACTGGCTTTCAGTTCTAACAATTTTATAGTCCAATTTAAAAAAAAAAAAAACTAAAAAAAAAAAAACACATTTACATTAGATCATTTAGATATAGTAATACTTTTTTTTTTTTTTTTAACTATTTAAAGGTGTGAACTTTGGGTACCATAAACTATAATGAAAAAGGGATTTCAATTTAAAAAGTGACTTTAATAACTTTAACAGAATAGAGGTATCACTTAACTGGTTTAAAAAAGTACAATATAGTTTCATTAACCCTTTGGCTAAGAAAGAACGCAACACATTTCAGTTACAGGGCCCAGGTAGCTGAAGACTGTAATACCGACAACATACTGAATTATCCTCCTCTGATGAGGATCTATCTGATTCAGAAGATCCTTCCTCAGATATTGACACTAACAAATCTTCTTATTTATTTAAAATGGAGTACATTCGTTCTTTGTTGAAGAAGTTTTGATTATATTGGATAATAAGGAGACTAGTCCTCTTGATTTTAAAGCTAGTAAACCTTTAAATTCTGTTTATAAACCTCCTGTGGTTATTTCAAAGTTTTTTTTCAGTTCCTGATGCTATTTATGATATGATTTCTAAGGAATGGAATAGGCCTGGTACTTCTTTTATTCCTTCTTTAAGGTTTAAAAAAATGTATCCTTTGCCAGCAATTAGATTGGAGTTTTGGGAAAAGATCCCCAAAGTTGATGGGGCTATCTCTACTCTTGCTAAACGTACTACTATTCCTACGGAAGATAGTATTTCTTTTTAAGATCCTTTAGATAGGAAACTTGAATCTTATCTAAGGAAAGCTTATTAATTTTCAGGTCTTCTTCTTAGGCCTGCAATTTCTTTGGCTGATGTTGCAACTGCTTCAACTTTTTGGTTGGAAACTTTAGCACAACAAGTATCGATTCATGATTTGTCTAGCATTGTTAACTTGATTCAACATGCTAATAATTTAATTTGTGATGCCATTTTTTGATATAATCAAAATTGATGTTAAATCTCTGTCTTTAGCTATTTTAGCAAGAAGAGCTTTGGGGCTTAAATCTTGGAATGCTGATATGACTTCTAAGTCCAGATTGCTATTTCATTCCTTCTAAGGTAATAAATTATTTGGTTCGGTTGGATTCAATATTTTCAACTGTCACTGGGGGGAAGTGAGTTTTTTTGCCTCAAGATAAGATCTAAGGGTAAATTTTAAGCTTCTAACCGTTTTTGTTCTTAAATAAGGAACAGAAACCTAATTCTTCACCAAGGAATCTGTTTTCAATTGGAAGTCTTCTTCAAATTGGAATAAATCCAAGCCATTTAAGAGATCAAAGCCATGAAGGTGCGGCTCTTATTCCAGCTCAGCTGCTAGGGGTCAGATTAAGATTTTTCTAATATGTTTGGATCAATTCGGTCCAAAATCATTGGATTCAGAATATTGTCTCTCAGGGGTACAGAATAGGATTCAGAGTAAGACCGCCTGAGAGAAGATTTTTTTCTCTCACGCATTCCAGCAAACTCGGTAAAGGCTCTGGCTTTCCTGAAGTGTGTTTCAGACCTGGAGTTATCTGGGGTAATCATGCCAGTTCCGTTTCAGGAACAGGGTCTGGGGTTTTATTCAAATCTATTCATTGTCCCAAAGAATGTAATTTCATTCAGACCAATTTTGGATCCAAAAATTTTGAATCGATATGTAAGATTACCAACTTTCAAAATGGTGACTATAAGGTCTATTCTGCTTTTTGTTCAGCAAGGGCATTTTCTTCATATTCTGATTAATCCAGATTGCTTTCAATTTCTGAGATTCTCTTTTTTAGACAAGCATTACCAATATGTTGTTCTTCCTTTTTGGCCTAGCGACAGCCCTAGTAATCTTTTCAAAGGTTCTTGGTGTCCTACTCTCTGTTATAAGAGAGCGGGGTGTTGCTGTGTTTCTTTATTTGGACGATATCTTGGTACTTGCTCAGTCTTTACGTTCTGCAGAATCTCACACAAATCAACTACTGTTGTTTCTTCAAAAACATGGTTGGAGGATCAATTGACCAAAAAGTTCCTTGATTCCTCAGACAAGAGTCACCTTTTTAGGTTTCCAGATAGATTCAGTGTCCATGACTTTTAGCTTGTCGGAACCTTCAGTCTCTATTATTCCCTTCAGTAGCTATGTGCATGGAAGTTTTAGGTCTCATGACTGCAGCATCGGATGTGATTCTCTTTGCTCGTTTTTATATGAGACCTCTCCACCTTTGTATACTGAATCAAGGTGCAGGGATTATACAAGGATAATACAATTAATATCCTTAAATGCCAATGTTCGACTATCTCTGACTTGGTGGTTAGATCACCATCGTATAGTTCAAGGGGCCTCTTTGGTTCATCCAACCTGGACTGTGATCACAACAGATGCAAGTCTTTTCAGGCGAATTACCAATCAATATTTTGGAACTCCGTGCAATTTTCAGGGCTCTTCAGGCGTGGCCTCTGTTGAAGAGAGAACTGTTCATTTGTTTTCAGACAGACAATATCACAGCTGTGGCACATGTCAATTTTCAGGGTGGGACTCACAGTCCCCTAGCTATGATAGAAGTATCTTGAATACTTTCTTGGACAGAATCCAGCTCTTGTCTAATTTCTGTGGTACATATCCCAGGTGTAGACAATTGAGAAGTAGATTATCTCAGCCATCAGACTTTACATCCGGGGGAGAGGTTTCTCCATCCAGATGTGTTTTCTAAGATTGTTCAGATGTGTGGTTTTCCAGAAATAGATCTGATGGCTTCTCATCTAAACAAGAAACTTCCTAGGTACCTGTCCAGGTCCAGGGATCTTCAGGCGGAAGCAGTGGTTGCGTTGACACTTCCTTGGTGCTACTAACCTGCTTATATTTTCACGCCTCTAGTTCTTCTTCCAAGAGTGATATCCAAAATCATCATAGAACAGTCATTTCTATTGCTGGTAGCTCCAGCATGGCCTCACAGGTTTTGGTATGTGGATCTTGTTCGGATGTCCAGTTGCCAACCTTGGCCTCTTCCATTTAGGTCGGATCTCCTGACTCACGGTCCATTTTTTCCATCAGGATTTCAAATCATTAAATTTGAAGGTATGGGAATTGAACGCCTAGTGCTTAGTCATAGAGGTTTCTCTGACTCAGTGATTAATACTATGCTACAGGCTCGTAAATCTGTTTCTAGAAAGATTTATTATCGAGTTTGGAAGACTTATTTTCATGGTGTTCTTTTTATAAATTCGCTTGGCATTCTTTCAGGATTCCTAGAATTTTCCAGTTTCTTCAGGATGGTTTGGATAAGGTTTTGTCTGCAAGTTCCTTGTAGGGACAAATCTTTGCTCTTTCTGTCTTATTTCAGAGAAAGATTGCTAAGCTTCCTGATATTCACTGTTTTAACAGGCTTTGGTTTTTATCAAGCCTGTCATTAATTCAATCTCTCCTCCTTGGAGTCTTAATATGGTTTTGAAGGTTTTACAGGCTCCTCCATTTGAGCCTATGCATTCTTTGGATATTAAACTACTTTCTTGGAAAGTGTTGTTCCTTTTGGCCATCTCTTCTGCTAGAAGAGTTTCTGAATTATCTACTCTTTATTGTGAATCTCCTTTTCTGATTTTTCATCAGGATAAGGTGGTTTTGCGGACTTCATTTAAATTCTTTCCTAAGGTTGTGAATTCTAACAACATTGATAGGGAATTTGGTGTCCCTTCCTTGTGTCCTAATCCTTAGAATTCTTTGGAGAAATCCTTCCATTCTTTGGATGTGGTAAGAGCTTTGAAATATTATGTTGAAGCTACTAAAGATTTCAGGAAGACGTCTAGTCTATTTCTTGTATTTTCTGGTTCTAGGAAAGGTCAGAGGACTTCTGCCATTTCCTTGACTTCGTGGTTAAAGCTTTGGTTTTATTCAGCTTATTTGGGGTCAAGCCCCGTCTCAGAGAATTACAGTTCATTCTACTAGATCAGTCTCCACTTTGTAGGCTTTTAAGAATGAAGCTTCAGTCGATCAGATTTGCAAAGCAGCAACTTGGTCTTCTTTGCATACATTTACTAAATTCTACCGTTTCTGATGTATTCGCTTCTTCTGCAGCAGTTTTTGGTAGGAAAGTTCTTCAGGCAGCTGTTTCAGTTTGATTCTTCTGCTTATGTTTTAAGTTTTTTCTTTTCATTTAATGAAAATTAACTTATATTTTGGGTTGTGGGTTATTTTTTCAGCGAGTAATGGCTGTTTTTATTTTTATCCCTCCCTCTCTAGTGACTCTTGCGTGGAGTTCCACATCTTGGGTATTGCTATCCCTTACATCACTAGCTCATGGACTCTTGCCAATTACATGAAGTAAAACATAATTTATGTAAGAACTTACCTGCTAAGTTCATTTTTTTCATATTGGCAAGAGTCCATGAGGCCCAACCTTTTGTGGTGGTTATGATTTTTTGTATAAAGCACAATTATTTCCAAATTTCTTTGTTGATGCTTTTTGCTCCTTTCTTTATCACACCACTTCTTGGCTATTTGTTAAACTGAATTGTGGGTGTGGTGAGGGGTGTATTTATAGGCATTTTGAGGTTTGAGAAACTTTGCCCCTCCTGGTAGGATTGTATTTTCCATACATCACTAGCTCATGGACTCTTGCCGATATGAAAGAAATGAATTTATCAAGTAAGTTCTTACATAAATTATGTTTTTTTAAATTTTGCTACATGCTGTTTTCTAGTGTTATATAAACACTTCCTCTGAACCTGAGATCTATACATACCTCCTCTATTTTGGTCTATCATGGTAGGAAATGTGGCAGTTAATGACACCCGGGCTAAGTATAATATATTTAACACTTTGTTTAAATTAGAATACATTTGCCAGGCTAATTTAGCCAGTTAGATAGCTGTATGTATTATTTAATTAGCTATATTTAGCTATCTTATTTATTCTCTCCTAATAAATTATTTGCGAAAGTAGACAAACCCTACTGTGTCTTTACTATATAGTAATCCTTTAGGTTTAATCATTTGTTTGTGTTTGACTATAAAAGGTTTTATTTCAAATAACTTAAATATCAGCATATTTTGGAGACCAACAAAGTTTAGATAAATCCATAGCAGTTTAGTTTTAAGGGCTCATATAATAACATAATTTATGTAAGAACTTACCTGATAAATTCAATTCTTTCATATTGGCAAGAGTCCATGAACTAGTGACATATGGGATATACAATCCTACAAGTTCCCCAAACCTCAAAATGCCTATAAATACACCCCTCACCACATCCACAATTCAGTTTAATGAATAGCCAAGTAGTGGGGTGATAAAGAAAGGAATAAAAAGCATCAACAGAGGAATCTGGAAATAATTGTGCTTTATACAAAAAAATCATAACCACTATAAAAAGGGTGGGCCTCATGGACTCTTGCCAATATGAAAGAAATGAATTTATCAGGTAAGTTCTTACATAAATTATGTTTTCTTTCATGTAATTGGCAAGAGTCCATGAACTAGTGATGTATGGGATAGAAAATACCCAAGATGTAGAACTCCACGCAAGAGTCACTAGAGAGGGAGGGATAAAAATAAACAAACAGCCATATGCTGAAAAATTAATCCACAACCCAAAATATAAGTTATTCTCATGAAGAAAAGAAAAACTTAAAACATCAGCAGAAGAATCAAACTGAAACAACTGCCTGAAGAACTTTTCTACCAAAAACTGCTTCTGAAGAAGAAAATATATTAAAATGGTAGAATTAAGTAAATGTATGTAAAGAAGACCAAATTGCCGCTTGCAAATTTGAACAACTGAAGCTTCATTCTTAAAAGCCCACGAAGTGGCGACTGATCTAATAGAATGAGCTGAAATTCTCTGAAGCTGGGCCTAACCCGACTCCAATAAGCTTGAAGAATCAAAAAGCTTTAATCAACAAACCAAGGAAATAGCAGAAGTTTTTCTGACCTTTCCTAGGACCAGAAAATATAACAAATAGACTTGAAGTCTTTCTGAAATCTTAGTAGCTTAAATATAATATTTCAAAGCTCTCACCACATCCAAAGAATAAAAAAATCTTTTCCAAAGAATTCTTAGGATTAGGACACAAGGAAGGAACAATTTCTCTACTAATGTTGTTAGTGTGACAGACCCCTCTGTCAGTACTGGAAGGGTTAACTTTGTTCAGCTTTGAGAAACTATTTTCTGAAAACAGGTTTCCTGACATCAGCTATTGTTTACTGTAATTAAGTTTAAATGATAAGCCTTCACATTGTTTAATCAGACTGCCAGGTGTCAAGAAGGACTCCCTTGTTTTCTTGTGTTTAATTGTTTATTTGGTTAAGTAATGCAATTCTATTGTATCCTGTAAAAGGGCGTCTTCCCTCTATCTAATGTACTATCTTCTTCCAACCCCCCATCTGGTCTCCTAGGGAGTGTCAACCAGGTGGGAGACTTTCATAAATAATGGGCATATAGCCCTCAATAAAACACATTCTGTTTTACTCTCAAGATGGAGCTTGGTCTCATGTTTTGGGGGGAATTAACTGGGTTTGTGTGTTGCTGATCCTGTATTCAGGGCATCTTTCATCTGGTATTAACCCTTGATATCCGGGTTATACCATAACAGTTAGAATTCACAACCTTAGGAAAAAATAGAAATGAAGTCCGCAAAACCGCCTTATCCTGATGAAAAAACAGAAAAGGAGATTCACAAGAAAAAGCAGATAGCTCAGAAACTCTTCTAGCAGAAGAGATGACCAAAAGGAACAATACTTTCCAAGAAAGTAGAATTATGTGCAAAGAATGCATAGGCTCAATATGGAGGAGCCTGTAAAGCCTTCAAAACCAAATTAAGACTCCAAGGAGGAGAGATTGATTTTAATGACAGACTTAAATACAAACTAAAGCCTGTACAAAACAGTGAATATCAGGAAGTTTAGCAATCTTTCTGTGAACGAAACAGAAAAAGCAGAGATTTGTCCCTTCAAGGAACTTGCAGACAAACCTTATCCAAACCATCCTGAAGAAAAATTCTTGCAACTCTAAAAGAATGCCAAGAGAATTAATGAGAAGAATACCATAAAATGTAGGTCTTCCAAACTCAATAATAAATCTTTCTAGAGACAGATTTACGAGCTAGTAACATAGTATTAACCACTGAGTTAGAGAAACCTCTATGACTTAGCACTAAGCGTTTAATTTCCATACCTTCAAATTTAATAATTTGAGACCCTGATGGAAAAACGGACCTTGAGACAGTAGGTCCGGCCTTAACGGAAATGGCCAAGGTTGGCAACTGGACATCCGAACAAGATCTGCATACCAAAACCTGCGGGGCCATGCTGGAGCCACCAGCAACACAAACGATTATTCCATGATGATTCTGGAAATCACTCTTGGAGGAAGAACTAGAGGCGGGAAAATATAAGCAGGTTAATAACATCAAGGAAGTGTCAGCGCACCCACTGCTTCCGCCTGAAAATCCCTGAACCTGGACAGGCATCTGGGAAGTCTCTTGTTTAGATGAGAGGCCATCAGATCTATCTGTGGAAGACCCCATATCTTGAACAATCTGAGAAAACACATCTGGATAGAGGAACCACTCCCCAGGATGTAAAGTCTGACGGCTGAGATTATCCGCCTCCCAATGTCTATATCTGGGATATGAACCGCAGAAATTAGACAGGAGCTGGATTCCGCCCAAGCAAGTATCCAAGATACTTATTCATAGCTTGTGGACTGTGAGTCCAACCCTGCTGATTGACAAATGTCACTGTATGTGATATTGTCTGTTTGAAAATAAATGAACAGTTCTCTCTTCAACAAAGGCCAAAACTGAAGAGCTCTGAGAATAGCACGGAGATCTAAAATATTGATTGGTAAGCTCGCCTCTTGAGATTTCCAAAACCCCTTGTGCTATCAGAGATCCCCAAACAGCTCCCCAACCTGAAAGACTTGCATCTGTAGAGATCATAGTCCAGGTTAGCCAAACAAAGAAGCCCCTTGAACTAAACACTGGTGATTTACCACCACATCAGAGAGTGTAAAATATAGGTATTTAAGGATATTAATTGAGATATCTTAATATAATCCCTGCACCATGGATTGTAGAAAACAAACCTGGAGAGGTCTCATGTGAGAACGAGCAAAGAGAAATGCGTCCAATGCTGCAGTCATGAGACCTACATTTTCCATGCACATAACCACTGAAGGAAATGACCGAGACTGAAGGTGCCGACAGACTGCAACCACTTTCAAACGTCTCTTGTCTGTTAGAGACAAATTCATGGACACTGAATCTATCTGGAAACCTAAAAAGGTGACTCTTAGTCTGAGGAATCAAGAAACTCTTTGGTAAATTGATCCTCCAACCATGTTTCCGAAGAAAGAACACTGGTTGATTAGTGTGAGATTCTGCAGAACGGAGGACTGAGCTAGTACCAATATCATCCAAATAAGGAAACACTGCAATACCCTGCTCTCTGGTTTGCATAAAGCAGGGCACCAAAAATTTTTAAAAAAGATTCTTTGAGCGGCTGCTAATCCAAAAATGGAAAAGCAACAAATTGGTAACGCTTGTCTAGAAAAGAGAATCTCAGGAACTGATCATTATCTGAATGAATCAGAATATAAAGGTATACATCCTGCAATTCAATATGGACCTAAAATGTCCTTGCTGAATAAAAGGCAGAATAGTCCTTAAAGACATCATTTGAAAATTGGTATTCAAAATTTTCAGATCCAGAATTGGTCTGAATGAAATTTCCTTCTTTGAGACAAAGAATAGATTTGAATAAAAAAAAACAGACCTTGTCCCTGAAAAGGAACTGGCATGACTACCCCTGAAACTCCAGGTCTGAAACACTCTTCAGGAAAGCCTAAGCTTTAACTGGATTTGCTGGGATACGTTAGAGAAAAACATCTTCTCACAGGAGGATTTATTCAGAATCCTATTCGAAACCCCTGAGAGACAATACTCTGAAACCATTGATTTGGACCGAATTATCCAAAATATTCTTGAAAAAAACCATAATCTGCCCCCTACCAGTTGAGCAGGAATGAGAGTCGCACCTTCATGCGGACTTAGGGGCTGGCTTTTTGGTTTCTTAAATGGGTTGGATTTAATCCATTTAAAGAAGGTTTCCAAATGGAAACAGATTCCATACGGAAGGATTAGGTTTTGTTCCTTATTTGAAAAATCTAGACTTAAAAAGTCATAACAGCATTCCAAGATTTAAGCCTCAAACTCTTGTAGCTAAGAATAGCTATAGACATAGATCTAACATCAATCTTAATGATATCAAAAATGGCATCAGAACTGATTAGTATGTTGCAGAAAGCGAACAATACTAAATAAATCAGAATCCAATTCTTGTTGTGCTAAATCTCCAACAAAAAAGTTGATGCAGCTGCAATATCAGCCAAAAAAAATGCAGGCCTTAGACGACCTTATTTGGGGTCGGGTCAAGCCCCGTCTCAGAGAATTACAGCTCATTCTACTAGATCAGTCTCCACTTCGTGGGCTTTTAAGAATGAAGCTTCAGTCGATCAGATTTGCAAAGCAGCAACTTGGTCTTCTTTGCATACATTTACTAAATTCTACCGTTTCTGATGTATTCGCTTCTTCAGAAGCAGTTTTTGGTAGGAAAGTTCTTCAGGCAGCTGTTTCAGTTTGATTCTTCTGCTTATGTTTTAAGTTTTTTCTTTTCATTTAATGAAAATTAACTTATATTTTGGGTTGTGGGTTATTTTTTCAGTGAGTAATGGCTGTTTTTATTTTTATCCCTCCCACTCTAGTGACTCTTGCGTGGAGTTCCACATCTTGGGTATTGCTATCCCTTACATCACTAGCTCATGGACTTTTGCCAATTACATGAAGGAAAACATAATTTATGTAAGAACTTACCTGATAAATTCATTTTTTTCATATTGGCAAGAGTCCATGAGGCCCAACCTTTTGTGGTGGTTATGATTTTTTGTATAAAGCACAATTATTTCCAAATTTCTTTGTTGATGCTTTTTACTCCTTTCTTTATCACCCCACTTCTTGGCTATTTGTTAAACTGAATTGTGGGTGTGGTGAGGGGTGTATTTATAGGCATTTTGAGGTTTGGGAAACTTTGCCCCTCCTGGTAGGATTGTATTTTCCATACATCACTAGCTCATGGACTCTTGCCGATATGAAAGAAATGAATTTGTCAAGTAAGTTCTTACATAAATTATGTTTTTTTAAATTTTGCTACCTGCTGTTTTCTAGTGTTATAGTCTTGAGAAAGGCCTAGTCTAGGCCGAAACGTGTTGGCATACTGGTGAGCTTGGTTTTAATTACCTATATTATATATCATATACAGTGTTGCACTATTTGTTTCTCTTTTGTTCCCTTTTAGGTATTTTATCGATGTATTTGTTTGTTATGGATCTTACCAAGGATTTTTAACATCTGAATTAAGGATTTGTTTTCACTAGATCTTTAGTGCTTTTTAATATTATCACTGATTTTCTATTTTTGTCTTTTGATATTTTTGTCTTTTGATTTTTGTCTTTTGATTTTTGACCTTTGTTTATCATTTGAATTCAAGTTTTCCACGTGGATTTTTTCACAAGTTATTTTTATTTTTATTTTTATACACCTCACGGATTTACAATTTTTTAATTTAGCAGCTGAACCACAATAATTTGACCCACTCAACGTTTACATTCTACTATTATTGACTTCACGTTATATTTCTATACGTCACTTTGGAGGAAACACTACTGGATTCACTTACATATAACCGGTTGAACATTTGAATATTTTTTATGTACGCCAATTTTTGTGAACACTATTTTTTGTGAATGCTATTTTTCTTTGTTGAAAGCTATTGTGTGCACTCAATCACTCACTTAGGTTGTTTATATTATTGAATGTACATGTCCTAACTCCTCATCACTGGCTCACTAAGTCAGCGTCACATGCTATACTCCATTGGATATTTTTAGATATTTTTAGATTTGTTTATTATATATATATATTTTTTTTTTGTTAAGTCAGACATGGATCCATGCGTCTGATTGCCATTTGTAAATTTTTATATGTATTAAAATGTACCTTTTACTAGCCTTTTAAGCTTTTTAGCGCTTACTCTCTCCCCGTTTTCTAGTGTTATATAAACACTTCCTCTGAACCTGAGATCTATACATACCTCCTCTATTTTGGTCTATCATTGTAGGAAATGTGGCAGTTAATGACACCCGGGCTAAGTATAATATATTTAACACTTTGTTTTAATTAGAATACATTTGCCAGGCTAATTTAGCCAGTTAGATTGCTGTATGTATTATTTAATTAGCTATATTTAGCTATCTTATTTATTCTCTCCTAATAAATTATTTGCAAAAGTAGACAAACCCTACTGTGTCTTTACTATATAGTAATCCTTTAGGTTTAATCATTTGTTTGTGTTTGACTATAAAAGGTTTTATTTCAAATAACTTAAATATCAGCATATTTTGGAGACCAACAAAGTTTAGACAAATCCATAGCAGTTTAGTTTTAAGGGCTCATATAATAACATAATTTATGTAAGAACTTACCTGATAAATTCATTTCTTTCATATTGACAAGATTCTATGAGCTAGTGACGTATGGGATATACAATCCTACAAGGAGGGGCAAAGTTTCCCAAACCTCAAAATGCCTATAAATACACCCCTCACCACACCCACAATTCAGTTTAATGAATAGCCAAGTAGTGGGGTGATAAAGAAAGGAATAAAAAGCATCAACAGAGGAATCTGGAAATAATTGTGCTTTATACAAAAAATCATAACCACTATAAAAAGGGTGGGCCTCATGGACTCTTGCCAATATGAAAGAAATGAATTTATCAGGTAAGTTCTTACATAAATTATGTTTTCTTTCATGTAATTGGCAAGAGTCCATGAACTAGTGATGTATGGGATAGAAAATACCCAAGATGTAGAACTCCACGCAAGAGTCACTAGAGAGGGAGGGATAAAAATAAACAAACAGCCATATGCTGAAAAATTAATCCACAACCCAAAATATAAGTTATTCTCATGAAGAAAAGAAAAACTTAAAACATCAGCAGAAGAATCAAACTGAAACAACTGCCTGAAGAACTTTTCTACCAAAAACTGCTTCTGAAGAAGCAAATATATTAAAATGGTAGAATTAAGTAAATGTATGTAAAGAAGACCAAATTGCCGCTTGCAAATTTGAACAACTGAAGCTTCATTCTTAAAAGCTCACGAAGTGGCGACTGATCTAATAGAATGAGCTGAAATTCTCTGAAGCGGGGCCTAACCCGACTCCAATAAGCTTGAAGAATCAAAAAGCTTTAATCAACAAACCAAGGAAATAGCAGAAGTTTTTCTGACCTTTCCTAGGACCAGAAAATATAACAAATAGACTTGAAGTCTTTGTGAAATCTTAGTAGCTTAAATATAATATTTCAAAGCTCTCACCACATCCAAAGAATAAAAAAATCTTTTCCAAAGAATTCTTAGGATTAGGACACAAGGAAGGAACAATTTCTCTACTAATGTTGTTAGTGTGACAGACCCCTCTGTCAGTACTGGAAGGGTTAACTTTGTTCAGCTTTGAGAAACTATTTTCTGAAAACAGGTTTCCTGACATCAGCTATTTTGTCAGTCAAGAATAGTGTCAAGAAGGACTCCCTTGTTTTCTTGTGTTTAATTGTTTATTTGGTTAAGTAATGCAATTTTATTGTATCCTGTAAAAGGGCGTCTTCCCTCTATCTAATGTACTATCTTCTTCCAACCCCCCATCTGGTCTCCTAGGGAGTGTCAACCAGGTGGGAGACTTTCATAAATAATGGGCATATAGCCCTCAATAAAACACATTCTGTTTTACTCTCAAGATGGAGCTTGGTCTCATGTTTGGGGGGAATTAACTGGGTTTGTGTGTTGCTGATCCTGTATTCAGGGCATCTTTCATCTGGTATTAACCCTTGATATCCGGGTTATACCATAACAGTTAGAATTCACAACCTTAGGAAAAAATAGAAATGAAGTCGGCAAAACCGCCTTATCCTGATGAAAAAACAGAAAAGGAGATTCACAAGAAAAAGCAGATAGCTCAGAAACTCTTCTAGCAGAAGAGATGACCAAAAGGAACAATACTTTCCAAGAAAGTAGAATTATGTGCAAAGAATGCATAGGCTCAATATGGAGGAGCCTGTAAAGCCTTCAAAACCAAATTAAGACTCCAAGGAGGAGAGATTGATTTTAATGACAGACTTAAATACAAACTAAAGCCTGTACAAAACAGTGAATATCAGGAATTTTAGCAATCTTTCTGTGAATGAAACAGAAAAAGCAGAGATTTGTCCCTTCAAGGAACTTGCAGACAAAACCTTATCCAAACCATCCTGAAGAAAAATTCTTGCAACTCTAAAAGAATGCCAAGAGAATTAATGAGAAGAATACCATAAAATGTAGGTCTTCCAAACTCAATAATAAATCTTTCTAGAGACAGATTTACGAGCTAGTAACATAGTATTAACCACTGAGTTAGAGAAACCTCTATGACTTAGCACTAAGTGTTCAATTTCCATACCTTCAAATTTAATAATTTGAGATCCTGATGGAAAAATGGACCTTGAGATAGTAGGTCCGGCCTTAACGGCAATGGCCAAGGTTGGCAACTGGACATCCGAACAAGATCCGCATTCCAAAACCTGCGGGGCCATGCTGGAGCCACCAGCAACAAAAACGATTGTTCCATGATGATTCTGGAAATCACTCTTGGAGGAAGAACTAGAGGCGGGAAAATATAAGCAGGTTAATAACACCAAGGAAGTGTCAGCGCACCCACTGCTTCCGCCTGAAAATCCCTGAACCTGGACAGGCATCTGGGAAGTCTCTTGTTTAGATGAGAGGCCATCAGATCTATCTGTGGAAGACCCCATATCTTGAACAATCTGAGAAAACACATCTGGATAGAGGAACCACTCCCCAGAATGTAAAGTCTGATGGCTGAGATAATTCGCCTCCCAATGTCTATATCTGGGATATGAACCGCAGAAATTAGACAGGAGCTGGATTCCGCCCAAGCAAGTTTCCAAGATACTTCTTCATAGCTTGTGGACTGTGAGTCCAACCCTGCTGATTGACAAATGTCACTGTATGTGATATTGTCTGTTTGAAAATAAATGAACAGTTCTCTCTTCAACAAAGGCCAAAACTGAAGAGCTCTGAGAATAGCACAGAGATCTAAAATATTGATTGGTAATCTCGCCTCTTGAGATTTCCAAAACCCCTTGTGCTATCAGAGATCCCCAAACAGCTCCCCAACCTGAAAGACTTGCATCTGTAGAGATCATAGTCCAGGTTAGCCAAACAAAGAAGCCCCTTGAATTAAACACTGGTGATTTACCACCACATCAGAGAGTGTCAAATATTGGGATTTAAGGATATTAATTGAGATATCTTAATATAATCCCTGCACCATGGATTGCAGCAAACAAAGCTGGAGAGGTCTCATGTGAGAACGAGCAAAGAGAAATGCGTCCAATGCTGCAGTCATGAGACCTAAATTTTCCATGCACATAACCACTGAAGGAAATGACCGAGACTGAAGGTGCCGACAGACTGCAACCACTTTCAAACATCTCTTGTCTGTTAGAGACAGATTCATGGATACTGAATCTATCTGGAAACCTAAAAAGGTGACTCTTAGTCTGAGGAATCAAGAAACTCTTTGGTAAATTGATCCTCCAACCATGTTTCCGAAGAAAGAACACTGGTTGATTAGTGTGAGATTCTGCAGAACGGAGGACTGAGCTAGTACCAATATCATCCAAATAAGGAAACACCGCAATACCCTGCTCTCTGGTTTCCATAAAGCAGGGCACCAAAAAACTTTTAAAAAAGATTCTTTGAGTGGCTGCTAATCCAAAAATGGAAAAGCAATGAATTGGTAACGCTTGTCTAGAAAAGAGAATCTCAGGAACTGATAATGATCTGAATGAATCAGAATATAAAGGTATACATCCTGCAATTCAATATGAACCTAAAATGTCCTTGCTGAATAAAAGGCAGAATAGTCCTTAAAGACATCATTTGAAAATTGGTATTCAAAATTTTCAGATCCAGAATTGGTCTGAATGATATTTCCTTCTTTGAGACAAAGAATAGATTTGAATAAAAAAAAACAGACCTTGTCCCTGAAAAGGAACTGGCATGACTACCCTTGAAACTCCAGGTCTGAAACACTCTTCAGGATATGTGTTAATATTTGTATATACATATATATTTATGTATTAATATGCTTATATACATATATATTTATATTTGCTGGCCATCAATGCACAACTTAACCCCTTCGCTGAGCTAGGTTTTCATGCCACGTATCACAGCATGTGAATGAGGCTCCTATTGGAGCCTATGGAAGCACAATCTCGTGAGCGCAATGCTTACATGGAATTCGAATGCGAGGTCACGTTCTCATTGCACCTAACTTGTAATACCAGTGCACATTTACTAAAAAATATTTTGCGCTCAACTTATAATCTGAACCTTTGAGGGGAAGATTTTTTGTTTGCTACTGCAGAGGCTTTGTGTGCAGGAAGAAAAATATTTTGTGTTTTTTTACAATAAATACAAATAGCATTTACACCTAGCAAAAGGTTGGGCCTGGAGACCTATCTATGTTTAGGCCTGCTACTGTGAGTAGCAATTTAAAGGGACATGAAATACATTATTTCTTTCAACTTTCCAGTTTACTTTTATTATCAACTTTTTTTTCATTCCCTTAGTATCCTTTGTGGAAGGAGCAGTAATGCACTGCTGGGACCTAGCTAAAAACATCAGGTGAGAGCCACTGATAATATATCTTCAGCCACCAATCAGCTTCTAGCTCCCAGTAGTGCATTGCTGCTCTTGAGGTTACCTTGGTATGCTTTTTAAACAAAGGATACCAGGAGAAGGAAGCAAATTAGACAATAGAAGTAAATTGGAAAGTTAAAGTAGAGTAATACATTGGATGTAATAACATTTATTAAAGGGACATGGTAATCAATCTTTTTTCTTTGTCCCATCTAAAAGAGAGGATTTTAAAAATGTATTATGTTTAGCTTATTCTTGTGAACCATCTTTTCAGCGAGTTATTCCTGTCAGCTAATAAGATCGTTTGTTTTTAATTTACATTTGAACAGTTTTTGCTTCGCTTTCACCTCCTTCCATGCAAAAATATATTTTGAATGAGACTATTGTATATGTTTTAAGGGTAAGAATTACAATAAAGTTTAGAAACGGAATACTGCAAATGCAGACGATCACTAATTATAATATTTACTTTTCAAACGCTCGCGGTCTAATTCTAAAAAACTCATTTTTGAGCAGTAGGTTAAAAAACAAAAGAGAATGCAAGAAGTAAGGACCGTGAACAACATTGTGCCTCATAATATTACTCTTTACCTCTTGCATTTCTGTGCTGCTATTACCAGTGGATAGGTATTTATCTTGCGAGCTATAATAAGGTGTGTGCTTAAGGTTGTCACCTCAGCCATGTTTTCCTGGACACTTATGAGTTACACATGCTGCAGGGTGTACAGGGAGGAACATGAATAGTGCTGTCAGGAAAACTATTTGTGTGCTATCCAGGGGTGCAATTCATGTTCCCCTCTGCACACCCTGCATCATGTGTAACTCATAAGTGTCCATGAAAACATGGCCAGCATTTTGTGAAGAATTTGCTGGACAGCCTGCTAAAACATTAGACAGTCCAGTTGAATACTAGACATTTGGCAACCCTATACTTGACATAAACTATACTCATTTCTTATTGACCAGAGCACAAAATAAAAAGATTTGTGCTCAACATAGTCCTATGTGTTACACTTAGGCTTCCCACCTCAGCCATGTTTTTCTGGACACTTATGAGTTACACATGCTGCAGGATATGCAGGGAGGAACATGAATACTGCTTTCCATGGGTTCAATTCATATTCCCCTCTGCAAACCCTGCAACATGTGTAACTCATAAATGTCCAGGAAAATATGGCCGAGGTGGCAACCCTATGTGTGCTACATTATTGATGTTGGATAGAGCAGATGTGTAATGTCCCTTGGGTAATAGATTTCTATGATGGACTGGCGCTAAAATTATTTATGTCAAATAGGGTTGCGAGCTGTCTTCTATAAGAATACTGTAGGTGAATGGGTACTATGGTTTGCCCCCCACCAAAGCTCTACCTTAGATCCCACTCTTGATCCTAACATGTATATTTTTCACACCTAGGCAGTCATTCTACCCCTTGGCTGCCAGTAATATACACGTCAATTATTGTACCTCTTTGGTTGCTAGTAACACATGTTAACAGCAGAAATTTGACCCCCTCGTCTGCCCTCCACTTTTTCTGCTCCATATTTGTAATGCATAAAGGCATAGGAGGCATTTTACACTCATGGGTTTTAAAAAAACTGGACATTTAAGTGTCCAGTATTTCTTTGAAGAATTTACTGGGCAGCTGAGCTAGCAAAAATACCGGACTGTTCTGTTGAATACGGGACAACTAGCAATCCTAATGCCAAATAACCCAAGTGTGCAAAGCGTATTAAGGGCAAAAAATCATTTCAGATAGGGAAGTTTGTTTTTTTACATTTTATTTCTATAAAGGAACCATTTCCAAATTGTTTTAATAGTGCTCAGTTACATGCATGATTTAAATCTTTAGAGATATTCCTTTCACTCCTGTATATAGGTAGTAAGGCCTTCTGTTACATCACAGATGGAGTTAATTAGCTTACAAGTATCAACCATTAATTCCAGAAGAGAGAACTAAATACTGTGGTGGTTGTAAAATCCCAAGATTTAATTAATTGGTTTACAGGTTGCTTGTTTTTTTTAAATTTTTTATTAATGGTTGTAAATACTATGGGATCAATTAAGGGCAAATGAGCTTATGTGATAAGACTTCTGTGTTCAGGCTTGGCTTAAAAGGATAGAAAGGTCATAATTGAAATGTGCCTTGGTGCATTTAACTTTTAAATAGGAACATTTTTTTGCACTATACTTCCATTAACAAACATATTTCTAGTAACAGTTATTACTGTTTTTCAGAAGCATGCACAAATATGCTGTGAATACCTTGTGCACTAGCAAACATCACACATTTGCAGAGTCAGCAATGGCTTGTATGAAACAAATTAAGTCTTCACTGATGCAATACGCTCAACTGCCAGCTCGTCACACGTAGCATATTTGCGTAATTCGCTGAAACAGTAATTACTTTTACTATAAGAATTTCTGCTAATGGATGTATATTACAAAAATTATTCTATTTAAAATTGAAATGCAATCATGCACATTTCAATTTTTACCTTTTTATCCCTTTAATTATATTAGATTTATTGTGTGTGAGGAGTGCAAAGGGGCTTCACAATTAGCTTACGCTCAATAGTTCCATCCAAATGTGTTTTATTATTTATATATAACTTTGTGATAGAATAAGGAACTTTAGATCATAATATTGAATACAAGACTTGCAATGGCTTAGAGACAGAAAAGCAGTTCAAAATAAATTGTGAGAAAAATGTAAGCTAATCTTGATCTAATACTGTCACCTTGTAAACAGAGCTCTTCCCCTCATGTGTTTGTTTTGTTTCGTCAGTTTTAAAGTGATGGTAAACCAAAGCATATAAGAAACGCTAGGATTTACCATCACTAAAAATAAAGATTAGTTTTATAAAAAATGATGTTAAACTCACCCTATCTATAAGGAAAGTATATTGATAGCTAAGTGCCTCTGGCCGGCCATGCCGCCATGGCACAGGGTTTTCTTCAATGAGGTGACATTTTCACCTCTAGATTAATAGCCGTGCGTGTCAACTGACATCCTAGCACGACTATTGGTCTAGAGGTGGAAACGTCACCTCATTGGGGAAAGCGCTGTGCTGTGGGTGGCCGGAGGCGCTGTGTTAGCCATCTTCTTTCCTTACAGATAGGGTGAGTTTAAAAGCATTTTTTTACAAAACGATGAGAGAAACTAATCTTTATTTTCAGTGATACGCTTGGGTTTATCATCACTTTAAGTATCTGTATCTTACTTTATTTTTGTTGTTTTGTAATTGACCACATGTACATAGAGTTATGGAATTTGGAGTCTCTTTACAAATAAATTATTATCTATTAATTATCTATCTATCTATCTATCTATCTATCTATCTATCTATCTATCTACCTACCTATCTATTTATCTATCTATCTATCTATCTATCTAATCTAGCTATCCAGCATCATTATTAGTTTTACAATACATAGAATTTAACTGCTATATGACCACAACTAGAGTTGTCAGGTGTCCAGTATTGAACAAAAACAATCCAGTATTACAAATTATTTAATGACTTTATATATATATATATATATATATATATATATATATATATATATATATATATATATAATTCAAACAATGTGCAGTCCAGAATCTCATTCAAAAAATTGCCTTGGGTGTTGCTCATAAAATAGATAAAGTGTCCTCAGACATACAGTGAACCGTTGCACTTACCCGCCACCCAGAATATAACGGCACTTCAGCAAGACGTCATGTTCTCCTCAGTAGACACGCCCCAAACATGGGGGTAATCATCCAAGGCAGCGTGAATCAGTGAACACCGGACCTATGTAAAAATATGTAAACATGAAGAAACATGAACAAACTTAAAACTACTATTAAGATGCTATCCAAAGAAATTGATCAGTGATGCATATCAACGTCAATGTGATCGGACTCAACAGGATAGCATCTTCAATGCCATTACTAATAGAAAATCTAAATTGGAAGGGCAACAATGGAAGATCAGATTCATAACTGGCTACCTATGTGACAGTTTAGTACATAACCATTTCATCAGACATCAATAGGTCTAATTGGCTTCAAAAAGCCAATATAGAACCAGGTTGTTATCCTTGCAAACAATGCAAGGCTTGCAATCATATAGAAAAAATAAGTTTTTTTCTCTGATAGAAATGGCAACATATATAGAATTAGAAGTAAGATAACTTGTAGGACTGAAGGACTGGTTTATTTGGCAAAATGTAGTTGCCCCCTTTACTATGTGGGTAAAACCACTATAGCCCTCCATGACCGGACACTAGAACACCTACGAGACATTGAACATGAGGTTTCAACTACTAGTGTAGTGAGACACTTCACAGAGCACCATAACTCATCTCCACGTGACTTCAAGATAATAGGCATTGATCGGGTTAACCTGGGAATTAGAGGGAAAATGTAGATTGTAGAACTCTTCTTCAGCATGAAAGTAAATGGATTTTAAACTTAGGGACATTATCACCCAATGGCCTTAATGAAGAAATTAATGTTGGTCATTTTCTATCAAAAAATAATAAAAATCTTTTTTTACAGACATTTATTAGTAATATGTAAGGGATAACAAGGCTATTTTTCGTGACATAATGTAAACATTGTTAGATGGGAACCTATATTCACAGGCAACAATTCCAGAGATGGTTACACATCAACCAACCTTAAAAAGGGAAATGATACATTCTAAGTATACTAGCCCGGATGAAGCCAAATCTTTGGTAAAACGTACGTCGGCTACTAACACTTACGTTTGTTTGAGTTAAAGGAGGAGCTTTACAGCGTCTTTAAATTACAGCATTGAGGTAATGCAGAATCCAAGAAACGGATCTTCAAGTGCCGAACAGCTTAAGCAGATTGGAAGTGTAGAAGGAGCAGGCATCAGGGTTAATATACTCGACTTCTCCGCGGTTTGTATTTACTAGGGAAACCTGGTTACCGACCGTGTATGAGACCAACGCACTCCTTCCAGGATCACACATACTGAAATCAGCAGCCAAGGCATAAACTTAGACTGTGTTTAAATTGGATCGTTTTGTAATATTCAACAAGGGATTTACAAAAGACATTGGAAGCACATTGGCTCAGGGAATTGATCTTCACATGAGCAATTTTATTTCCAGGCTTACGGAACTGATTATCCATCATTGTGGACATTCTGCGATAATTATAAAATTTTTAGCAGTATTTGTTAGCAGACTGTTCATATCTATTGCTGCTTAATTTTTTTGCTGTGTTTATTCCTTTCCTTACTCAGGTTACTTGGTGTTTTTATGGTGTGATATGTATTCCACATTTAGATTATTATGATGACATTGTAAGCTGTGCACAGTATTATTGTTATAGTGTATGTTAACTATAATTATACAGTAAAAAGGTTTATTAGACAAAGAGTGCTACTATAAGGTTTCTTTTATTTTTCTTTTCAATTTATATTAAAGCTACTATTAAACAGCATGACATGTATAAAGGGGCAAATTATAAACACAATTTTGTGTACATTAGCAAGAACTGTCAGGCCGTAAAACTCCTCTAGTCCAACTCAGGACTCTATGTGGTATCCATAGTAACCAACATGATTAGACCCGCTGCCGTATGCGGAAGTACTAGGTAAATGGGAGTAGACGGTCCCGCAGTGTTGCTAGGCAACCGTAAACAATATAGTGTACAATGTTTCTATTGAAGGAATAAAACAGTGTGTCACCAAACAAGAGTAAAGCTAATCACTTACTGTGAACATAATACTACATTCTAAGGAACTAGACATTTCGTATATAACGGATGCAAAATATAGCAAAATATAGCAGGTTATCAGGGCTTCAACATAGAGTCACTGACCTCAAATATACTATCATTGATCATGTACCCCCAATGAGAAGGGGGAGTGATTGAAATAAAACCTTGTTACAGAGAGAGGCCAAATGGACATTCCATCTAGATACTATCATACCAAAGGGATTGAATACCCACCTAGATTGGCAGGTTTTCCTTTAGTCTGAGTTTTCTGAGGTCCACAATCCAATTATAATAAGGCTTATCGGTTCTGACTAGTATAGCTGATTGTTTGATAGTTACTCTGTGTTTTATTTTGCTGCCCTTTGGTGTTTTATCCTTACTTGCTTATAATTCTCTATAATTTATCTTCAGGTTTTATAAGTATACACTCAGTTTCATGTTCTAGTTTGTGTTGGCTGCTGGGAATCTGTGCGTCTTCTGACTGAGATACATATACACATATATATTTTTCTGATCAGATATTTGGATGTTTGGGGTACCATGGTAACCTTTAACTGCTGATCTGTGTAAGCACACGGTGCAGACTCCTCGCAGTAATGCCCTGGTAACCTGCTATATTTTGCTATATTTTGCATCCGTTATATAAGAAATGTCTAGTTCCTTAGAATGTAGTATTATGTTCACAGTTAGTGATTAGCTTTGCTCTTGTTTGGTGGCACGCTGTTGTATTCCTTAAATAGAAACATTGTATACTATATTGTTTACGGTTGCCTACTCCCATTTACCCAGTACTTATACGCATACTGCAGCGGGTCTAATCATGTTGGTTACTATGGATACCACGTAGAGTCCGAAGTTGGACTAGAGGAGTTTTACGGCCTGACAGTTATTGCTAATGTACACAAAATTGTGTTTATACTTTGCCCCTTTATACATGTCATGCTGTTTAATAGTAGTTTTAAGTTTGTTCATGTTTTTTCATGTTTACATATTTTTACATAGGTCCGGTGTTCACAGACGCACACTGCCTTGGATGATTACCCCCATGTTTGAGGTGTGTCTACTGAGGAGAATGTGACATATTGCTGAAGTGCCGTTATATTCTGGGTGGCGGGTAAGTGCAACGGTTCACTGTATGTCTGAGGGCGGGTCATGCTGACCCAAAAACTTTCACATTAAAGGTGACTAAATTTCACAAGACCTTTGGAGTGCTTTTCTGTTTGACACTTTATATATATATATATATATATATATATATCCAACATTTGTCTTTCATAACTTAGATAGAGCATACAATTTTTAACAACTTTCCAATTTACTTTTCTTAGGCCTAGATTTAGAGTTTGGCGGTAGCCGTGAAAACCAGCGTTAGAGGCTCCTAACGCTGGTTTTAGGCTACCGCCGGTATTTGGAGTCAGTCAGAAAAGGGTCTAACGCTCACTTTGTAGCCGCGACTTTTCCATACCACAGATCCCCTTACATCAATTGCGTATCCTATCTTTTCAATGGCATCTTTCTAACTCCGGTATTTAGAGTCGTGTCTGAAGTGAGCGTTAGAATTCTAACGACAAAACTCCAGCCGCAGAAAAAAGTCAGTAGTTAAGAGCTTTCTGGGCTAACGCCAGTTTATAAAGCTCTTAACTACTGTGCTCTAAAGTACACTAACACCCATAAACTACCTATGTACCCCTAAACCGAGGTCCCCCCACATCGCCGCCACTCGATTAAATTTTTTTAACCCCTAATCTGCCGACCGCCACCTAAATTATACTTATGTACCCCTAATCTGCTGCCCCTAACACCGCCGACCCCTATATTATATTTATTAACCCCTAATCTGCCCCCCACAATGTCGCCGCCAGCTACCTACAATAATTAACCCCTAATCTGCTGACCGCAAAGAGCCGCCACCTGCGTTATCCTTATGTACCCCTAATCTGCTGCCCCTAACACCGCCGACCCCTATATTATATTTATTAACCCCTAATCTGCCCCCTCAACGTCGCCTCCACCTGCCTACACTTATTAACTAATCTGCCGAGCGGACCGCACCGCTACTATAATAAAGTTTTTAACCCCTAATCCGCCTCACTCCCGCCTCAATAACCCTATAATAAATAGTATTAACCCCTAATCTGCCCTCCCTAACATCGCCGACACCTAACTTCAAGTATTAACCCCTAATCTGCCGACTGGAGCACACCGCTATTCTAATAAATGTATTAACCCCTAAAGCTAAGTCTAACCCTAACACTAACACCCCCTTAAGTTAAATATAATTTAAATCTAACTAAATAAATTAACTCTTATTAAATAAATTATTCCTATTTAAAGCTAAATACTTACCTGTAAAATAAATCCTAATATAGCTACAATATAAATTATAATTATATTATAGCTATTTTAGGATTTATATTTATTTTACAGGTAACTTTGTATTTATTTTAACCAGGTACAATAGCTATTAAATAGTTAAGAACTATTTAATAGCTAAAATAGTTAAAATAATTACAAAATTACCTGTAAAATAAATCCTAACCTAAGTTACAATTAAACCTAACACTACACTATCAATAAATTAATTAAATAAAATACCTACAATTATCTACAATTAAACCTAACACTACACTATCAATAAATTAATTAAATACAATACCTACAAATAAATACATTTAAATAAACTAACTAAAGTACAAAAAATAAAAAAATATTTACAAACATTAGAAAAAAATTACAACAATTTTAAACTAATTACACCTACTCTAAGCCCCCTAATAAAATAACAAAGACCCCCAAAATAAAAAAATGCCCTACCCTATTCTAAATTACAAAAGTTCAAAGCTCTTTTACCTTACCAGCCCTGAACAGGGCCCTTTGCGGGGCATGCCCCAAAGAATTCAGCTCTTTTGCCTGTAAAAAACACATGCAATACCCCCCCCCCCAACATTACAACCCACCACCCACATACCCCTAATCTAACCCAAACCCCCTTAAATAAACCTAACACTAAGCCCCTGAAGATCTTCCTACCTTATCTTCACCTCACCGGGTATCACACCGATCGGTCCTGGCTCCAAAATCTTCATCCAACCCAAGCGGGGGCTAGACATCCATCATCCGGCGGCTGAAGAGGTCCAGAAGAGGCTCCAAAATCTTCATCCTATCCGGGAAGAAGAGGCGATCCAGACCGGCAACCATCTTGATCCAAGCGGCATCTTCTATCTTCATCCGATGAGGACCGGCTCCATCATGAAGACCTCCAGCGCGGATCAATCTTCTTCCGACGACGTCCAACTGAAGAATGACGGTTCCTTTAAGGGACGTCATCCAAGATGGCGTCCCTCGAATTCCGATTGGCTGATAGGATTCTATCAGCCAATCGGAATTAAGGTAGGAAAATTCTGATTGGCTGATGGAATCAGCCAATCAGAATCAAGTTCAATCCGATTGGCTGATCCGATCAGCCAATCAGATTGAGCTCTCATTCGATTGGCTGATCGGAACAGCCAATAGAATGCGAGCTCAATCTGATTGGCTGATCGGATCAGCCAATCGGATTGAACTTGATTCTGATTGGCTGATTCCATCAGCCAATCAGAATTTTCCTACCTTAATTCCGATTGGCTGATAGAATCCTATCAGCCAATCGGAATTCGAGGGACGCCATCTTGGATGACGTCCCTTAAAGGAACCGTCATTCTTCAGTTGGACGTCGTCGGAAGAAGATTAATCCGCGCTGGAGGTCTTCACGATGGAGCCGGTCCTCATCGGATGAAGATAGAAGATGCCGCTTGGATCAAGATGGTTGCCGGTCTGGATCGCCTCTTCTTCCCGGATAGGATAAAGATTTTAGAGCCTCTTCTGGACCTCTTCAGCCACCGGATGATGGATGTCTAGCCCCCGCTTGGGTTGGATGAAGATTTTGGAGCCAGGACCGTTCGGTGTGATACCCGGCGAGGTGAAGATAAGGTAGGAAGATCTTCAGGGGATTAGTGTTAGGTTTATTTAAGGGGGGTTTGGGTTAGATTAGGGGTATGTGGGTGGTGGGTTGTAATGTATGGGGGGGGTATTGTATGTGTTTTTTTACAGGCAAAAGAGCTGAATTCTTTGGGGCATGCCCCGCAAAGGGCCCTGTTCAGGGCTGGTAAGGTAAAAGAGCTTTGAACTTTTGTAATTTAGAATAGGGTAGGGCATTTTTTTATTTTGGGGGTCTTTGTTATTTTATTAGGGGGCTTAGAGTAGGTGTAATTAGTTTAAAATTGTTGTAATTTTTTTCTAATGTTTGTAAATATTTTTTTATTTTTTGTAACTTAGTTCTTTTTTATTTTTTGTACTTTAGTTAGTTTATTTAATTGTATTTATTTGTAGGAATTGTATTTAATTTATTTATTGATAGTGTAGTGTTATGTTTAATTGTAGATAATTGTAGGTATTTTATTTAATTTATTTATTGATAGTGTAGTGTTAGGTTTAATTGTAGGTAATTGTAGGTATTTTATTTAATTAATTTATTGATAGTGTAGTGTTAGGTTTAGGTTTAATTGTAACTTAGGTTAGGATTTATTTTACAGGTAATTTTGTAATTATTTTAACTATTTTAGCTATTAAATAGTTCTTAACTATTTAATAGCTATTGTACCTGGTTAAAATAAATACAAAGTTACCTGTAAAATAAATATAAATCCTAAAATAGCTATAATATAATTATAATTTATATTGTAGTTATATTAGGGTTTATTTTACAGGTAAGTATTTAGCTTTAAATAGGAATAATTTATTTAATAAGAGTTAATTTATTTCATTAGATTTAAATTATATTTAACTTAGGGGGGTGTTAGTGTTAGGGTTAGACTTAGCTTTAGGGGTTAATCCATTTATTACAGTAGCGGCGAGATTTGGTCGGCAGATTAGGGGTTAATAATTGATGTTAGGTGTCGGCGATGTTAGGGAGGTCAGATTAGGGGTTAATACTATTTATTATAGGGTTATTGAGGCGGGAGTGAGGCGGATTAGGGGTTAATACATTTATTATAGTAGCGCTCAGGTCCGGTCGGTAGATTAGGGGTTAATAAGTGTAGTTAGGTGGAGGCGACGTTGGGGGCGGCAGATTAGGGGTTAATAAATATAATATAGGGGTCTGTGATGTTAGGGCAGCAGATTAGGGGTACATAGGGATAATGTAGGTGGCGGGGGTGTACGGAGCGGCAGATTAGGGGTTAAAAATAATATGCAGGGGTCAGCGATAGCGGGGCGGCAGATTAGGGGTTAATAAGTGTAAAATTAGGGGTGTTTAGACTCGGGGTACATGTTAGAGTGTTAGGTGCAGACGTAGGAAGTGTTTCCCCATAGCAAACAATGGGGCTGCGTTAGGAGCTGAACGCGGCTTTTTTGCAGGTGTTAGGTTTTTTTTCAGCTCAAACAGCCCCATTGTTTTCTATGGGGGAATCGTGCACGAGCACGTTTTTGAAGCTGGCCGCGTCCGTAAGCAACTCTGGTATCGAGAGTTGCAGTGGCGGTAAATATGCCTGTACGCTCCCTTTTTGGAGCCTAACGCAGCCATTCTGTGAACTCTCAATACCAGAGGTATTTAAAAGGTGCGGCCAGAAAAAAGCCAGCGTTAGCTACGCGGGTCGTTACAGAGAAAACTCTAAATCTAGCCGTTAGCAATTGTGCTTCATTCTCTTGGTATCCTTTATTAAAAGAGAAACAATGCATGACTAAGAGGTATATATGTGCAGCTACATCATATATCCTGAGCCTACCTTGGTATGCTTTCAACAAAGTATAGCAAAAGAACAAAGCAAATTAGATAACAGAAGTAAATTGAAAAGTTGTTAAAAAGTTATGCTCTATCTGAATCATAAAAGAAAATGTTTGGGTTTCATGTCCCTTTAACTAGGTTTGCCACCTTGACCATGTTTTTCTGGACACTTATGAGTTACACATGCTGCAGGGAGTGCAGGGAGGAACATGAATAGTGCTGTCCAGGGTCAATATATTTGTGCTGTCCAGCAGCACAATTCATGTTCCCCTCTGCACACCCTGCAGCATGTGTAACCCATAAGTGTCCAGGAAAACATGGTCAAGGTAGCAACCCTAGCTTTAAAGGGACATTATACACTCAATTTTTCTTTGCATAAATGTTTTGTAGATGATCTATTTAAAATGAATGTAAATTTTGATGCTAAAGTGCCTGGTTTTTAAAAAATTTGATTAAAAACAGGGTCACTTTAATTCATCAAAATTTACATTTCACTCGTTGTGAAGAAATACTTACCTTTTAAATTTGACAGCAGCTCCAGCTTCCTCCAGTCATTGCAAGCCTTTTCTGATGTCAGAAATGATGGATAGGTCATCCTCCAATCACGGCTTCACCCTCCGGGGGAATCAGTGTCTGATTCAACGCCGTGATTGGAGGAAGCCAGATTCCTCATTTTAGACCCAGGAAGAGGCTTTGCGACGGGTGGGGGAAGCTTTTTCCCCCACTTTTTTTTTTCACAACAGGAGTGAAATGAAAATTTTGATGACTTAAAGTGCCCCTGTTTTTAATAAAAAAAAATTAAAAAACGGGCACTTTAGAATCAAAATTTACATTCACTTTAAGTTGTTGTTTTTTTTAAATTGGATAGTTTTGCTTATTTTTAAATAACATTACTCTGATTTTCAGACTCCTAACCAAGCCCCAAAATTTTAGGAGAATACCGACATATACCTACTCCAGCCTGTTTGTGTAAAGGGTCTTTTCATATGCAAAGGAAGGGGAAATGTCTGCTATTTCCCACTAGCAGTGGGTGTTCCAGTAACCTTTTAAACAGAGCTAAACTGGAAGCTTCTAAGTACGTTTTTACATTGTTTTTTTTTTTAGATGCTTTTGCACACGTTATAGACTACAGTATAGTGTAAATATAACTTATATATGTATTGGGAAAACAAAAAAAGTGTGACTCGCTTTATTGCTATATTTATTTTATTATAGTAGTCTGGAACCAAACCTGCAATATTTCTGAAGTATGCCTGTGTGTGTGTATATATATATATATATATATATATATATATATATATATTATTTAAACTGGGGGAACATTTACTATAGTCAATACAACTGTATTTGGTGAGCATAATGAAAAATCTATCAATGTAGAACACATTTTTTTTAAAAGCTTTTGTTTTCATAATAACACACAAATCTTGCCCCTTTTATTTAAGAAATGCATCAACCACAGTTCAAAAAGCAGCTTAAAATGTATTGCATTGATATTTCTAATCTTTTGTTCTGTTTAAATATAATTACATTTTGCTTTACGGATCATCAGAATAATCTTGTAAATTGTGGAAGACAGAGACAAATTATTTTGCCCAGGGCATCTATCCTCAGAGAGGTAGATGGATTATAGACATTTAGTCCAGTCCCAGATACTGCAAACTTGAGAGAGAATAGAAAATTATTATCATTTGTAAATACCATGATGCTAACAAACAGACACTAATATGAAATCCAGAAAAAATCAAATGATCTACTGGTGGATTTAGGCTGCAAAAAACAGCTGACTGCAAAAGTAGTGTCCAACCTTTACTAAGAAAGGCCTACATTTTATTGTCACTACTATATATATATATATATATATATATATATATATATACTGTATATACTGTATGCTTTCTGAGGCACCAGCTACTCTGAGCATGTGCAAGAGTTCACAGTGTATACATATATGAGTCTGTGATTGGCTTATGAGTCTCACATATCAGGGGGGGGGTCAGCAAAGTACATTTTGAAATGTGTCAGAAAAATGATACTTTGCTTCTCTTTTCAAAATTACTTTGTTCCCTTGGAATCCTTTGTTGGAAAAGAATATGACAATATCCTGTACTACTGGGTGCTAGCTGGTGATTTTCAAGGGGTTAACTACACAAATTGCAATAGTGCAATAATAAAATGCTCTAACATAACAGAACACTACTTCTTGCTCTTTTTTATCCCTTTAGTATGAATTAGTGGTATATTTAGTTTTTTGCTGCTCTAAGCACTTAAAAATCTTCTGCCCGACCCAACCCCAGAAAAAAAAAATAGAAAGTTTGCAATCATTTTTTTTCAATATCTAATCTCCACTAATCCAGAACTTGTTACTGCAGTAGACAAAATGTGCTTAGAAAAAGGGCTAGATTTATCAACGGCTAGGTGAACTCTGTATGTGCTTCGCCTGTAACTGGGCCCTAGCTCGCCTCCGGAGAAGCGCACATGTGCGCCTGAATTTATAAAAAAAATAGACGTAACTTTGCGCAGGCAAGCTGGGGCATAATAATGATAAATTTTGCCTGTCGGAAAAAGCATTTACTCCCTATTTACTCCCTATAAATATTTACGCCGCCATGTTTTGATGATTAAAAAAGCATTTTTTAGGTAACTATTTAGCTTATATATATTATATAATGTTTCTGTGCTGTTTTTGCCATATGTTGATAATTTAAGATCGCAAAAATAAATATATCAATATATCGATATATATATATATATATATAAAACTGTTGGTACCCATAAGCGCCTGTAGAAGCGTAAATTACTGGCAATAACAGTCTCTTCTTGGCGCTGAACCTTTGAAAAATTAGTTAAAGGGACAGTCTACACCAGAATTTTTATTGTTTTAAAAGATAGATAATCCCTTTATTACCCATTCCCCAGTTTTGCATAACCAACACTGTAATATTAATATACCTTTTACCTCTGTGATTATCTTGTATCTAAGCCTCTGCAAACTGCCCCTTTTTTCAGTTCTTTTGACAGACTTGCAGTCTAGCTAATCAGTGCCTGCTCCCAGATAACTTCTCGTGCACGAGCACAGTGTTATCTATATGAAATACGTGAACTAACACCCTCTAGTGGTGAAAAACTGTTAAAATGCAATCTGAAAGAGGTGGGCTTCAAGGTCTAAGAAATTAGCATATGAACCTCCTAGGTTAAGCTTTCAACTAAGAATACCAAGAGAACAAAGCAAAATTGGTGATAAAAGTAAATTGGAAAATTGTTTAAAATTACATGCTCTATCTGAATCATGAAAGTTTATTTTGGCCTAGACTGTCCCTTTAAAAGAAGAAAGTACTGCATCACAAGATGTAAAAGCATGTATTATAATGGTGTTTGCCTCAGTCTGTATGGCGAAATATACAACACGCAATTGAAGCCAAAATTTCAGTTCCCTATCGGCGCAAAGCAATTATAAATAAGAAACTGGGCGTATTTGTAGGTCAGGCTGTTAAATTACGCCTATTACTAATGTACAGTATATCACTGCACTTGTGCGCCTAGCCGAATGTAAGCAGAGTGCGAAGAAGTTTCTTTCCACAGCGTGCATTGATGAAAATGACGATCAGTTTGTATGCGCAATTTTAGATGGAATTATAGGAGAATGGCTTTCATAAATCTAGCCCAAAGTATACAACACACACATCCACAAAAATAAATCTTTCGTTTTTTTTCAATAAAAACTTCAAAATTCAATGGTAAAAAAAAACCTGTGTTATTAATGGCAGAGTTTATGTTCCTGATGGTAGAGTTTGATTTTGGAATTTCCATGATTTTTAATGTTTGACTTGGAGCTTAAAGGAAAATGAAACACAATTTTTTTCTTTATTGATTGAGACAAAGCAAATAATTTTAAACAACTTTCCAATTTACTTCTATTATAATTATTTTGTTTTCTTGTTATCCTTTGTTGAAAAGCAAGAAGGTAAGTTTAGGAGTGTGCACTTTTTTGCAGTACTATATGGCAGCAGTTTTGCAAGAATGTTATACATTAACAAGAGCACTAGATGGCAGCACTATTTCCTGTAATGTAATGCTTCAGGCATGTGCACGCTAACTATCTAGATATAATCAACAATGAATAACAAGGGAACAAAGCAAATTTGATACTATGGCCTCTATTTATCAATCTGTCAACAGCAAATACGCTGGAATTCCGCAGCGTATTTGTGGCGAGGCTGATTCGCCATAGTTATCAAGCCCTACAGACTGGAAAAAGTAGAATCTAGTGACGTAACATACGATCTGCCGGTCTCAGTCCAACACAGATCGATGCTTACGTCACTACAGATGTTCCGAACGCAAGTTTGGCACAATCTGACTACTTTTGGAACTTATCAAAGAACAACCAGGTACGCTCGACACTATTCCGGCCCAGCGTACCTGGTTTTCAATCCGCCGCCCTGGAGGCGGCGGATCCCATAGGAATCAATGGGAGTCTGACAGCAGCGATAGCTCATGTTCACTGCTGCCCGATATTCCATTGATTTCTATGGGAAATGTCTGCACCTAACACCCTAACATGTACCCCGAGTCTAAACACCCCTAATCTGCCCAACCTACACCACTGCCACTAAAATAAATGTATTAACCCCTAAACCGCCACTCCCAGACCCCGCTGCAACTATAATAAATTTATTAACCCCTAAACCGCCGCTCCCGGACCCCGCTGCAACTATAATAAATTTATTAACCCCTAAACCGCCGCTCCCGGACCCCGCCGCCACCTACATTATACCTATTAACCCCTAATCTGCCGCCCCCTATACCGCCACCACCTACATAAAGTTATTAACCCCTATCCTGCCGATCCTGGACCCCACCGCAAATAAAATAATTGTTTAACCCCTAAACCGCCGCACCCGGAGCCCGCCGCCACCTACATTACATTTTTTAACCCCTATCCTGCCCCCCCCTATACCGCCGCCACTATATTAAATGAATTAACCCCTAAACCTAAGTCTAACCCTAAAACCCCCCTAACTTAAATATTATTTAAATTAATCTAAATAAATATTCCGATAATTAAATAAATTAATCCTATTTAAAACTAAATACTTACCTATAAAATAAACCCTAAGATAGCTACAATATAACTAATAGTTACATTGTATCTAGCTAAGGGTTTATTTTTATTTTACAGGCAAGTTTGTATTTATTTTAACTAGGTACAATAGTTATTAAATAGTTATTAACTATTTAATAGCTACCTAGCTAAAATAAATACAAAATTACCTGTAAAAGAAATCCTAACCTAAGTTACAATTATACCTAACACTATACTACCATTAAATAAATTAAATTAATTAAATACAATTACCTACAATTAAATAAAAATAACTAAAATTAACTAAAGTACAAAAAAAACAAACTCTAACTTACAGAAAATAAAAAAATTACAAGAAGTTTAAACTAATTACACCTAATCTAAGCCCCTAATAAAATAAAAAGCCCCCAAAATAATAAAATTCCCTACCCTAAACTAAATTACAAATAGCCCTTAAAAGGACCTTTTGCGGGGCATTGCCCCAAAGTAATCAGCTCTTTTACCTGTAAAAAAAGAAATACACCCCCCAACATTAAAACCCACCACCCACACCCAACCTTACTCTAAAACCCACCCAAACCCCCCTTAAAAAAAAACTAACACTACCCCATTAAAGATCCCCCTACCTTGATCCGTTTTCACCCAGCCGGGCCTAAGTCCTCAACAAATCCGGGCGAAGTTGTCCTCCAGATGGGCAGAAGTCTTCATCCAATCCGGCCAGAAGAGGTCCTCCAGATGGGTAGAAGTCTTCATCCAAGCGGCATCTTCTTCCATCCGGCGAGGAGCTGCACCATCTTGAAGACATCCGACGCGGAGCACCATTGATCCCGACGACTAAACGAAGAATGACGGTTCCTTTAAATGATGTCATCCAAGATGGTGTCCCTTGAATTCCGATTGGCTGATAGGATTCTATCAGCCAATTGGAATTAAGGTAGGAAAAATCTGATTGGCTGATGAAATCAGTCAATAGGATTGAAGTTCAATCCGATTGGCTGATCCAATCAGCAAAAAGGATTGACCTTGCATTCTATTGGCTGTTCCAACCAGCCAATAGAATGCGAGGTCAATCCGATTGGCTGATTTTTCCTACCTTAATTCCGATTGGCTGATAGAATCCTATCAGCCAATCAGAATTCAAGGGACGCCATCTTGGATGACGTCATTTAAAGGAACCATCATTCTTCGATGGATGCTCCGCGTCGGATGTCTTCAAGATGGTGCCGCTCCTCGCCGGATGGAAGAAGATAGAAGATGCTACTTGGATGAAGACTTCTGCCCATCTGGAGGACCTCTTTTGGCTGGATTGGATGAAGACTTCTGCCCATCTGGAGGACCACTTCGCCCGGATTCGTTGAGGACTTAGGCCCGGCTGGGTGAAGACCGCTCAAGGTAGGGTGATCTTCAATGGGGTAATTGAGTAAGGTTGGGTATGTGGGTGGTGGGTTTTAATGTTGGGGGGTGTATTTCTTTTTTTACAGGTAAAAGAGCTGATTACTTTGGGGCAATGCCCCGCAAAAGGCCCTTTTAAGGGCTATTTGTAATTTAGTTTAGGGTAGGGAATTTTATTATTTTGGGGGGCTTTTTTATTTTATTAGGGGGCTTAGATTAGGTTTAATTAGTTTAAACATCTTGTAATTTTTTTATTTTCTGTAATTTAGAGTTTGTTTTTTTGTACTTTAGTTAATTTTAGTTATTTTTATTTAATTGTAGGTAATTGTATTTAATTAATTAAATTTATTTAATGGTAGTATAGTGTTAGGTGTAATTGTAACTTAGGCTAGGTTTAATTTTACAGGTATATTTGTATTTATTTTAACTAGATAGCTATTAAATAGTTAATAACTATTTAATAGCTATTGTACCTAGTTAAAATAAATACAAACTTGCCTGTAAAATAAAAATAAACCCTAAAATAGCTACAATGTAACTATTAGTTATATTGTAGCTATTTTAGGGTTTATTTTATAGGTAAGTATTTAGTTTTAAATAGGATTAATTTATTTAATTATAGGAATATTTATTTAGATTAATTTAAATAACATTTAAGTTAGGGGTGTGTTAGGGTTAGGGTTAGACTTATTTTTAGGGGTTAATAGATATAATTTAGATGGCGGCGGTGTAGGGGGGCAGATTAGGGGTTAATAAATGTAATGTTGGTGGTGGTGGGCTCCGGGAGCAACGGTTTAGGGGTTAAACATTTTATTTAGTTGTGGCGGGGTCCTGGATCGGCAGGATAGGGGATAATAACTTTATGTAGGTGGAGGCGGTATAGGGGAAGAAGATTAGGGGTTAATAGGTATAATGTAGGTAGCAGCCGGGTCCGGGAGAGGCGGTTTAGGGGTTCATATATTTATTATAGTTGCAGCGGGGTCCGGGAGCGGCGGTTTAGGGGTTCATATATTTATTATAGCTGCGGCGGGGTCCGGGAGCGGCGGTTTAGGGGTTCATATATTTATTATAGTTGTGGCGGGGTCCAGGAGCGGCGGTTTAGGGGTTAATATATTTATTATAGTTGCAGCGGGGTCCAGGAGCGACGGTTTAGGGGTTAATAAGTTTATTATAGTTGCGGCAGGGTCCAGGAGCGGCAATTTAGGAGTTAATAAGTTTATTTACTCGTGGGGGGCACCGGGAGCGGCGGTTTAGGGGGTAAAACAGTATAGTATAGTGTGGGTGCTTAGTGACAGGCTAGCAAGAAAGCTGCGAATATGCAGATGAGCAGCGAGATCGATGACTGACAGTTAACAACAGTCCGCTGCTCATCGCACCGTACTTGGTGCGCGGCTTTTTGACAGCTTTCTTGATAAATTTGGCAAACGTATTCAGGTCCGCGGCAGCGATGTTAGGCGAGCGTATTGGGGTCGGCGAATGCAGGTAAGTAGACAGGTTGATAACTAGAGGCCTATAAGTAAATTGGAAACTTTTTAAAAATTGTATCAAGAAAAAAAAGATTGGTTTTCATATCTCTTTAAAGTCTGGCATTAATGTAAGTTTATTCATTCATATATTTGTGACTGAAAAGTGGGATCACAAAAGTTTCTTAACATTTAACTTCCGGCTGTCAAGCTGAATGCACACGCCCATGAGGTGACTCACAATGCATGGAATAAGCCATGTCATTTTCAGTATTAATTATAAAAAAATATTCACATTGAGTATGGTTTTTAGCTCTTTGAGAGCAACAATAAATAGAAAAAATAATTTACAAAAATATTTCAAATAAAGGAATTTCCAGCAAATTTGTCAATGAAATATTTTATTCTACTAACATGAGAGATTATCTGAAATGTCGTCACGCCATGGATTCTACCAATTTGCAGAGATGGACAGCTACAGAGACCCCTTTGCCTACATTGCGTTTGATATTATACTATTGATTCTGCATTCCTTATAATAAAAGTAACAATACAAATATAACATTTATACAAATAAAAGATAAAATGGACTTTTCCATATAACAGCAATGTACACTTAAAAAGGAGCAAGCAACTAAATGTGGAAAAAAAAATGGTATGCCAATACAACAATCCTATGGAAATATACTACAAAATGTCACCGTTTTACTTGCCTACCTTTCTCACAGTCCTTAGATATAGTGATGTCCCGAATAGTTCGCCGGCGAATAGTTCCCGGCGAACATAGCTTGTTCGCGTTCGCCACAGCGGGCGAACATATGCGATGTTCGGTCCGCCCCCTATTCGTCATCATTGAGTAAACTTTGACCCTGGGAAATCGATAGCTAGGCTAGTGTATTCAGTGTCCACTACAGTCCTTAAGGACTCGTCTGATCTCTGCTGTAAGGACAGCACCCCAAAAAGCCCTTTTTAGGGCTAGAACATCAGTCTGCTTTTTTTTTTTTCCTGTGTAATCTAATTGCAGTTGCCTGCCTGCCAGCGTGTGTGTCAGGCTCACAGCGTATACTGTGCCCACTTGCCCAGTGCCGCCACTCATATCTGGTGTAACAGTAGTGTACATTTAAAAAAAACAACACTTTTAATGACTGTGAAATAATAGCAGTCAGTTTCCTTCACACGTGTGCGTTTCAGGGCCTGCCAGGGCACAGTGTCACACCAGTGCAACTCATATCTGGTGTAACAGTAGTGTACATTTAAAAAAAACAACACTTTTTTGACTGTGTTAAATAATAGCAGTCAGTTTCCTTCACACGTGTGCGTTTCAGGGCCTGCCAGGGCACAGTGTCACACCAGTGCAACTCATATCTGGTGTAACAGTAGTGTACATTTAAAAAAAACAACACTTTTTTGACTGTGAAATAGGGATGTCGCGAACCTAAAAATTTGGGTTCGCGAACAGCGAACGCGAACTTCCACAACTGTTCGCGAACCGCCATAGACTTCAATAGGCAGGCGAACTTTAAATCCCACAGGGACTCTTTCTGGCCACAATAGCGATGGAAAAGTTGTTTCAAGGGGACTAACACCTGGACTGTGGCATGCCGGAGGGGGATCCATGGCAAAACTCCCATGGAAAAATTACATAGTTGATGCAGAGTCTGGTTTTAATCCATAAAGGGCATAAATCACCTAACATTCCTAAATTTTTGGAATAACTTGCTTTAAAACTTCAGGTATGATGTTGTATCGATCAGGTAGTGTAAGGGTTACGCCCGCTTCACAGTGCACAGTGTAGGTGATATACCTGCCCTGACCATGCTTTGCAGACCAGGTATCAGTGGTCAGATGGACCCTTGCCCCAACACTGTGTGCCAGACATGCCATTATAGCAGACTTATATGGCTTTGGCGTTGCTTTTTGGTAATTAGAAGGCTGCTAAATGACACTGCGCACCACACGTGTTTTATGCCCAGCAGTGAAGGGGTTAATTAGGGAGCATGTAGGCAGCTTGTGGAGTTAATTTTAGCTTAAGTGTAGTGTAGTAGACAACCCAAAGTATTGATCTAGGCCCATTTTGGTATATTTAATGCCACCATTTCACCGCCAAATGCGATCAAATAAAAAAAAAACTTAAATTTTTTCGCAATTTAAGGTTTCTCACTTAAATTATTTACAAACAGCTTGTGCAATTATGGCACAAATGGTTGTAAATGCTTCTCTGGGATCCCCTTTGTTCAGAAATAGCAGACATTTATTACTTTGGCATTGCTTTCTGGTAATTAGAAGGCCGCTAAATGTTGCTGCGCATCACACGTGTATTATGGCTAGCAGTGAAGGGGTTAATTAGGTAGTTTGTAGGGAGCTTGCAGGGTTAATTTTAGCTTTAGTGTAGAGATCAACCTCCCACCTGACACATCAGACCCCCTGACCCCTCCCAAACAGTTACCTTCCCTCCCCCACCCCACAATTGTCCCCGCCATCTTAAGTACTGGCAGAAAGTCTGCCAGTACTAAAATAAAAGGTTTTTAAATTTTATAAAAAAATTTTTTTATAGCATATTTACATATGCTATGGTGTAGCATCCCCCCTTAGCCCCCAACCTCCCTGATCCCCCCAAAACAGCTCTCTAACCCTCCCCATCTGCCTTATTGGTGGCCATCTTAGGTACTGGCAGCTGTCTGCTATTATTTCACAGTCAAAAAAGTGTGTTTTTTTTAAAATGTACACTACTGTTACACCAGATATGAGTGGTGGCACTGGGCAAGTGGGCACAGTATACGCTGTGAGCCTGACACACACTCTGGCAGGCAGGCAGGCAACTGCAATTAGATTACACAGGGAAAAAAAAAAGCAGACTGATGTTCTAGCCCTAAAAAGCGCTTTTTGGGGTGCTGTCCTTACAGCAGAGATCAGATGAGTCCTTCAGGACTGTAGTGGACACTGAATACACTATCCTAGCTATCGATTTCCCTATTAAATCAGCAGCAGCTACACTGTCCCTCCTCTCACTAAGAATGCAGCTTCCGAATGAATCTAAAATGGATGCTGTGCAGGAGGTGGGAGGATCTGGGAGGGAGGGTCTGCTGCTGATTGGCTGTAATGTGTCTTCTGACTGTGAGGTACAGGGTCAAAGTTTACTCAATGATGACAAATAGGGGCGGATCGAACATCGCATAACTTCGCCTGCCGCGGCGAACGCGAACATGCTATGTTCGCCGGGAACTATTCGCCGGCGAACTATTCGCGACATCACTACTGTGAAATAATAGCAGTCAGTTTCCTTCACACGTGTGCGTTTCTGGGCCTGCCAGGGCACAGTGTCACACCAGTGCAACTCATATCTGGTGTAACAGTAGTGTACATTAACCCCTTAATGATCACAGCACTTTTCCATTTTCTGTCCGTTTGGGACCAGGGCTATTTTTACATTTCTGCAGTGTTTGTGTTTAGCTGTAATTTTCCTCTTACTCGTTTACTGTACCCACACATATTATATACCATTTTTCTCGCCATTAAATGGACTTTCTAAAGAAACCATTATTTTCATCATGTCCTATAATTTACTATAATTTTTTTTTTATAAAATATGAGGAAAAAATGGAAAAAACACACTTTTTCTAACTTTGACCCCCAAAATCTGTTACTCATCTACAACCACCAAAAAACACCCATGCTAAATAGTTTCTAAATTTTGTCTTGAGTTTAGAAATACCCAATGTTTACATGTACTTTGCTTTTATTGCAAGTTATAGGGCCATAAATACAAGTAGCACTTTGCTATTTCCAAACCAAAATTAGCGCTAGTTACATTGGAACACTGATATCTGTCAGGAATCCCTGAATAGCCATTGACATGTATATATATATATTTTTTAGAAGACATCCCAAAGTATTGATCTAGGTCCATTTTGGTATATTTCATGCCACCATTTCACCACCAAATGCGATCAAATAAAAAAAAAAAAGTTCACTTTTTCACAATTTTTTTCACTAACTTAGGTTTCTCACTGAAATTATTTACAAATAGCTTGTGCAATTATGGCATAAATGGTTGTACATTTTTCCCTGGGATCCCCTTTGTTCAGAAATAGCAGACATATATGGCTTTGACGTTGCTTTTTGATAATTAGAAGGCAGCTAAATGCCACTGTGCAGCACACGTGTATTATGTCCAGCAGTGAAGGCGTTAATTAGGGAGCATGTAGGGAGCTTTTTGGGGTAATTTTAGCTTTAGTGTAGTGTAGTAGACAACCCAAAGTATTGATCTAGGCCCATCTTGGTATATTTCATGCCACCATTTCACCGCCAAATGCAATCAAATAAAAAAAAATGTTACATTTTTCCAAATTTTAGGTTTCTCACTGAAATCATTTACAAACATTTTGTGCAATTATGGCACAAATGGTTGTAAACGCTTCTCTGGGATCCCCTTTTTTCAGAAATAGCAGACATATATGGCGTTGGCATTGCTTTTTAGTAATTAGAAGGCCGCTAAATGCCGCTGTGCACCACACGTGTATTATGCTCAGCAGTGCAGGGGTTAATTAGGGAGCTTGTAGGGAGCTTGTAGGGTTAATTTTAGCTTTAGTGTAGTGTAGTAGACAACCCCAAGTATTGATCTAGGTATATTTCATGCCACCATTTCACCGCCAAATGGGATCAAATTAAAAAAATAGTCAACTTTTTCACAAACTTTAGGTTTCTCACTGAAATTATTTACAAACAGCTTGTGCGATTATGGCACAAATGGTTGTAAATGCTTCTCTGGGATCCCCTTTGTTCAGAAATAGCAGACATATATGGCTTTGGTGTTGCTTTTTGGTAGTTAAAAGGCCACTAAATGCAACTGCGCACAACATATGAATTATGCCCAGCAGTGAAGGGTTTAATTAGGTAACTTGTAGGGAGCTTGCAGGGTTAATTTTAGCTTTAGTGTAGAGATCAGCTTCCCACCTGACACATCAGACCCCCTGATCCCTCCCAAAGAGCTCTTTTCCCTCCCCCACCCCACAATTGTCCCCGCCAGAAAGTCTGCCAGTACTAAAATAAAAGGTATCTTTATATATATATATATATATATATATATATATCATATTTACATATGCTGTTGTGTAGGATCCCCCCCTTAGCCCCCAACCTCCCTGATCCCCCCCAAAACAGCTTCCTAACCCTCCCCCTCTGCCTTATTGGGGGCCATATTGGGTACTGGCAGCTGTCTGCCAGTACCCAGTTTGCAAATAAAATGTTTTTTTTTTATTTCATTTTTCTGTAGTGTAGCTCCCCCCCCCAAGACCAACCCCCCACCCGCTCCCAGATCACTTAGATTTCCAAGTACTAAATATTTTGCACCCCTTTCTCCCACTTATAAAAAAAAAAAATTCTGTAATGTAGCGGTTCCCACCCGCTCCCTCCCCGTGCACGCTCCCGCCCGCCTCCTCACGTGCACGCGCGCATGCCCCCGGCGATCCCGCCCCCGATCCCGCCCCCCTCTCTGACAAGGACCACATCGTTGGCCGCCCACCCGCCTCCCACTTCAGCTCCCACCTACCAACAAATGCGGCCATCGATGCCCAGTGCAGAGAGGGCCACAGAGTTATTTACACATCAGTTGGAAGAAATGAGTGATGCGCAACCATTATTGCCAGAGGATGTAGATAACAGGGATATGTCTCAGTCAGGCAGCATTACACACCTTGACGTACGGTGTAATGATGATGATGTTGTACCTGCTGCTGCTTCCTTTGCTGAGTTGTCAGATACAAGTGAAGCGGTTGTTGATGACAATGCGTCCGTGGATGTCACGTGGGTGCCCGCTAGAAGAGAAGAAGAACAGGGGGAAAGTTCAGATGGGGAGACAGAGAGGAGGAGGAGACGAGTTGGAAGCAGGGGGAGTTCGTCGCAAGGAGCTAGTGGCACAGTCAGACAGCATGCATCGACACCCGGGGTCAGCCAGACAGCACACCAATCAACGCATGCTGTTGCCACCACCAGAATGCCGTCATTGCAGAGCTCAGCAGTGTGGCATTTTTTTGTGTGTCTGCCTCTGACAACAGCGATGCCATTTGCAACCTGTGCCAAAAGAAACTCAGTCGTGGGAAATCCAACACCCACCTAGGTACAACTGCTTTGCGAAGGCACATGATCGCACATCACAAACGCCTATGGGATCAACACATGAGTACAACCAGCACACAAACTCAAAGCCGCCATCCTCCTCCTGGTCCAGGATCTTCAGCCACGTCAACCACTGCTGTGCTCCTTGCCCCCTCTCAGCCATCCGCCACTCCGTCTCTCGCCTTGAGCAGTTCCTGCTCATCTGCCCACAGTCAGGTGTCTGTCAAGGACATGTTTGAGCATAAGAAGCCAATGTCACAAAGTCACCCCCTTGCCCGGCATCTGACAGCTGGCTTGTCTGAACTCTTAGCCCGCCAGCTTTTACCATACAAGCTGGTGGAGTCTGAGGCGTTCCAAAAATTTGTAGCTATTGGGACACCGCAGTGGAAGGTACCCGGCCGAAATTTCTTTGCACAAAAGGCAATCCCCAACCTGTACTCGATTGTGCAAAAGGAAATAATGGCTTGTCTGGCACACAGTGTTGGGGAAAGGGTCCATCTGACCACTGATAGCTGGTCTGCAAAGCATGGTCATGGCAGGTATATCACCTACACTGCGCATTGGGTAAACCTGCTGACGGCTGCCAAGCATGGAATGCATGGCTCTACAGAGGAGTTGGTGACACCGCCACGACTTGCAGGCAGGCCTACTGCCACCTCCTCTACTCCTCCTACTCCATCCTCTTCCATAACCTCCTCGGCTGAGTCCTCTTCTGCTGCTGGGTCTTGCTCCATATCAACGGCACCCCCCCAGCTCCCCAGGTACTATTCCACATCCCAGATACGGCAGTGTCACGCCATCTTGGGGTTGACTTGCCTGAAAGCAGAGAGTCACACCGGACCAGCGTTCCTGTCCGCCCTGAACACACAGGTGGATCAGTGGCTGACTCCGCACTAACTGGAGATCGGCAAAGTGGTTTGTGACAACGGAAGATATTAGTTGACACATGTGCCGTGCATGGCACATGTGTGTAATCTGATCGTACAACGCTTACAGGACGTCCTGAAGCAGGCCAGGAAGATGTGTGGCCATTTCAGGCGTTCCTACACAGCCATGGCGAACTTTTCAGATATCCAGCGGTGAAACCACATTCCAGTGAGGCGCTTGATTTGCGACAGCCCGACACATTGGAATTCAACACTCCTAATGTTCGACTGCCTGCTCCAACAAGAAAAAGCCGTTAACAACTATTTGTATGACCGGGGTGCTAGGACAGCCTCTGCGGAGCTGGGAATTTTTTTTGCCACGTTACTGGACGCTCATGCGCAATGCCTGTAGGCTCATGTGTCCTTTTGAGTAGGTGACAAACCTAGTCAGTCACACCGAAGGCACCATCAGCGACATCATACCATTTGTTTTCTTCCTGGATCAGGCCATAGATGAGCATGAAGAGGAAGAGTTGTGGTCACCATCACCACCAGAAACAGCCTTATCAGCATCACTTGCTGGTCCTGCCGCAATGCTGGAAGAGGATTTTGAGGAAGAAGAGTCAGAGGAGGAATGTGGCTTTGAGGAGGAGGAGGAAGACCAACCACAACAGGCATCCCAGGGTGCTCGTTGTCACCTATCTGGTAACCGTGGTGTTGTACGTGGCTGGAGGGAAGAACATACCTCCAGTGAGATCACTGAGGATGAGGAACGGGACATGAGTAGCTCGGCATCCAACCTTGTGCAAATGGGGTCTTTCATGCTGTCGTGCCTGTTGAGGGACCCTTGTATAAAAAGGCTGAAGGAGAACGACCTGTACTGGGTGTCCATGCTACTAGACCCCCAGCATAAGCAGAAAGTGCCTGAAATGTTACTGAATTACCGCAAGTCGGAAAGGATGCAGCAGTTCCAAAATAATAAAAAAAGTATGCTTTACACAGCGTATAAGGGTGATGTCACAGCACAATGGGAATCTAACAGGGGAAGAGTTGAAAGTAATTCTCCTTCTCCGCTACCACGCCGGCAAGGACAGGACCCTTTACAGACGTGTTGTTGATGGAGGACATGCAGAGCTTTTTAAGTCCTACGCATCGCCACAGCCCTTCGGGGTCCACTCTCAGAGAACGACTACCTCGCCTTAACTGCAGATCTTGACACTCTGAGGAGTGATGAACCCCTTGACTACTGGGTGTGCAGGCTTGACCTGTGGCCTGAGCTATCCCAATTTGCGATAGAACTTCTGGCCTGCCCCGCTTCAAGTGTCCTGTCAGAAAGGACCTTCAGTGCAGCAGGAGGTATTGTCACTGAGAAGAGAAGTCGCCTAGGTCAAAAAAGTCTAGATTACCTCACCTTTATTAAGATGAATGAGGGATGGATCCCGAAGGGGCTGACAGTGGGCGATACATTCGACTAAAAAAGGCCTGATGAGATGAGCTGCCTTGGGCTAAAAATGGTCCACACGCTGCTGTATTTTATCTCTGAATGCCGGATGACTTGCATGACTTATCCGCCACCAACTAGGGTTCAAGCCGCAATGTTTTAGGGTACTTTCTGCCTGGGAAACAAACATCAATTTTTCTGGCCGCTGCTACAGCAGCGGCTGCAACAATACCTAATTTTTCAGGCATGTATACATGCCTAATTTTTCTGGCCTCTGGTGCTGCACTGTGGCTTCAAAAACCAAACCAAAAAAAGGCACATAACAGGGATTAAACTGATAGGAATAGTACTACTTAACACACCTTATAATATCGCAGAGAGAGGCAACGCAGAGAGAGGAGTCTGAAGATGAGAAGTGAGAGGAGGAAGGTGGCTTTGAGGAGGTGGAAGACCAAACACAGCAGGAGTCCTAGGGGGCTTGTTCTCACCTTTCGGGGACCCTTGGTGTTGTACGAGGCTGGGTGGAGGAAGAGACCTTCAATGACATCAGTGAGGACAAGGAACGGAACATGGCTAGCTTGGTATCCAACCTTGTGCAAATGGGGAGTTTGCGATTGTGCAAATGGACTGTTTGCGGTGCGTTAAACAGGGAGTTTGGTCTGTCACTGTGAAGCGGGCGTAACCCTTACACTACCTGATCGATACAACATCATACCTGATGTTTTAAAGCACGTTATTCCAAACAATTTAGGAATGTTAGGTGATTTATGCCCTTTATGGATTAAAACCAGTCTCTGCATCAACTATGTAATTTTCCATGGGAGTTTTGCCATGGATCCACCTCCGGCATGCCACAGTCCAGGTGTTAGTCCCCTTGAAACAACTTTTCCATCACTATTGTGGCCAGAAAGAGTCCCTGTGGGTTTTAAAATTCGCCTGCCTATTGAAGTCTATGGCAGTTTGCCCGGTTCGCCCGTTCGCGAACATTTGCGGAAGTTCGCGTTCGCCGTTCGCGAACGGAAAATTTTATGTTCGCGACATCACTAAAACTATATTATTAAAACAATGTTGGTTGGGCAAAGCTGGGGAAAGGGTAGTAAAAGTGTTATCTATCTTTTAAGACAATAACAATGCTGGTGTTGACTGTCCCTTTAACAAACAATTGTAGATGGCAAATATTGTAGAAGCAACGACTACTAGGCACAGAAATGCCTGATAGTTTAGCCTGCTATGTCACACAAGGATCTGTAGATGTAAAGAATGCGATTGCATGCAATCTAGAGGAGTGACTAACAGTGATTGTAAAGTAGTGATAAGCATAAATAATATTTCAAAATACATGCAACAACTTTAACATATGAAAATATCTGTGATTTCTAATTGTGAAAAATACTGCAATTCTACTTCCTTTTATTATCTGCATTCATTATTGAATAGTATATGTCAGTTAGAGGTAAGAGATAGACATATTTTTTTTCCACCCATGCAGCTCTCTTAAGAACCTCTGATTTAGGATTAGATTATCGTGCTTCACCAAGTGGGCTAATCCGACATGAAGTATGAATAGTTCACATTCCAATGTTCTTCACATAGCAGAATATGTTCTATTTATTCTTAAATTCATATTTCTATATATAGCTGGTATTATTTTGGTAAAATATATATCTATATCTATATATAATTATATAGCTATATAGTAATATCTGTTTATTAATACTTAGAACATATTCTCTTACATGAGAAACATTGGCATGTGAAATATTTACAGTAAATACATAGGGGCAGATTTATCAATGTGCTAGCGGACATGATATGAAGTAGCGTATCATGTCTGCCGCACATAGATAAATGAGGACAGCATACGCTGTCGGCATTTATCATTGCACCAGCAGTTCTTGTGAACTGCTGGTGCAATACCGCCCCCTGCAGATTCGTAGCCAATCGGCCGCTAGCCAGGGGTGTCAATCAACCCGATTGTATTCGATCGGGTTGATTTCTGTCCGCAGCCTCAGAGCAGGTGGACAAGTTATGGAGCAGCGGTCTTTAGAAACAAGGGGCATACGGAGCTTGATAAATATGCCCCATAGTTTTAAACACTTAATTAAATAGGAATATTACATAAATAAAATTTTACATGTTTATAGCTACTTGACTGCAAAATAATGTCTGTAAATACATATGTACACACTTATATGCATATGTATATATAGCTAGATGCCACAGAAATAATGTCTGTAAATACATATGTACACACTTATATGCATATGTATATATAGCTAGATGCCACAGAAATAATGTCTGTAAATACATATGTACACACTTATATGCATATGTATATATAGCTAGATGCCACAGAAATAATGTCTGTAAATACATATGTACACACTTATATGCATATGTATATATAGCTAGATGCCACAGAAATAAAAAAAAAGTAAAACCAGCAGTGTTGCAAGACACTTTGAAGTATGTCATAATAGTAATCCTGAGTGTCTAAGGTTTGTTGGAATAGACAAAGGTATAACCAATGGTATAGGGGGGGATCAGGACAAATGCCTGCTGCAAAAGGAATGTGGCTGGATTTACAGGTTGTCCACCATTTCTCCGCATGGCCTAAATGAAAAATTTGATCTAGCTTGTTTGCTGGGCTAATCACAATTTGTAAATAAATTGTACTAAATTTCTGCATCTATATAATTTGGTATAATATATAGTTTAGGATAGGTTCATTTGACAGAGTGAAGACCTACGTGCCATTTGCAACTAGGAGTCAACTTACTTGGCACCAATACGCTTGCCTAAGATCACCTAACATCGCTGCCGCGGACCTAAATATGCTCTCCAAAGTTACCAAAAAAGCTGTCAAAAAGCTGTGCACCAAGTACGGGGTGATGAGCAGCGGACTGTTGTTAACTAACAGTCATCGATCTCGCTGCTCTTTGGCTTTTTCACAGCTTTATTGGTATACTGTCACTAAACATCGCCACTTAAAAGGGCCTTTTGCGGGGCATTGCCCCAAAGTAATCAGCTCTTTTACCTGGAAAAAAAATACAAACAACCCCCAACAGTAAAACCCACCACCCACACAACCAAACCCCAATTAAATTACTAACCAAAAAAAACCTAAGCTCCCCATTGACCTGAAAAGGGCATTTGGATGGGCATTGCCCTTAAAAGAGCAATTAGCTCTTTTGCAGGCCCAAAGCCCTAACCTAAAAAATTAAACCCACCCATACAACCTTAAAAAAATCCTAACACTAACCCCATGAAGATTTACTTACCAGGAGACGTCTTCATCCAAGCGGCAAGATGTCCTCAACGAAGCCGGCAGAAGTGGTTCTCCAGACAGGCAGAAGTCTTCATCCAGACGGCATCTTCTATCTTCATCCTTCCGGCGCGGAGCGGGTCCATCTTCAAGACATCCGACGCGGAGCATCCTCTTCCAACGACGTCTTCTTGCTGAATGAATATCACTTTGTGACGTCATCCAAGATGACGTCCCTTCGATTCCGATTGGCTGATAGAATTCTACCTAGCTAATTTGAATTAAGGTAGAAAAAATCATATTGGCTGATCCAATTAGCCAATAGGATTGAGCTGGCATTCTATTGGCTGTTCCAATCAGCCAATAGAATGTGAGCTCAATCCTATTGGCTGATTGGATCAGCCAATAGGATTGAAGTTCAATCCTATTGGCTGATTGCATCAGCCAATAGGATTTTTTCTACCTTAATTCCGATTGGCTGATAGAATTCTATCAGCCAATTGGAATGGAAGGGATGCCATCTTAGATGACGTCACTTAAAGTGATATTCATTCAGCAAGAAGACGTTGTTGGAAGAGAATGCTCTGCGTCGGATATCTTGAAGATGGACCCGCTCCATGCCGGAAGGATGAAGATAGAAGATGCCATCTGGAGGAAGACTTCGGCCCGTCTGGAGGACTGCTTCGCCTGGCTTGGATGAAGACGTCTCCCGGTAAGTGAATCTTCATGGGGTTAGTGTTAGGATTTTTTTAAGGGTGTATTGGGTGGGTTTTAGTTTTAGATTAGGACTTGGGCCTGCAAAAGAGCTAAATGCCCTTTTAAGGACAATGCCCATCTAAATGCCCTTTTCAGGGCAATGGGGAGCTTAGGTTTTTTTAGTTAGCTTTTTATTAGGGGGTTGGTTGTGTGGGTGGTGGATTTTACTATTTGGGGGGTTGTTTGTATTTTTTTTTTTTACAGGTAAAAGAGAGGATTTCTTTGGGGCAATGCCCTGCAAAAGGCCCTTTTAAGCGCTATTTGTAGTTTATTGTAGGTTAGGTTTTTTTTATTTTGGGGGGGCTTTTTTATTTTCATAGGGCCCTTAGATTAGGTGTAATTAGTTTAAAGCTTTGAAAATTTATTTTTTATTTTTTGTAACTTAATGTTTATTTTTTGTGTTTGTTATTTTTTGTAACTTAGTTTTTTGGAACTTTGTAATTTTTTAGTGTAGAATTACATTATTTGAGAAGGGTTAGGTGTTTAAATATATAATATATTTATTTGAATTTGTAGTTTTATGTTATTTTAGTATAAAAGTTAGGTTAGATTAATTATTAATTTAATATAGTTTAATGTAATTTTATTATAATAGTTAGGGTAGGTTAATTAATAGTTTAATGTAGTTTATTGTAATTTTATTATAACAGTTAGGGTAGGTTAATTAATAGTTTAATATAGTTTAATTTAATTTTATTATAACAGTTAGGGTAGGTTAATTAATAGTTTAATATGGTTTCATTTAATTTTAAAGGTAAGTTTAAATTTATTATAAGATAGGAATGAGTTAATATTTAATATAAAGTTAACGGGTTGTTAGGTTTAGGGATTAATAGGTTAATTTAATTTAAGTTTATGGCGATGTGGGGGCTGGCGGTTTAGGGGTTAATACATTTATTCATTTGCGGTGGGTTCCAGGAGTGGCAGGATAGGGGTTAATAACTTTATGTAGGTGACGGCAGTATAGGGGGTGGCAAATTATGGGTTAATAAGTATAATGTAGGTGGTGGTGGGCTCTGGGAGTGGCGGTTTAGGGGTTAATAAGTTTATTTTGTTTCGGCGGGGTCCGGGCCGGAATAGTGCCGAGCGTACCTGGTAGTTATTTGATAACAAGCAAAAGTAGTCATATAGTGCCAAATTTGCATTTGGAACATCTGTAGTGACGTTAGCATCGATCTGTGTCCGACTGAGACCGGTGGATCGTATATTACGTCACAAAATTCTACTTTTGCCGGTCTGTAGCCTTTGATAAATAAATCAAGCTCTCCACAATTACGCTGCGGAATTCCAGCGTATTTGCGGTTGACTGCTTGATAAATAGAGGCCTATGTCTGTAAATATCACAATGCATGCTAGACTGTGATCGGAATACTAGGAAACAATCGGCTAGATTACGAGTTTTTGTCGGTAAGGCTGTGCGGGGTTAACAAGCTTTTTTTTTTTTTTCTTACCACTCACTTAAGACAATGCTGGTATTATGAGTTTTCTTCAAGCCGGCGTTAGCCTCAGAAAAGTGAGCGTTGAGCAAAATTTAGCTCCACATCTCACTGTAAAACCAGTGCTGCTTACGGTAGCGGTGAGCTGGCAAAACGTGCTCATGCACGATTTCCCTATAGGAAACAATGGGGCTGAGCTGGCTGAAAAAAACCTAACACCTGCAAAAAAGCAGCGTTCAGCTCCTAACGCAGCCCCATTGTTTCCTATGGGGAAATGAAAGTTATGTCTACACCTAACACCCTAACATGAACCCCAAGTCTAAACACCCCTAATCTTACATTTATTAACCCCTAATCTACCGCCCCCGATATAGTCACCACCTACATTATATTATTAACCCCTAATCTGCCGCTCCGGAGACCGCCACCACCTACATTATCCCTATGAACCCCTAATCTGATGCCCCCAACATCGCCAAACCCTACATTATAGTTATTAACCCTTAATCTGCCCCCCCAACGTTGCCGCAACTATATTAAATTTATTAACCTCTAATCTGCCGCCGCCAACGTCGCTGCCACTATAATACATTTATTAACCCCTAAACCTAAGTCTAACCCTAACCATAACACCCCCCTAACTTAAATATAATTTAAATACATCTAAATAAAAATACTACAATTAAATAAATTAATCCTATTTAAAACTAAATACTTACCGATAAAATAAACCCTAAGCTAGCTACAATATACCTAATAGTTACATTGTAGCTAGCTTAGGATTTATATTTATTTTACAGGCAACTTTTTATTTATTTTAACTAGGTAGAATAGTTATTACATAGTTATTAAGTATTTAATAACTTCCTAGTTAAAATAAGTACAAATTTACCTGTAAAATAAATCCTAACCTAAATTACAATTGCACCTAACACTACACTATCATTAAATTAATTAAATAAATTACCTAGAATTAACTACAATTAAATAAAATAAACTAAAGTACAAAAAAAAACCCCCAGTAAATTACAGAAAATAAAAAAAACTAATTACACCTAATCTAATCCCCCTAACAAAATAAAAATGCTCCCCAAAATAATAAAATTCCCTACCCTATACTAAATTACAAATAGCCCTTAAAAGGGCCTTTTGCGGGGCATTGCCCCAAAGTAATCAGCTCTTTTACCCGTAAAAAAAATACAATACCCCCCCAACATTAAAACCCACCACCCACACACTCAACCCTACTCTAAAACCCACCCAATCCCCCTTAAAAAAACCTAACACTACCCCCTTGAAGATCACCCTACCTTGAGCCGTCTTCACCCAGTCGGGCACAAGTGGACATCCAGAGGTGCAGAAGTCTTCATCCAATCCGGGCAGAAGAGGTCCTCCAAGCGGCAGAAGTCTTCATCCAGACGGCATCTTCTATCTTCTTCCATCCGGAGCGGAGCGGGTCCATCTTGAAGACATCCGACGCGGAGCATCCTCTTCCATCCGACGGCGACTGAAGAATAAAGGTTCCGTTAAGTGACGTCATCTGATTGATAGAATCCTATCAGCCAATCGGAATTAAGGTAGGAAAAATCCTATTGGCTGATGCAATCAAACAATAGGATTGATCTTGCATTCTATTGGCTGTTCCAATCAGCCAATAGAATGCAAGCTCAATCCTATTGGTTGATTGGATCAGCCAATAGGATTGAACTTCAATCCTATTAGCTGATTGCATCAGCCAATAGGATTTTTCCTACCTTAATTCCTATTGGCTTATAGGATTCTATCAGCCAATCGGAATTGAAGGGATGTCATCTTGGATGACGTCACTTAATGGAACCTTCATTCTTCAGTCGCCGTCGGATGGAAGAGGATGCTCCACGTCGGATGTCTTCAAGATGGACCCGCTCCGCTCCGGATGGAAGAAGATGGAAGATGCCGTCTGGATGAAGACTTCTGCTGCTTGGAGGACCTCTTCTGCCCAGATCAGATGAAGACTTCTGCCCCTCTGGATGTCCACTTGTGCCCGGCTGGGTGAAGATGGCTCAAGGTAGGGTGATCTTCAAGGGGGTAGTGTTAGGTTTTTTAAGGGGGGATTGGGTGGGTTTTAGAGTAGGGTTGGTTTTGTGGGTGGTGGGGGGGTATTGTATTTTTTTACAGGTAAAAGAGCTGATTACTTTGGGGCAATGCCCCACAAAAGGCCCTTTTAAGGGATATTTGTAATTTAGTATAGGGTAGGGAATTTTATTATTTTGGGGGGCTTTTTTATTTTATTAGGGGGATTAGATTAGTTGTAATTAGTTTAAAAAATTGTAATTCTTTTTATTTTCTGTAATTTAGTGTGGTTTTTTTTGTACTTTAGTTTATTTAATTTAATTGTAGTTAATTGTAGGTAATTTATTTAATTAATTTAATGATAGTGTAGTGTTAGGTGTAATTGTAATTTAGGTTAGGATTTATTTTACAGGTAAATTTGTACTTATTTTAACTAGGAAGTTATTAAATAGTTAATAACTATTTAATAACTATTCTACCTAGTTAAAATAAATACAAAGTTGCCTGTAAAATAAATATAAACCCTAAGCTAGCTACAATGTAACTATTAGTTAGATTGTAGCTAGCTTAGGGTTTATTTTATCGGTAAGTATTTAGTTTTAAATAGGAATAATTTATTTAATAGTAGTAAATTTAAATCATTTTATTTAAATTATATTTGTTAGGGGAGGTTAGGGTCTGGGTTAGACTTAGGTTTAGGGGTTAATACATTTAATATAGTAGTGGCGACATTGGGGGCGGCAGATAAGGGGTTAATTAATGTAGGTAGGTGTCGACGATGTTAGGGACGGCAGATTAGGGGTTAATAATATTTAACTAGTGTTTGCGAGGGGGGAGTGCGGCGGTTTAGGGGTTAATAAATGTATTAAAGTGGTGGCAATGTCCGGTCGAAAGATTAGGAGTTAAACATTTTAGTTAAGTGTTTCCGATGTAGTGGGAGAGGCTCGGTTTAGGGGTTAATAGGTAGTTTATGGGTGTTAGTGTACTTTTTAGCACTTTAGTTAAGAGCTTTATGTTACGGTGTTAGCCCATAAAACTCTTAACTACTGACTTTTAAATGCGGTAGGAGTCTTGCCAGGAGAGGCTGTACCGCTCACTTTTTCAGGCGATCGTAATACCGGCGTTAGGAAAATCCCATTAAAAAGATAGGATACACAATTGACGTAAGGGGATTTGCGGTAAGCTAAAATCGTGGAAAAAAAGTGAGCGGTAGACCCTCTCCTGCCTGACTCGTAATACCAGCGGGCGTTAAAAAGCAGCGTTGGGACCCCTCAACGCTGCTTTTTAAGGCTAACGCAAGACTCTTAATCTAGCCAAATGTAATTAATTAATTCAGTACATCACAATGTATCTGTAGAAACTGAGGAAGATTTTGTGCACAGGATATTATTCTTTAGAAGACAGTAGTCGTGGCTTTTTTTTTTTTGATAAAAGTGAATTTTTTCAGCTTTGCACTATGTAAAAATGTTTTTTGGAATTAAAAGCTTTTTAAAAAGTCTTAAAAAAAAAAAAAAGCCACGGCTACTGTCTTCTATGGAATAATAATCTTCTTCAGTTTCTGCAGGCTGTATACACTGGTCCTTGGTGAAGCTGTGCTATCCCAGAGAGATGGTAATGACAGTTTAGCACAGATTCAGCAATTGCAGCCACAGTGATTCACAGAATGCAGGCTCCAAAATCCAGTAGGCAGGAGGAACTCTCAGAAGGGGGCTGCCGAATGAAGTGTTAGTTGACAGGAAAAAATGTAGTTTAAATATCCACAGAGTAAAAAGTAGTCAGGAAGTAAAGTTAGTTATAAAGTATCTTTGGACAAAAGGCACAAATGGGTTTAGCAGGTATCCAGCTTGAGAATCAGGTGAATAATCAAGCACTAAAGAAAGAAAGTTGTCTAGTTTTCAAAGGCTGTGGGATAACATCAATGGGAGGAGTAAGTATAGAATCTCATTCTTAAGGTGGTATAATCTAGTTAAAGTGAAAAAATGACGACAGTCCCATTTGGCCAGATGCGGTAACTAACCCTTCCATTTATGCTTTTAATCTTAGATGAGCGCTTGTAAGTGAGTGCTGGACTTTCTCTGTGTGATTATATATATCTTTTTAATGCAATATTTTTTAAAATATTTTTTTAGTGTTATTATGAGTTTAACTTTACTTTTAAATATAATTTTGATGTGTTTTGTGTAACTTTTTAGTTGAGCGTAAGGGGCCGATTTATCATTGTGCGGGCCGACATGATCCACTGTGTGTGTGTCAGCATTTATCATTGCACAAGCATTTCTTGTAAAATGCTCGTGCAATGCCGCCCCCTGCACATTCGCAGTCGCTAGCAGGGGGTGGCAATCATCCCGATCGTATCCTATGAGGATGATTGCTGTCCCACACCTCAGAGGATGAGTTAAGGAGCAGTGGTCTTACGACCGCTGCTTCTTAACTTCAGTTTCAGAGGAACCTGAATCTACAGGGGTAGATTTCAGCATTCGCTGCTTGATAAATTTACCCCTAAAAGTTAACCAGAGCTCTCTAGCCGTGTTATCCCGATGTGCTTTAATTTCAAGTGCGCTCAAGCAAACAAGTTTACTTTCAACCTGTAATAGGCTCACTACTTCCAATGCATGCAATGAGCTGCAATAAACCCCTTTTTGCTCACACACAATTAGCGTGCCACTTGTAATCAACCCCTTAAAGGGATTTTTTTATTTTTTGCTTGATTTTTCAAATTTATTTCACAGCTTTGTTTTTGCTTTTTTTTTTTTTTTTATGCATGTCCTAAATAAACCATCATTTTTATTTGGTCAGGTTTGCAGGGGCATTTCATTCTTCATAGAGCTATAATCAACCAGTGTGCATTAGTAGAAAGTATACAACATAAACTGCTGTATTCCTTTCAATTTAATTTGAAATTGATTTTACTTCTACATTTTTCAGGCAAAAAAAAAAAAATTGCTGCCCTTTCACATACATTGTAGAAAATGTTTAAATACAAAGTCCCTTTAAGTTAGAAATATCCTTTAACACCTTTGTTGCCGCAAGAACTGGTAATCCTTTAATTCCCAAAGTATTAGCATTTTTGCTTGGCTGCTTTATAGCTGTCCTTTGCTTCGTGTTATTATAGATCACAGAAGCAGATCACAGACAAGGGAAGCTCTGCTACTGAGCATGCCCTGTTGAAATAGATCACAGATGTCTTCAGTCAGATCTATGTCCTGTAATCACAGTATTTGTTGGCAGAGCAACCTTGCAAAAAACTGGGTCAGTGTGTTGACGAACAGAATTCAAATTCTACTCTTACACACTGATCTCCTGTCGCTTGATAAGCCACAGTTGTTAAGTGGAGCTGATAAAAGGACACATGTTCAGCGGCATGTAAGCGAGATGGAGTAAAGCTTCAGATATATGAAGACACAGGGTTTATCAACAGGTACTCCAATGTTTTGGATGAACGATTCTGACTGGTATTTCAGACTGTAATTAAATTAAACATGTTTGTAAAAAATTGCTATTTTTAAACACAGCCCAATAATAAATAAAAATAATGAGAGTTGTCTGTCACATAATGTGTGTCTTTGAGCACCTTTATGCATGAGTGTGATGTGTGCTTGTGTATTTGTGTGTCTGACTGTGAGTGAACACATTTGTGTGTGAATGTTTACTATTCATGTGTGTGTAAATGCGCACATGTGTGTGCATGTATGTTTATATGTGCACATGTGTGTGTATGTATGTGTACGCATGCACATGTGTGTGTATGTGTGTATAATGGTTTCCAGCCCCTGTAAGAGATTTAACAATATTAACGTCAGTGAAGCGTTGTCTGCAGATTTACAAATGTGGCTATTGTATTTTCCTTTTTAATTAGGGTGATCATATTGCCGCTTTAAAAAGAGACACATGAAAAACACATATGTCATGGCTGTTTAAAGAAATGTTTTAAATAATGTTCCATTATAAGAACCATGACATATGTATTTTTCATATGTAGCCCTTTTTAAAGTGGCAATATGGTCACCCTACTGTTAATACAAGTTAACACATTGGTAGACACACTGGGGCGGATTTACTAAAGTGCAGAGGACATGATACGATGTAGCGTATCATGTCCGCCGCACATCGATAAATGCCGACAGCATACGCTGTCGGCATTTATCATTGTACAAGCAGTTCTTTTGAACTGCTTGTGCAATGCCGTCCCCTGCAGATTCGTGGCCAATTGGCCGCTAGTAGGGGGTGTCAATCAGCCCGATCGTATTGGATCGGGTGGATTGAGGACCGCAGCCTCAGAGGCAGTGGACAAATTGTGGAGCAGCGGTCTTTAGGCTGCTCCTTCATAACTACTGTTTCCGGCGACCCAGGAGCATCAAGCTCCATTCGGAGCTTAATTATTTGGCACACTGTCTTGATATTGAATGAGCATGAGGACATTGCTAAACAACCACATAGAAATAACATTTTGCAAATAATTTTATTTCAATAATATTTGTAACTGTATAGCTTTATTTGTCTGATAGGCTCCTAGCACTAGCTGTGATCTTAAACTAATTTATCTGTCACTAAGCTAGAATTGTTTGTTAGGTATGGATAGATGTTTGCTCTTGAACTTTGAATAGATCTGGCTATGTGACTGCTGTCAGTGCTTATAACACCATCCATCTTGCCTTTTAAAGGTTATGGGGAATATTTATCAAGCTTCGTATGGAGCTTGATGCCAGTTGTTTCCGGCGAGCCTTCAGACACCCCCTGCTAGCAGCTGATAGGCCGCGAATCTGCAGGGGGCGCCATTGCACCAGCAGTTTACAAGAACTGCTGGTGCAATGATAAATGCATTTATCGATGTGTAGCGATGTGCAGCGGACATGATACGCTACTTTGTATAATGTCCGCTCGCACATTGATACATATGCCCCTCAAAGTAGAGATCACAAGTGGTTCCATAAAATGTTTTATTACAAATACAAAAAACAGCAACATTTTCATGTACTTTTATTTTGTCTGCTTTTTCTGTAATTTCACTTTGAAAATGTTTTTTTCCACTCCTTTCAGTAGAAAAGTGAGTGCTGTGAAAGATTACCATGACATCTGGTGTAAAGTTGGATGATGAACTACAATTGTCCCAATATTTCTGTCTGGCTCTCTGGTATTCAAGAGTTAAAAACATCCTGTCACCATTCTTCTGAGCAGGGAATTGTTGAGAGGGGTGGAGTCATGGGTGGACAGTAGGTAGTATTGTGGGCGTTTATCTGTGTGGTTTGTTAGTGTGTCCAGTTGGTCTCTTGACAAGCTAATATAAACCTTCAATACAGTGGGGAAAGCATGCATATTGCTGTCTTAGTTGGACTGAGGTCAGGATCCAGCATTGTCCTGCACAAATCAGGGCAGTTGGGAGGTTGGTAATTCCCCAAGGCATGCTACTTTGTACAGTTTCATGCAATTAGTAGCTATAGATTTGGTTAGCTCTTGATTAGCTATTTGCGCTTTTTATTGTGCTTTATAGTACACCTGAAAATGTTATAGAAAGTAAGCAAATATGGTTTAATTAAGGATTAATAATGGGAAACAAAGAATTTAGAAGGCAACAATATTAATGTGTTAGGTAAGGTTGGTATAGGGATAAAGTTTATGAAAAAAGAGGGAGGAATTGGAAAGGGTCATAAATGTATATTTTATTGTGAAGTGTAAATGTATTTGTGTTGAATCTAATATGTGTATATGTGTATGTATATATATATATATATATATATATATATATATATTTATATTTAAACAAAACACACATATTGCATTGCAAACAAATAAACCAAAATTATAAAGAGTAATCTGTCTTTAGCCATCTGGCAGCAGTGCTTGCAACAATCTTTACAGCAATGCTATGCATAGTTGTAAACAACTACATCATAGAATGCATTCTCCTAAGCATTGCCAGAGAATCTAAGAGGCCACACTAAATTGCAGCACCCAACTATTTCTGAGTAATTTTCATGGTTTCATATCTCAATCCCTCCCATTGTTTTCTCCAGCCTATTTTATTATGTTATAAAGTGAGGCCAATAACATTTAAACACCTCTCAGAAACACCACAGCTCCACTGCCCAGCAATACCAGCTGACAAATTAAACTTTTGTAGCCCAACAAGCAAGAACGTCACTGCAGGGGTCTCAGAGGTCTCAATCAAGACTGGGCCCAGACCTCTAGGGGACCCATCTGACTCTGTATTCAATATTGGTTTCAATACAGGGGTGGCTTGGTGGGTCTGCATCATGCCTGGTCCTTCTGTGTACCCACCAGAAAAACAGGATTCTGAGTGTAAGGACAATACATGGATTTCCCATTGCAAATATGTTTGCAGGTTTACCAAGTTGGCCGTTACAGTGAAGCCGCACAAAAAAACCTGCTACCTAGAGTTGCCACCTTTCTTGGAAACAATACCAACTGTGTTAATCAGCATCGTCTTCATAAATTATTAGACAGCATAATTTAGAAACTAAAATTGCTAGGACTTATTTTTAAATTAGATTCCAACACACGTAGAATAAATTTCAGCATAACAGGACCTTTATTTCTATATGTATACTTTATTATCCACATTGACCTGAACCTTAAAATTACCATTCATGTTGGTAAAATATTGGTTAGATGGCCTAATGCCATCCATATACCTACAAGAAGACTGTACAATGCATATTTTTTGGTGCAGACTAACCAAGGGGGGAGGAGGACTCAATCACAGAGAAGAAGCTCCGACTTAGCTTCTGCTAATTTCAGACAGCCAGAAAAGGCACTATTGATACTGGAGTCCCAGCTGCAGCTTTTGCCCTGGGGCCCAGTGAGGTTTAGATGCCCCTACCAACAATATACCCTGGCCACGCCCTCAGACCAACCCAACGCTTAGCATGTGCTACCTAGACACACCAAGACCACACATGTTTTAAAACTGCAATGCCAGGAGGTATATATAAATATATATTTGTTAATGTATGGATTAACCCTTAAATAAAACATTGAAAACTCATACAGTTCCTGAGTTACAGGTTATTTCCTAAATGGATAGATTCAATGATCTATTAATAGAACATTTTTAGAATTAAAGGGTCATTAAATATGTTTAAATGTTTTTAATATATTTGTTTTATATGCAGATCTTAAAGTGTCACAATTTGCATTGTTTTGAAGTCAATAGATACTTCTCTAAAAAAGGCAATTGAGTTTAGTTTATCTGACCTCCTTAGCGGTGGTCAGTTTCGTCTAGATATAAACAAGCAAGTACACGATGTCCGCAGCACATCGCTACACATTGATATATATAATATATATATATATATATATATATATATATATACAGTATATATATATATATATATATATATATATATATACACATACACACACTGTCAGGGTGCCAGCAATCAGACTGAGATGAGAAGTACAAAAATAATCACACCTTTATTAATAGCAAAAAATAATAAAAAGTCCACAAGTCAAATAACAAGGCAGGAGTCAAAACCAGAGCTGGTAGTCAGACGAGCCAAGTCAGGAGCCAAAGCGAATAGTCAGACGAGCCAGAATCAGGAACAAGGAAAACAGCAGAGTCAGGAACAAGCCAGGGATCAGGAACCAGGAAGGACGTCAGGCAGCCAGGTAATACACAGGAACTCTCACAAACAGGTCTGAGACAACGCAAAGGCAAAGCATACTGAACAGAGGCCCTTTAAATAATAAGTGATGACATCACAATTCTGAGACTGCATCCTGTCTCACACAGATGATGCACACCAGTCTGGCCATAAAAGGAAGTGCAGGGAATGAGCAGCATCCCCCACAATGCACCATAGTCAGGAAGAGAGGTGAGTAAAATGGCTGCCAGCAGCACATGGCAAACACAACAGGGAAAAAACCCTGACAGTACCCTCCCCTCAAAGACCCCTCCCCTGCGGGAGGACAAAAGGCTTATTGGGGAAACGGGCATGGAAGGCACGGAGGAGGACTAGTGCAAATTGATCCAAGCGGTGATCCTGTACATCCATCCTGGAAATTATGGCAGGTAAAGGTGGATAATTAGCAGCATCAGGATTCATGGCCTTTGCGTAATCTCAGGGTGCCAGGAATCAGACTGAGACGAGAAGTACAAAAATAATCACACCTTTATTAATAGTAAAAAATAATAACAAGTCCACAAGTCAAATAACAAGCCAGGAGTCAAAACCAGAGCTGGTAGTCAGACAAGCCGAGTCAGGAGCCAAAGCGAATAGTCAGACGAGCCAAAATCAGGAACAAGGAAAACAGCAGAGTCAGGAACAAGCCAGGGATCAGGAACCAAGAAGGACGTCAGGCAGCCAGGTAATACACAGGAACTCTCACAAACAGGTCTGAGACAACGCAAAGGCAAAGCATATTGAACAGAGGCCCTTTAAATAATAAGTGATGACAACACAATTCTGAGACTGCATCCTGTCTCACACAGATGATGCACACCAGTCTGGCCATAAAAGGAAGTGCAGGAAATGAGCAGCATCCCCCACAATGCACCATAGTCAGGAAGAGAGGTGAGTAAAATGGCTGCCAGCAGCACATGGCAAACATAACAGGGAAAAAACCATGAGACACACATATTCATACTTCATAGATACATACAAATACATCCCAGTCCCATACATTGTCATATACCTTATCTCTTTAATTCTGTTTTTTTTTTACAAATTAATTTAATGTGTTTTGTTATCTAAACTTTTAAGCGACAATTGTTTACTTAAATTCTCCAAAAGCGTAAACTTTCTCAGTGGTATTACTATTTTGTATTGGGCTTGACGGCAACACTTGACACACCACTTGTAATATGAGCACTAATACCACACCCTGCACTCTGAATAAAAATATAGGGTGTGCTAAAATGTTATGATTCTCTGATTAACCTTTTTTTTCATCCACTTGTAATATCAAATTGGGCATTATTCTTACAGTGGAACAGAGCCCAGGATAACACTGCCTGCGCTATTAATTGCAGCCCACTTGTAATCTAGGCCTTAATGGGCATGAAAGGAATAGTAAACCCAAAAAACTTCTTTAACTTGTTCAAAACTTCTGTAAATAATAAACCTATTTCTAATTGGTACCTATTTAAAGTTTTCTTTCATTTTCTTGTTATTTTATTTCTAAAATTACTACTGTGCCAAACCCACTTTTTGCTCATTATATGAGCCCTATTATGATGTTCTACCTAGGTAGAAATCATGGCGGCCCACATGCGTATTCAAATTATTATTCTATTGCCCATGCGTGTGCAGAATCATCCATCCTCCACTTTCTCTAGCAGTGTGTCACAATCCAAGCGCCAGATGCTGGGTGGACATGTGGATCGTGAGTGGCACACCAGAGTGCTGAAGTTCTGGGGACCATGGACGTTGAAGAGGAAGGATTGGCAGCAGAGTACACAAAGTACCCCTAGACTAACGAGCATGTTATATGGAGTACTACAAATTACTTACAAACTACAAATATGGCCGCTGTAGTGCGCATGCAAACTCCTTATTAAGCAAGTCCGCGTGCGCTGTGGGCTGAAATTAATATTAAAATCAAGGGACCCAACCGCTTTGCCATTGGATGGGGGGGCGGTAGCAGGATTAACATAAACTACACCTCCTTTTGTGGGTGGTCATTATTCCTTTTTTCATAACAACTTTAAAATAAAAATAATCATATGTAGAAGCTTCGTTTTTCACCACAAACAGTTTTATTTGATAGAATATATCAGAGTTGTTATAATAATGTGTTTTAGTTAGGTTACATTTTGCATAATTTTCTAACCCTTTAATTGCTATGTTTAATGTATCTTTAAGAGTAGAAAGTTATTATGAGCAACATTGGTTGTATGCATTAAAGTGATGGTAAATTCAGCCCAACTGCTCCACATATTTTGAAAGCTCTTATCCTAACTAGCGTATCGACATGCTTTTTTTTTTTTTTTTAATAAAAACATCAGTACACTGAATAACTTCAATTTTAGTCCTGCTATGTTACCCTTTTCAATTCAGCCTCTCTCTGCTTTGAGTGGCATCTGTTCTAGCCAATCATAGCCTTACCATGCGCCTCATGTAAAACTCTAACTGCATGCTCCCGTGCTCGAAACTCAGTTATCTTAATGCAATGCGCATGGGTGACTACTTACGCTACTTGCGCAATTGAAAAAGAGAAATTGTCAATTTACTGTTTACTTAAAACAGATGCACTGTTTACTATAAGTGGAGCTGAGGATTCCCTTACTGTTACACAAGTAGCGTAAGTAGTCGCGCATTCACATTGCATTAAGATTAATGAGTTCCGAGCACGGGAGCATGCAGTTAGAGTTTTACATGGGGTGCATGGTGAGACTATGATTGGCTATAACAAATGCCACTCAAAGCAAGAGCTTCAAAAATGTTAGAGCGAGACTAAATTGAAAAGGGTAACGTAGCAGGACTAAAATGGAAGTTATTCAGTGTACTGATGTTTTTATTAATAAAAAAGCATATCGATATGCTAGTTAGGATTAGAGCTTTCAAAATATGTCGAGCAATTGGGCTGAATTTACCATCACTTTAATGATGCAGTGAGATTAAATATAAATCTATAAGAGAATTGAGAACTGATATACATTGTCTCTTTAAAATCATTCTTGCTTGCTGTTGTCCAATAAGATGCTCTGGGTGCCAGCCATGTATAGAAGATGCCTACCCACACAACGTGACCTCATCAGCAATCAATAAAAAGCACAGTAAATCTGTTAAATTATTTGAGCCATTATTCTTGGATTCTATGAATACTTTGTAACAGTGACAGATGGCTGCAATACGTGTCATAATTCCCTAAGAAGAGCCCCACATATGGATATGCCTCTTTGATCAAACAATAAGATGAATATTGATGAGGAGCAGAGATGACGTCTACTTATAATGATTAATGAAAAGGTAGCTGTGCCCCTACAATGAATCATTTGTCTTTTGATTTTTTTGATAGATTTGATGTGAACATTTCATTGCCAGAGCAAGCAATATGAATATACAACAAATTACAACTTAAAAATCCCAGACATTTACTTTAAATGGGCATTCTAATGCAACAGTTAATATACTTTATTCGAACATTATTGTATTACTGACCCTAAAACTATATGTGTGTAACCCCTGCAAAGTACACAGCTAAATTATTATTATCATTCTGTAGCACTGAGTACATTAGTAGGGGTACATAATAACGCTGATTCATGGTAAATAAAATAATACAAGAGAAGATCCCTGCTCTGATGAACTTACAATCTACTCATTATCTCCTAAATATATCTAAACAGTTCCTTCTTCAGAGAGGCACCTTTCTGTCTGGTTGAATGATAAAACTTTCCAGAACACAAATAGTGATTAGTAGGGTTGTGTGACTTCCACTCCTGATTGGCTGATGAACAGTGTCTTGCACCTCTTTTGCAGGACTTATGTGTACTATATATCCCATTTAGAGCAAGATAACAAGCCGCGCGGCAAATCAGTTGTGAAGACACCACGCACATTATGGCTTTTTCGCATTTGCGGTTGCGCAGCTATTGCAAAACAACTTATTTTGCGCATGCGTTAAGCTGCGTAATGCAAACCACGAAATCGCGTGCGCGTTCACGTATTCCCCATAAAAGTCAATGGAGAAGACAATAGAAACCCCCCCCACAAAAACACTAATGTGTTGGGCAAAGCCCATGACGCAAAGCCCATCTCCTTGAAAAGTGTACATGAAAATGTGAATATTTCATATTGCAAGAATGTTTTCACAACGGAAAATGTTTTATTTATCCTCTAGCATCCATCCAAGTGAATCCTGGGGAATGAGATTTGCCCCCTTTGAACCCCCCAGACAGAGGCAAAAAGGATAGTGAAGATGTGTGAATTACAGTGTATCATATATATGTTTGATGCGGTGACTTGATGAACTCGAAGACTTGAAGATTTATGGTGTTACACTGGGCTTTACCCACAGCCGCTTGTTAGGTTTACCTGGGTAATGCTAGGATTACCCAATTTCTTACTATACCCACAATATATATATATCTATATATATATATATATATATATATATATATATATATATATATATATATATACTGTATATATCAGGGTTTAGAGGCTGTGTAGTGTAGATGGGGGGATTCCATTTCATCAGGCTTTACCCACAGCTGCTTGGGTAATCTAATTACCCGGGTAATGCTAGGATTACTCAATTTCTTACTTTACCTGCAACATATACACATACATACACATTGGTAATGGCATGCTGCTCTGCATTGATACTGAGTATTTATACACTGGAAGTGAGCACACTGTGCTGTATAATGGTGAGTTTTTATATACTCTACCCTGATAAGTGTACTGCTCTGTATAAATATGATTAATAGGTATATTCTCATGAATACACTATGGGACCGATTTATCAAGTGTCTGGCGGACATAATCTGCTGTAGCAAACATGTCTGCCAGACATCGATAAATGCCGACAGCATACGCTGTCGGCATTTATCATTGCACAAGCAGTTCTGGTGAACTGCTTGCGCAATGCCGTCCCCTGCAGATTCACGGCAAATCGGCCGCTTGCATAGGGTGTCAATCAACCCAATCGTATGAGATCGGACGGATTGATGTCCACCACCTTAGAGGAAACGTACGAGTTAAGGAGCAGCGGTCTTAAGACATTAAGCATTAGGCACAATACAGGCCATAATAAATCTGTCCCTATTAGTGAACATGTTGAACTGTATGAAGAATTTTCTGTGCAGTGTAATGATTATGAGTGTATATAAACAGATAAAGTGGGTTTTGTTAATAAATTATGTGATAAGGATTTCAGTTGGAAGCATAACCCTTTCAGATGGTTCTGTTTGTAATGATTTGAGTTCCTATAGATAAAAGTCTTTATTTTCCTACTAATATGTTGGAAATTAGATAGATATAAGTGATTTCAATCTTCCAGCAATAGAGTCTACTATTATCAGGAGACAAGAAAGTAAATTAGCAATCAGGTTGAGCAGACTGGAGGCCAGTCTGGCATCTGGCTTGGTATTAATTTGCAGTCTGCACAAGATCACAAAAACAGCTCTACTGTGTTTATTGTGGGCATTTTGGTATTTTAGAACTTTCTGTTGTCCTTCTAGAATTCCGTACCATAGTTTATTATATGCAGTGCATCTTGTTTTTTAAAGGGACAGTAAAACTATTTGTGTATATATGCATAGTACGTGTCAGCAATTAGTCACATTATTGCAAAGATTTGCTTGCAAAATAAATGTTTAAAAACATTTAAAACCATCATAAAACCTTGTTAGCACAATTTGCATTATTTTGCAATCCAGAAAACAACGTTAGTTCATGTGTGTCATATAGATAACATTCATGGGGACATGCCTTTAACACATTCATATTCTATCTGTATTACCATCAAGGTGTTTTAACCACATATCACACTTAGTATTATTTATTATTTTTGCTCCTATGTCATTTATATTTACATTTTGGTCGTTCACACTTAGTAATTTGGCTTTAACATTTTTTGAGTTTGGTTTAGGATTATGACATCAAGTCTCTTAACACTAAATAATAACACAACTTATACACTTTTTCCTTATTAATATAACCACTAAAAATTCACACGTAAATGATCTTTACTTAAACAGAATTTACAGGTGAATGGGTGTTAGTCATGTCTCTCACCATGTGTTTACCAACATTATGTTATGGATTAATATATCTATCTTAAGAATTATATTCCTACTACCTACATTTCTATTTATGGATTATAGATGCTAGATTCCTCCATTTTGTTCTCAGCATAGAATATCCTTGCTCCGAAAATGTATTACCATAACAATAATTTTTAGCGGAAACTTGAAACTTATGTACCTTCTTGCTGTTTACTGTGTTTCATACTTTTAATCCTGTTTCTATTGATACAAGATGTATATTCAATATTACTGTTTGTTATGATACATTATGGCAACAGGATTGGGCTATGGAATACACTTTGTGACAGTAATTGATACTATACCTTTAAGAATCAGGTCTTTGTTACAAATTCCACTAATCAAATTGATTACCTTTTTAAAGAGCAATTGTGTGTATGTTTTCAAGTCCCTGACAGAGTGCCTATGGGCAGGAAACGCGTCGGACAGTTTGTATTTTCGGGTTCCCCTAGAGCCTTGATGTACCCTGCATTTCTTTTAATGGACTGCTAATAAAAGTTTATTTTTTACCTACACACTTGCCTTAACCGGACAGGTAATCTTCATTGTATTATATGCTTCATTGCTTTTCTTTTGGAGCTTTTGGGAGTGGCTCCTCACCTGTCGTCCTTACGTCTTCATTTGAGAACAGTCTAGCGGTGAACAGGATCGACAAGTCCGCTACGTGATTCCAAAGGTAACATTACTTTTTTGCTTGGTTGGTTTTTTTTTTTTTTTAAATAAGTTTTTTTATTGAGGTAATAAACAATAACATAGTAACAGTACATATGTCCAGGTACAGATCAAATTTGGAAACAAAGAGATAAACATCTTCACCATCCTGACTTAGTAGATAAGCTAAGTCTCAAGCCATAAGGTACCAGTATTAAAGTCATAAATGCTATATCCTACCCAAAACTGTACTAAGTACCTGCAAATGAGAGCTTGAACTGTACAAAGTGACAAAACAGCAGTTCTAGCAATGAGAATATGGGTTCTGGCAGAGATTATAGAAGTATATCTGGAATGTGCATCATAAAATGTATAATATATATGGTTGAAAGTGAAAAGAAAAGACTTGCATATGGTAAAGATAACGAACTGGAACATATATTAGAATAACCTCTTTTTATAACCTTGAACTTAATACAGGTAAGAATGGTTCCCAACTCACTGTTTAAACCATATAGCAATTTATCTATTCAAAGTATAGTGTGGTAAGATGGGGGTTAGTATCTTGGTTTTATTTGGGGGGGGGGATTCAGCGGGCAAGAGCCACTCTGGTTAAAAAGATGGAAAGGGAGATGGGGGGCGAGGCTTTAGAATTGAGATGAGGTTATAGTTAATGAGATGAGAGGGGTAAATGGACTTTGATGTAGTAGAAGGAAACACATGTAATACTGAACCGATCATTGAGCTGTACTGAGAATATCGAACACCAGTCCATCTTAAGAATAACTGAATGCCTCAGAACAAACAGGATAAGTGTTAGTGGCAAGAAATATAAGTAGTTCCTCTGAATATGGCAAAGTGTACAGTGAAGCCTATCATCAGAAACTGTGCCATATAAGCTAACAATATTATAAGGACCAGGGTGATCTAAATAACAAACTAAAAGACACACCTTTGGTGAAGTCAAATGAAAAGTGACATCCTCATGTAAGACCTATACCAGGCATAATCTGGAGGCTTGGGCAGTGCCTTGTAAATTGTAATATTAAACATGGGAAGAACTAGGGGTCAAGTATGGGTTTCTCCTACAGATATCCTCATCCTAAATAGCTAAATAATTGTAGGTAAGACAACAATACGCAGTCTAGCTCATCCTTTCCCTGCATAACTTATTTCAGGTCTTAAGTGCACTTACTTCTTAACATGAAGGTTATATAGGTAACATATAATACAACAACATATACCAACAGTGTTTTCAGTGACTTTCAGTGCCGGTTTGAGCTATATTATATTGTAGGTTATGAAACTCACATCTTTCACTAAAGTATAGAATAATATATAGTATATAACTAATCAGATCTCCTGGTACCATAAGCAGCAAAATATATTTAACCTGCCTGGGAATGATGAATGAGACATGTAAGTGGATATTTAATGAGGTCTTAGTTATAAGCTTCTTCTTTTTTTTTAAAAAAAAAGGCATACCTCAATTCCTTAAGGGAAAGGCTAAATCATTTTCCACCTCAGGTCTGAAATAATAGGCAATAGGGCAAAACTAAGCAGAGTAGAGGGCATTGCCAACAAGCCAGTTAGGTTATGATGAATTAAAGAAGCAAAAATGCTGATAAATCTAAGCTTGAGGATTCTGTGAGCAGTACCAAATATATCTTCAGACATTGAAAAAGTTGTCATGGAGTTCAGTACTGGTTTTGAAGCTTATGGTGTTGTGGGTTTAGAGGCTCTTATCTGTAAGTTAAAATAAACAGATACTAGGTACATAGAAAGTGTCAGCATCATAATACATCTACCCTGTCTAAAAAGTATATATGGCACATGTGGGTATATATTATGTAAACTCTCAGCTATGTACAATAAAGAGGCATAAATCAGGATCCTACTGAAAAAGAAATATGTCTCCTCTCCTCCCTATTCAGTAATGATAGGTGATGGGGTAATATTAAATAGAACATTGCACAATGTTGTTACATGAAGAGAGGAGTGATAACATATAAAAGTACATAAGTGACTTTAGAAAAATATAAGGGACTTCAAGTGTGACACCAAAGAAATCTCCAGTCGGATCAGTATTAATGTAAGTTCTATGGAATAGAGAGTTTTGAAACTCATGTCTCTTAGTGCAAGTGAGCAGTTGCTGTGACCTAAATAGAACGTTGCAGAGGTTACTAATGCATCACTTTCTTTATCAGTCAGGATTTCAGTGTTTTAGCCGATACCCGTTCTCCTCAAATACTTGCCACGGAGGTCGGAGAGGAGTCCTGCCAGGAGCCAGCAAAGTACAGGATGTATGGACCCAAAGCTGATCGCTGCAAAAAAGAGAGTGGTACTTTCAATCCCATGACCCGCATCTCTTACAAAGTCTTTCATCTGTATATGATTAGCGGGACTCCTCGTTGAAACTAGATGCCCTAGTATGAAGTCAACAGTTCCACATGGAGTGAAGACAGATGTGCCGCTGGATGGGAATTTTGTGACTAGTTTGTCGGCCTCAAGCCCCGCCCCGACCAGCCGCTTCGGTGCAAGGCCCGAGACAACAGCGACGATGTAGTGGGTAGTATCAGGTGTAGCCACGAGGGCCTGTGCTGGTAGGCCACACAACAGATTCAGGTGAGTCATCTGGGACATAAGAACACGGCAGGGTCTCCTGTGGGCCAGTAAAGGAGTTCTCAGGGCTGTACTCTAGGGTAGCGGTGATAGCCACCTGGTCTAGGGATATGCAGTGATGGAGGGCACTGAAATATATGTCCGTTCGGATCTCCAAGGCGGTAAGTGCATCCAAAATTTCCCTATCCATCCTCCGTAGCTGTAGATCCGGGAGCGTAATTCTGTTGGACCCAGAAGATCTGAGATGAGGTTGAAGTTATAGGCTGAGGCCTCCGTTTTAGTTGAAAGTTGGATGAGTCTGCTCCTGGAAGTTCTGATGGGGTGATCTTGATATCTTGTAGCTCTGCTAATAGTGTAGTAATTAGATCCAGTATTTTTTAGGTTAGATGTCAAGGCTTTGAAGAGATATTCAACGGATTAAAATAGGAACCCCAGGAGCTTTATTTTTTGCGACTTATCATGGCCACATTTTAGCCACTGCTTGGTTGGTTTATATGTCACTACTCAGCAAGCATTGAACTTTGGAGCTTTACCGTATTTTGTCGCTACATCATATGAATTTGGGTGTTTCCCACTGTACAGATATTTACTGACAGTTCTCTTATTACACATGTTACAATCAATCAGCTAGATTACGAGTTTTCAGCGCTATAGGGAAATTAATGACCGCCACAAAAGTGGCGTTATTTCACCTCACTATAGCGCTGCTATTACAAGTTTTAAAAAAGCAGGCTTGTGCGGGCGATATGGTGGCATTGAGCTCCATACCGCACTGAAATCAAGCGCTGCTTTGATGTGCTCGTGCACAATTTCCCCATAGACATCAATGGGGAGAGCCAGCAAAATAAAGCCTAACACCTGAGATCGCGGAAAGAAAAGCTCCGTAACACAGCCCCATTGATGGCTATAGGGAAAAGAAAAAGTTACGTTAAAACCTAACACCCTAGCATAAACCCCAAGTCTAAACACCCCTAATCTGCTGCCCCTAACATCGCCGCCACCTACATAATGTTATTAACCCCTAATCTGCTGCCCCTAACATTGCCGCCACCTACATTACAGTTATTAACCCCTAATCTGCTGCCCCTAACATCGCCGCCACCTACATTACAGATATTAACCCCTAATCTGCTGCCCCTAACATTGCTGCCACTTACATTACACTTATTAACCCCTAATCTGCCGCCCCTAATGTCCACTATACTAAAGTTATTAACCCCTAAACCTAACCCTAACGTAACCCTAAGCCTAAGTCTAACCCTAACACCCCCCAACTTAAATATAATTAAAATAAATCTAAATAAACCTACAATTATTAACTAAATAATTCCTATTTAAAACTAAATACAAACTTACCTGTGAAATAAAACCTAAGATAGCTACAATATAACTAATAGTTATATTGTATCTAGCTTAGGTTTTATTTTTATTTCACAGGTAAAGTTGTATTTATTTTAACTATGTAGACTTGTTAGTAAATAGTTATTAACTATTTACTAGCTACCTAGTTAAAATAAATACAAAGTTACCTGAAAAATAAAACCTAACCTGCCTTACACTAAAAACTAACATTACAATAAAATAAAATAAATTAAATTATTAAAATACAATTTTCTAAATTACAAAAAAAAACACTAAATTACAAAAAACATAAAAAGAAATTATCAAAAATAAAAACTAATTACTCCTAATCTAATAGCCCTATCAAAATAAAAAGCCCCCCAAAATGACCCCCCCAAATGAAAAAAAAACCTAGCCTACACTAAACTGCCAATGGCCCTTAAAAGGGCCTTTTGTGGGGCATTGCCCTAAAGAAATCAGCTCTTTTAACTGTAAAAAAAATACAAACACCCCCCAACAGTAAAACCCACCACCCAACCAACCAACCCCCCCAAATAAAATCCTATCTAAATAAACTTAAGCTAACCATTGCCCTGGAAAGGGCATTTTGATGGGCATTGCCCTTAAAAGGGCATTTAGCTCTTTTACATTGCCCTAACCCTAAGCTAAAAAAAAAAAAACACCCAAAAAAACCTTAAAAAAACCTAACACTAACCCCCGACGATCCACTTACATTTATCGAAGTCCGGACATCAATCCTCATACAGCTGGCGAAGTCCTCATCCAAGCGAAAAGAAGCCATAGATACAAGGTAATCACAGAGGTAAAAAGTATATTATTATAACTGTGTTGGTTATGCAAAATTGGGGAATGGGTAATAAAGGGATAATCTACCTTTTAAAACAACAAAAAATCTGGTGTTTACTGTCTCTTTACGTTAGGGGGTGTTAGTGTTAAACTTAGGCTTAGGGTTACGTTAGGGTTAGGTTTAGGGGTTAATATATTTATGTAGAGTTAGTGATGTGGGAGGTAAGAGGTTTAGGAGTCAATAATTTATTATAGTATATTTCGTTATGGGGGCTTGCGGTTTAGTGGTTAATAGGTTTATTATAGCGGCGGTGTGGGTGGATGGCAAATAGTGTTTGCGATGCGGGAGGGCGGTGGTTTAGGGGTTAATAGTTTTATTATAGTGGTGACGATGTCGGGGAGTGGGGGAATAGGGGTTAATAATTTGTTTTAGTGGCTGCAATGTCCGGAGAGGCAGATTAGGGGTTAATAATTTTATTTTAGTGTTTGTGATGCGGGAGGGCCTTGGTTTAGGGGTTAATAAGTAGTTTATGGGTGTTAGTGTACTTTGTAACACTTAAGTTATGAGTTTTATGGTACAGCTTTGTAAGGTAAAACTCATAACTACTGATTTTAGATGGCGGTACGGATCTTGTGGTTATAGAGTGTACCGCTCACTTTTTGGCCTCCCAGGCAAACTCATAATACCGGCACTATGGGAGTCCCATTGCGTTATGGCCAAAAAGGTGTGTGGTACACCTATACCTACAAGACTTGTAATAGCAGTGTTAGGGAAAAAGCAGCGTTATGAAGCATAACGCTGCTTTTTCACTCATAACGCCAAACTCGTAATCTAGCTGAATGTGATTTATTACAGGACTTTCAATTCAAAATATTACATGAATTTTATGTAATTTTGCAGCAGAACAGAACGAGCATTTTAAACACAATTTAATTTGCAAAAATCCTTTTAAGAAAATCTACCAGTTGTTTTCCCCTTGCATTTGGCTGCCCATACGCAAGTAAGCTACCTGCATCTGATACTAGCATATGTCTGGAGTGACATCACACTGCAAGTTTTTATGACTGTCCTCATCCGTTCATGATGCTGGTATTTTTTAGAGCTCATTCTTGCTGATGTAGTAACAAGAAATAAACTTGAACTTTGAGAGGTCACCCTGCTCCTCACCACACTTCTGCCAGGTTGGTCTGTGCTTGAAGGAGCACAGCGTAGTAAAGAAATATAAAATATTCATTCATTATATATTCTGCCTGTGTTTTTTTTCTTTTAAACCTTACTTCAGAAAACTGTATTTCTTTCTAAAGTTTTTAATGCATATATAAAGGGACATTTATATCCACTTAAATATGTTCCCAATGGTCCATACACCTGCAGGTGTATTTAATTCTTTGTAACTGGTTCATTTATTTTGTTATTTGACATCGTTGTTTTTGCTCATTAAAACCACCACCTATACTGAAAATGTGAATAACAAATGTAACATCTGTAGAAAGGCTATGTAAACAGCATACAACAGTACTAATTAATCTTCCAGTGGGGTATAGGAGAGAAAGAAATAGTTTTGAACATGAAATAGCTGGTTGTGCCCAGCTAAAATTAACATTTTAATACACATTTTAACTATGTGTAGACATAAATAACATTAGCAGTGTTACGGTACCAACTGTGTACCAAGGGTTAACCCCAGATGAACAATGTCCTGCATAGACAATCAGCAATTCACAACCCAGCCAGTTTCAGGTTTAAAACAGAATGACATTTATTAAAAGGCAGCACACAGATTTATACAGGTTTTTGACCCCCCCTCAGATGGGGGTTGAAAGAATGTTGTACATTAGATAAAAGGGAGAAGCGCCCTTGACATGATACAATAGAATTATATTACTTAAATACTTTACTTAGGCAGATAACAACTTAAACACATTTGGCTTGTCTTATCACCTAGCGTCTGTTCTCTGAGGGTGATTAAACAATGGCCTGTTTATTACTTAAATGTAATTATAGCACACAATAGCTGAGGCCAGAAAACCTGTCTTTAGAAATTAGATTCTTAAAGCTAAACACAGTTAACTCTTTCAGTCCTGACAGAAGGGTCTGTCACATAGCTCCCCCCTTGTGGAACACTCCGGCAGACCCGGCTTGACCCTTTTGCGGGTCAACCTGGGGATGACCGGACTAGGAGGTGGTAGGCATGTCAGTTTGCTGGGACAATCCATCTGTATTCCCGTTATGAGAGAGAATCCCTGTCTGTATAAATAAGGGTTCAACCTCTTCAGTGCCCCGACTAGGGCTAAACAGTCCTTCAAAATATCATCGGCTTCTTTACGTGGTTTTTGTACCTGCTCTTTATAGGTATCCACAATCCCTTCATACTGACATAGGGTGCCCTTGAGTTGCTGCACCTCCCTATGAGCCAGCGTCAGCTTCTCCTCCAGTGTCACTAAGTTTGTCCTTAATGTTTCATGTTCCACTCTCAAGCTGGTGTTTTCTGCAGTCTGTCGGTGCAGCTTGTCTAGCAGAGATTCCTGTTCTAAACGTGCTTTTTCCTCTGCACTCCTCTTCTCTCCCGCTAGCACTGTTACATGATTATTTAACGTGACCATTTTATCCTCTACGTGACTCTTCTCCTTCATCAGCGCATTGTAACGTGACTCCCACATATCAATAGCGGATAGAGATTTACTGAGCTCAGCGTCCTGGGGCTTAGCAGCAGGGGGGTCAGTCTCTGCTGCACGGATCTGAGCACGGGTAGTCACAGGGTTAACATCAGCGGGACCCATGGGAGCATAGGCAGAAACAAGGGGGACCAAGGTATTTCCAAGGAGAACATCAGCTGGTAAATCCTTCATGACCCCCACATTCACAGGTCTAGCGCCCCCTCCCCAATCCAAATGCACCCTGGCAACAGGCAAGCGGAACACAGTGCCCCCTGCTACCCTCACAGCCACAGTGTCTCCTGTGTGCTGTTTCTCAGACACCAAGTTCTTTCGAAGCAAGGTCATGGTAGCACCAGTATCCCGTAGACCACTGACCTCCTTCCCATTCACTTTAACCAGTTGCCGGTTATTCCGGTGGGCAGCTTGCACGGGGTCTGCCTCATGTAGGATGCCCCAGCATTCTTGCGCCTCTACGTAGCGGGCCGCAGGCTGAGGGTTACGTGGGATTCTGCCGGCGGGTCTTCTCCAGGACTGTGCTTGGTTCGCTGCGTTTAGGGGACACTCTGGTCTTTTGTGCCCTAGTTGCTTACATCCAAAGCACCGAATAGGTTGTGAGTAGCCCCGCGAATTGAACCGGGCTCTCTGAGGGTAGTTCGTGGCCCGAGACCGTGTGGTATAGCGGTGCGCTGGGGGTTGGTAACTGGCAGGTGCTGGGGTGACTGGGGGTCTGTACTCCACTCTGGCAGGGGGCTTAGTGGTAGCAGTGTCCAGTTTGCGGGCATCCGTATACTCATCTGCCAAGCGAGCCGCTTCATGCAGGGTGGAGGGTTTACGGTCCCGAACCCACTCTCGAACTCCTGCGGGTAACTTGTCGAAGCAATGTTCCAACAGGAATAGCTGCAGCACCTCTTCCCCAGATACGGCTTGGCACCCCGCTATCCAGTGAGCTGCTGTGCGGTGCACCTTACATGCCCACTCAAGGTAGGAATCACCAGCTAATTTAACAGTGTCTCTGAACCGCCTCCGGTATGCCTCCGGTGTAACCGCATACCTGGAGAGCAGAGCCTCTTTTACAGTATTATAATCCCCGACTTCCTCATCTGGAATGGCCCGAAAAGCCTCACTGGCCCGGCCGGATAATTTTCCGGATAATATCATGACCCAGTCCTCTGCGGGTACCTTGTGTAGTGCACATTGCCTCTCAAAATCCGCAAGGTACCCATCAATCTCTCCTTCTGTTTCCAGGAAGTTTTTAAAAGCTGCAAAATTTACTTTTCTCTTTTCCACTGGGTTTGCTGCAGCGCCGCTTTGGCGAAGTAGGTTGGCCTCCACAGCTGCTATGACCCGGTCGATAATTTCTGCAGATGGGTTGGGGCCATAATATGCCAGTCTTATTTTAACCGCCCGATCAAAGCTTGCTTCTGCGGGGGTTCTGTCTGCTATGCTGGGCCCATTGGTTCCTTCTGTCCCTGGTACTCTTTCCATCTTAGTCAGTATTGTAATAATCCCCCTCTTCCTGAGGTTACTGGCTTGTGTAGTTGCTCTTCTGGGCGATAAGGTTCATTCCGTCGCTTGCCACCAATGTTACGGTACCAACTGTGTACCAAGGGTTAACCCCAGATGAACAATGTCCTGCATAGACAATCAGCAATTCACAACCCAGCCAGTTTTAGGTTTAAAACAGAATGACATTTATTAAAAGGCAGCACACAGATTTATACAGGTTTTTGACCCCCCCTCAGATGGGGGTTGAAAGAATGTTGTACATTAGATAAAAGGGAGAAGCGCCCTTGACATGATACAATAGAATTATATTACTTAAATACTTTACTTAGGCAGATAACAACTTAAACACATTTGGCTTGTCTTATCACCTAGCGTCTGTTCTCTGAGGGTGATTAAACAATGGCCTGTTTATTACTTAAATGTAATTATAGCACACAATAGCTGAGGCCAGAAAACCTGTCTTTAGAAATTAGATTCTTAAAGCTAAACACAGTTAACTCTTTCAGTCCTGACAGAAGGGTCTGTCACAAGCAGGTCTACTTTACCTTCAGACTCAGCCCATGTTTATGGGCTTGTCCTTGAGAAGAACAGGTGATGTTTTTTATTGAGCTAGACAAGCTTTCAAATACAAAAATAAATTTGAAGGAACATCTTCCCATACGTTTATTACTCTGCTGTAGGTATAACAAGAAACTTAAGGGGAAACACATTTTATAATACAGTGTCCCTTTAAAGTTTTTATTTCTTAAAGGGACAGACTGCACTAAAATTGTTATTATTTAAAAAGATAGATAATGCCTTTACTACCCATTCACCAGCTTTGAGCATCCAACATTGTTATATTAATATACTTTATGGCATTTAAACCTCTAAATTTCTGCCTGTTTCTAAGCCACTATAGACAGCCTCTTATCAAATGCTTTTTTATTAGCTTTTCACAACAGGAGACTGCTAGTTCAAATGGGCTATATAGATAACATTGTGTTCACATCCGAGGAGTTATTTAAGATTTAGGACAACACAGATAGATAAAAAA